>NC_136990.1:10646402-10681402 GCF_032717465.1 Coenobita brevimanus
TACGGGCCAATGTCACAGTGAAATATGAATAATAAATCACTTAGGGAAAGGTGTTGGGGAGCTTCTTTAATCGACCAGAATACGGATCCATGTCAGGGTGAAACATGGAAGAAAAATCGCTAAGGATGAGTCGCCACGGAGTTACCTTTGTCAATGAATATATGGAGTGTATAGTAACGATCAGGAATGATGGGAACATTTACCTTCACCTCAAGCCGAGGGAACTGTGTGTAACTCAGGACTCCAAGACAGTTCGAGAAAATTTACTTCTATTGCATCCAGTCTATGTAAGAATAAGAAGTCGTTAGTTATACTCCATTTACCCTGATAATTAAGATTTTTGTCTTTTTGTGGCTAATGTCACTTTTTACAGAATAGGACAACACTACAGTTCTATATCCTTTCCATAGCTCTTCTTTGTGACTAGCATCATTTCAAAATGCCAATCCACTGTTACAACTGATTATTCAGGATGGAGAGATGTCAATTTTAGGACAAGTCTGAATAACACGGGTATAGTGACTAGCAGCCATAATGTTTTAGCTTAAGCAAAGGACTTGTTCGTAATAATTATTTTTTTTTGCTAATAAACCTTCATGGCATTAATTTCTTCTCAGCGTTATGCCTTTATTCCCGTCAGGAGGATAGGGACCTGGGGCTAGACTACTTAGTGAAGGCATTTGAGGCATGGATGACCAGTCACTGTTCCTTGAATGGCATGTGAACAATCAATTCCATCTATCCCTTCGATTTTAATCCTGTATGGGTGGCATCCAGTTGGAAGGACTTAACTCATGTGACCACCCGGTATATTTGACACAGAATTATTATAAGGCTTTTAAGTATGCAGCAACGGGGAACTCTGTCGGGCCATTTCAGTTGCCTCTGCGATCTATATGGAGACGATAAAAGGAAGTGAATTTTAGAACTGTATCTGCTGCTGGTATTATGTTGAACACGTCAGAAGCTGTTAAGACTACATAACTGTCATATCCTGTTGCACGAATCAAGGACTTGCACGCATGTTTTTTTTTTCTTGTGTGTGTGTGTGTGTGTGTGTGTGTGTGTGTGTGTGTGTGTGTGTGTGTGTGTGAACACAGACAAAATGATTGAATCTGCTTTTAACCAAACATGATGGAAGGCTTGAGGGTCAACCAAGGGGTTAACCTATTGGGAAAAACAGATCAAAGGTTATGATCACGCAGAAAAGCCACCTTAACAACACTGGTGTGATTCAGATTGTACTTGGCGAGATAGTTGAGGGTAAGGAAAAAAAAAGGCTGAATTCTGTTTCGAGAGCAATCAGTCAACTGTCAAAGTTGCAGAGCGAGGTAACAGTTTAACTGTTGTTGTTGTTTGATATTTACCCACACTTGGTGGGGCACGGGCAAACTAAGAGCCCGTCAGAGAAAAGCCTTAAAAAAAAAAAAAAAAAAAAAAAAAAAAAAAAAAAGCAGGATCAATGCCTGAGAGAATTACCGAGGAGGAGGGTAGTCCCGCACAGTGCGCAAAATTCTCTGAAAAGATGCATTGCCAACAACCCTAGCTGCATCAAAGACATCATCCCCAGTACGAGGGAAGCCTCCGCCAGGACCTGCAAGAAGCAGCGCTGTGGCCGAACAGTCTAATAAGTAATGGGATAAAGGATCGGCGGACCATGCATAGCAATGGGGGCACGGGTCAGGCTCCAAGCCGGCAACCTGGCGGTAGCACAGGAAACCTAATCAGAGACGCCTAATCCTAACTAGAATAAAGTTGGGTAATCCAGTTGGTATCGGAAGAGGTGAATAAGATGTGGCCGCCGCATACCAGGCAGCCGAGCGTGATCCCTCGGCAATACAGAGTTCATGCTCATCCCTGGTACGCCTGTAGATAGTGGCATACACCTCTGAGAGGACACGGGTGGCACAGGGGCGAAGCGGAAATGTGACAGCAGGGAGGGTGCTAGCCGCACGTGCAGTTGTATCTGCCAGTTCATTCCCCCAAACGCCAACATGTCCAGGGACCCAGTGAAAAATCACTGAGCCACCACGCTGCTGAATGAAAGACGCAACAGTATATATAGCCGTTAGTAGGAAACGGTGAGATGTAAGCGCGAAAGACTCCAGACACTGAAGGGCAGAGAGTGAGTCAGTGTGCAGAATGACTCGCTGATGCTGATGCCGGTAAGCATGACGCAAGGCACCGAGAAGAGCCACCAGCTCCGCCTGGAAGGCTAAGACCCCCGTGGAGATGCGCCAGGATTCAGTGTATGGTCCAAAAGGAAAAGTCAAAGCAAAAGCCGCCCCCGCTGAGCCATCGGATGAGACTGAGCCATCCGTATAATAGACTGCCGAAGCTGTTGAGTTGACAGTAGAGATGCTACAAAGACTGACCTGCCGAAGAACTGCCGGAATGGAGTGGCGAGGCTTGGGCACTGAGGGATAGACAACAGTGAAAGGGGGGGGCGACCAGGGGGGAGGAGGCAAGTAACCTGGACAGTCTGCCTCAGGATCACTGCACACCTCCGAAGCCACGCCCAAATCCTGTAGTAGGGCCGTAGTGGCACGAGCCCAGTCACGGCGAGTAAGCGGGTCAGGGGGTTGGCCTGCTAAACGCCGCAGTAAAGCCGAGACCGGCAGGAGCGGATGGCGATGCACAAGCCGGAGTGTTTCAGCTGTTGCACGCAATGCAATTCTATGAGCCAGTGAAGGAAAACCACTCTCCAGACGTAGGTTAACCAACCTTGTCCAGCGTGGCGCATGTAGCATGGTGCGGAGTGCCTCATTTTGAAGGACCTCCAAGGACTGAGAGACATGTGGGGCAAGGCTGGTGAGACATATGGCACTATAGTCCACAAGAGAGCAGATAGCGTGGACAAAAAAGGTGCGTAACACGTTATAGGATGCCCCTAGACTGCGACGAGACAGATAACGCAGAGCAGAAGTTTGGGTGGCAGCCCGCTCCCGCAGGTACCTGACGTGCTTGGCGAAAGTGAGGCCAGCATCAAAATAGACGCCCAGGTAGCGGTGGAGCGTGACCAGCTCAATGCTGCAGCCATCAAGCAAGAGAGTACGGTCTGGAGGGCGGAGACCGAAAGGTAGGCACTTGGTCTTCCCGAGGTTGACCTTCAGCCAGAGTTCATTACATTTGGTGTGTAGCCGAGAAAGAGCAGCGGGTGCCTGGGTGAAACAGTCCCCCCTCGAAAAGACCAGTGCCAAATCGTCAGCATACACCAGCAGAGTCACGCCGGGACCATAATCCACCGTTAATAGCCCTTCAACAAGGACACTGAAAAGCAAGGGGCTGAGAACACTCCTTTGGGGCGTGCCGTTAAGATGGTGGTAAAACGGTGAGAGCTCCCCTTGAAACCTGACCCCTGCCGACCTGTGCAAAAAGAAATCCCCCACCCATGAGAGAAGTCTACCCCCAACTCCCCGGGCCGCAAGGGCTGCCTGGATGGCTAGAGGGCTTGCCAGCTCAAAGGCTTTTTCGAGGTCGAGGAAGACTGCCATCCCCCGTCCACCTCGAAGCTCCCCGAGGAAGGAAGCAAGGCAGTGAGAAGCACTCCTGCCAGGATGGTATGCAAAAGTCCTCGGGTGCAACGGTCCCAGACGCCAGGCAAGGCGGGCATGCACAACCCTTTCTGCTGTCTTAGCCACACAGCTAAGGAGCGAGATAGGGCGCATGGCGTCGAGATCGCGAGGCTTTGGAATCGGGTGGATGATAGCTGTCTTCCACGACCTCGGCAAATGGCCCTCAGACCACGAGAGATTGAACAGACCAAGCAGTCTCTCACTACCACAATCTCCAGCATGAGACAAGATCGAGTAGACGAGCCCATCGAGGCCAGGTGCAGTGTCGGTTCTGTGTCGCAGCGCCTTATGAAGCTCCCTGCTGGTGATGGGAGGATCAGCGGGGTCAGGTCTGGCACAAGCAGCCTGTACAGCAGCGACACGAGAAGCCGACAACTGCTCCTGTAGGGCTCGGACGGGTTGCGGAAGATTGTGGGAAGCAGAACGATCCGCGAAATGCTGAGCAAGACGGCTGGCTTCAGCAGCAGGGTCAGGGTGTGACGGTGGTCGAGGTGGATGTGGATCAGAGATGGACCGGATCCTCCTCCACATCTCACGGAGAGTGGAGTGAGAATCCAAGGTTCGACACCATCTAATCCACGCCTCCTCCTTAAGGCGACGCTTCTCCAACGTCACATGGCGTGTGACAGCAGCCAAGCACCGACGGTGAGGGGATGTATGGCGCCGCCAGTACTGCCTGCATGCTGCATTGAGTCTGTGATTCAGCTCCCTGACCCTGTCGCAGTAAATCCAGCCGTCCCGATAGCACCGCGTGGATCGTCGCTGCAGAGGAATAGTGAGAGAGGCAGCCTGGGAAAAAGCACGGGCTACCTGATCTGCTCGACTCTCGAGGTCCGGGGCAGGAGGAGATGCCTCAAAGGCCGCAGCTAACACACAGCCAAAAGCCGGCCAGTCAGCCCTGCGGAGATCCCACCTCGGTGGAGGGAGAGGGGGAGGTGGGAGTGGAGGCATTGGTAGTGTAATTTCAACTGCGAAATGATCACTAGTGAGGTGGGGGTGAAGTGACCATGTCGCAGATCCAGCCAGAGGGGACGACACAAAGGATAGGTCGAGACGGCCCCCAGCCAGATGAGTAGCGACCTTTGTATCATTTAAGAGAGATACACCATCCATCTCCTCCAGTACCAAAGAGATGTGCCGCCCTGCATCATTGGACGGGAGAGGCGATGAAAGCAAGGCGTGGTGGGCGTTAAAGTCGCCCCCGACATACACAGTGCCCCTGGCAGCCTGGGAGAACAAATCTCCCATCTCCAGGGAGCCCCTGTGACTTCGGTACACGTTGTATACCGTCAGGGACGACGTAGCCAGGTGGAGAACCACGCCCAGAACCTCCACATCAGGTCCACAGAAAGGAGGAGGTTCACAGTCTGTGCACTCAATGTGGTCCTGAACCAGAACGGCACATCCCCGTGTGACGCCACGAACGTACGGGAGGAGATGGGTGGTGTAACCCGTGAGACGAAATGTGGAACTGTCTGGGAGCAGGGTCTCCTGCAGTAGTATGATATGGGGGCGGTCCCTCGCAGCCGCCTCCTGCAAGAGCGGGAGCTTGCTTCGTGCTCCTAGGCAGTTCCACTGAAGGAGTCGAAGGGGGGAGCCGTCCCGCCGTCCGGAGACAGACAGAGACGGACGTCCTCCAGCAACGGAGGTGAGGCCATGGCTGTCGAGGGTGCCACGACGTGCATTGGTTGTTGCTCTGGAAGGGGGCGAGGCCGACTCTGCTGAGGGGTGGAAGACAGAGCAGCGGCCTTCCTGGGCTTGGCTCGCTTGAAAGAGCGAGCCGGCTTGCGGGGGGGAGTCCGTGGTCCCCCAGTTGAGCGAGCCGGACGTCGAGGGGCAGGATGGGTGTCGGGACCATGCTGCTTCCTGGCAATTGCGTGATCGATGATGCGATCGGCTGCGGAGGCGATTGAGGCCGCCTTGAGGGTGATCCCCAGTTTGAGGGACACTGCTTGGGCAACGGCCACTGCAATTTGGGAACCCAGGTCCCGCAGATCCTCCACCGTGAACGCAAGGACTGGTGGAGCAGCAGCAGTGGGTGGGCTGGGTGTGGAGCCAGGTACTGGTGGCGGAAGCGTCAGTGGCTGACTTGGCGCTACCGTGGGAAGTGGTGGCGAGACAGGCGGCTGTTGGCGGTGAACCTCTGCTGTGGTCTGGACCACGGTAAGAGCCGAGGGCAATGGAGGGAACTCCTGGTCGCTGAGAGGTGGTGGACGCTGACTGGGAGGGCGGCGCTGTTGTCCCCAGATGAAGGTGCCGGGGGGAGCTGGAGTGGCGCTGGTGGCCTGGTGCTCCTGCACAAAAGCAACCTGCCTCTCCCGACCCTGATTCACTCTTTGTACCCTCGCGGGGCAGCTGGGGTGCCAGGCGTGATGTCGTCCTGCGCAGTTGGGACACTTGGCCGCAATCGGCTGGTTTGCCTTGTACCGCTGCAGGCACTCGTCCGTGTCGTGGGCGGCACTGCACATGCCGCAGATGACGGGGCGGTTGCAGCTGGCACGGTGGTGCCCGTAGCGCTGACAGCGGTAGCAACGGAGTGGCTCCGGGGTGAAAGGGCGAAGGTGATATGTTCCCCAGTTCCCCAGGTCGATCGCAGGGATCAGAGGACCCCGCAGGGTGACAATTACCTGTCGAGTCTCCTCCCGGGTCCGCGCTCTCTGGCAGCAGCTTGCCTCTTCGACCTGAGGGTGGTGAAGCAGGATCTCCATAGGCATTCTCAAGGGTTAACCCATGACAACTGCCTTCGTCGACTGTTGGCCGGGCGTTAGCTCGACTAGCTTCACAGGGCAGGCCTCGTCCTGCAGAGCTGTTCTCAAGAGGTCGTAGGCTCCCTCGTCCTTCGGCACCAACACCGAGCTTCCGTCCCGACCTATCAGGTTGGAGCAGCGTAGCCCTGGCAGGTGACGCTCTAGTGCAGCCACGGCGTCGTAACTCGTTGCATGCCCGTCCTGTACCGGCACACGGAAAGCTGGGAATGCAGAGCGGGGCGGTGGACGCACAGCTACTGACACGGAGGGACGAGCAGCAGAGGGACCCCTGAGGGGAGGCCCAGTGCGTACTGCCGGAGAAGGGCCGTTTCCCTGGCGAGCACGCCTCGATCCCTTGCGTACCACGGGGGTGAAACCCTCATCATCGCGCAGAGCATGATCAGCAGAGGGGGAGATCTGAGTCGTAGCATGAGCCTCCGACGGGACTTCCAGCCGCTTGAAAATACGAGAACTAGCCGACCTAGGCTCGTGAGAGGGTGCGCAGGTGGGAGCGCGAGGCTGCGGATCGAGGGCTCGGTTCACGGAAGTGCCTTGCCGTGGATTAGGGCTGGCATCTGCACATAGGGAAGCTGAAGCGTCCTTGGTAGAAGAGACAGATGGTGGAGCAGGTGCAACCTCCTCCATAGCCTCATGTCGGCGGGCTGCCTTAGCAGAACGGGTAGAGTCACCACGCAAGCGAGGTACCACTCCCGTAGACATAGGAGTAGAGGGGTTAGCACAAGAGACCTCTTGAGCTGACGAGTGGGAGCTCGAGTCAGAGCAGTGACGCTCCCGCTTCGTGCCTGTAGCAGGACACGGAATGGAGAGCCTCGTCTGAGGGAGCGGGAGGCGAGAATGCCCCTGGGGCCTAGGGATGCTGGATCCCTTCATCCTGCTCACCGAAGCAGGCCAAGAACTCAGTCAAAACACACACACACACCTCACACACACAACCACTCAAACAGCACAAACAAACAAAAAACAACAAAAGTGGCCTAGGTCCCTACAGTGACGGGCAACCTATGCTCCCCGCCCTCTAAAGGGCGATGGGAGGCCCCGCCACTGCCCCTTTCGGGTCTTCCCTAATCTAACAGAGCCGCCCTCACCGCCTCCTATAACCAGGCCCTAAAGGCCCCCCTTCATGGAAGTGCCCTAACGGCACCCCTTCAGGGTTCGGCGTCGTACTACGGTGAGGGACACTAACGGCAGGCCAAAAAAAAAAAAAAAAAAAACACCCACACACACAGTCACAAACACACGCACACTCCCACTCACACCCAGGCAATCGGAGACTAAGTCCGAGAAAAAAACCTGGAAAGTAGCAAAAATTCTTCCTCTATGCCAGGGACTAAGTCCTAAACAGGCAAAAAACGAGGAAAACAGGCGAAAATCGTCACGAGTAAACGAACCAGAGTTCAGAGCTCGAGAGAAATCGGCCAGACCTCCTCACCCGACAGAGTCTGAGCTAGGAGTGAGTTTAACTGGAGAGTGTGTGTGTGTGTGTGTGTGTGTGTGTGTGTGTGTGTGTGTGTGTGTGTGTGTGTGTGTGAAAACGTAACTTAAACAGTTTTGATCTGATTTTGGCCAAACTTATTCGAAGGATTCTTGGCCAGCTGTGGGGTTGACCAGTTGCTTTCTTTACAAGCCAAAGACACAGATCAAGCTCGAGTTAAGCTGCTCTTATCCGCTTTAGACCAATCATTGCGAAATGGTCACGGGTAAAGCAAGGCTGAAGGGATTCGTTTTTGAGAACAGTCAGTCAAAGGTCAAGGTTGCCGGCAAGGGACAAAACAGTTGGTAACATTGTAAAGTTAGATATAAAAATATGGTATAAAGATCGAAGGGCTTCTAATTTAGGGGCAACTCATCAAAGACCAAGATCCTGGGTCAAGATCAAATGTTTAACCTTATAGTACGGGTAAACAATCTTGATTCGCTTTGTACCAGTCATGCATAAGGGGCCGTGGGCTGTCACCAATTCGTCGATTTTAACAACAATAGATGACAGGACAAGGTCAACTCAACCAGTTTTGCTCCAGTGTGATCCAGAATTAGTCAAAGGTTCAGGGCCTGGCAGGACTGAACTAGTTTTACTTGAAAAACGATCGGGTGAAGGCGAAGGTCAAAAAGCAAGGTCAAATATTCAGTTGTTGACCACTTCAGGGTGCGGTTGGTGCTCTGTCTGTCTGTCTCTCTGTCTCATTGCTCTGTGTTGTTACCGATGTTTTTCCTTGTAACTCAAGATATGTGCATCAGTTAATTAACCACCTGTTTCCGGTGATATCTCTTATTGGTGGTGCAGAAATAATGATTGTATTGCCGCAGCTGGGTAATCCTCTCTTTGTTTTGTGCTTCTTCGTCTTGTTGTTGTTGTTATTATTATTATTACTATTATTATTTATTGTTATTAATATTATTTTTATTATATTCTTTGTCTCCTTTCTTCTTCTTTCTTTTTCTTCTTCTTGTTCTTCTTCTTCTTGTTCTTGCTCTTCTTCTTCTTCTTCAGCCAGAGATTGTTTTAGGCAGTTAACAGACATTCAGATTAAGTGCAAGAGGCTTCGGACTTGCTAAAGGAAGGTTGGCTAAAGCTTGCTCAACAGCTCTTGTGAATCAGCATCAGTGTTAATTCAGTTCCAAAGCAATTACCGGTAGTGCGTGTGCTTTGGAGGAGGTGGGGCTGGCTAGGGTGGATATCATAAACACAGTATTTTTGTAATATATCTGATTGTTTATTTTCTCTCATTCGGGATACCTGGTACTGTAATTCTGTTGTTCTACTTCTGTCAACGTCAAGCGGTTTTTATTCTGGGTGGGAGTCACTAGAACCTTATTGTTAAACTATGCTAGGTTTACGTTAGATTAGGTCAGGTACAGGTGTTTCAATGAATGCTTTGTATTTTTAAGGACTGTTTTAATATATTTCTAATTAAATTTATCACATGATTTCCATTAACTTTTAAATCATGTCTTCTTTCCGGAAATAACCTTTGCAGAATGAAGATAATTACTCCTAATCACCTTTCAGTAACACCGTACTATTGTAAAAAGCAGCATAATATTAGGGGTGATATGTCAGAATGAATATATTGTTACCTAAGAGTGTGTCATGGGAAGCTGAGTATTATATCGAACAGAGGATGGGGGAAAGCCACAGAATTTAAGCCAATATCTTCTCTCTGCAGATGAGGTTGGCGAGGGCGGGTGGGCTCGGAGTGAGGATCCATACAATGCTTGCCTTCCTACTCTACAGCATCATGACTCAAGGTAACAAACCCTTCTATATCTATTCATTCATTTGGCTGACTCGTCATAGATTAATTTTGACGGCACGTTTTCTTTGCGGCCCAGCAATCATCCTGCATGCTACACACCTACACATTTCATCATTACTATTCTCCTCTGCTCATACTTTTAATACTCACCAGGCCTGTAGTATTTAGAAATGGTATGGTGGTACTATATTTAGTTTTTATTATCGAGGCGAAGATGCAGTTGACAGGTTGGTGATGATTGGCTGAATGCAACATGTCCGAATAACATCGTTGTATTTCAAATAGAATACCAAGTAATGTGAATCGAATCTTATTTACGAACTCAAATTTCTCCCTTAGATTTATGTTGCATTCAGCTGATCATCACCATCCTGACAAGAGCGTCTTCGCCTCTCTCTCTCTCTTTCTCTCTCTCTCTCTCTCTCTCTCAAAAAAAAAATGGGTATAGTGGCTGTGTTTTTATGGCTTATCGGCGTATCTTTGGGTGAATCAGTTAACCCACATGTGCCCATGGTTCGCGTGTGAGGGATTTGGCTGGAAGGGCAATGGGTGTACCGTCTTCCACTTACCGGCTCGTAGTCTTGAATTTCATAGGTCCGTGCTCTGGGTTCCCCACCTTTATTAATATTCAGAAGTGCTCAGTTCCATTCTCTGTTTAGGACACTGGTCACACATAACAGAAAATTTTGTGGCCATGTCGGGGATAACTCACGTTCAGCAGGAGACTTCTTTTGAACTCGTAACTACCACGTCCTTCACATATGGAAGGATATCGCCGCCACTCTCCACGGACGAGGATGGAATTAGTGGACCCTATATAACGTGAGGATATAAGTGACCTGGAAGCAAATGTTGGTCTCGGTAAGGTTAGGTCACTGAAACATCGCATCACGGGTAGGATAGGTCAGTTACGCACTAATTTTCCACGCAGACCAAACCTAACAAATCTAGTGTAAGCAGCAGTGAGATTTCCAAGTACACTTTTGGTCATGCCTTTAATTTCATCAAGACCAGAAAAACCCACATAAAACAGATATGAAGCCATTGATATCTGTGGCAATATGGCTTTATCTGGCCTTGATAAATCTAATGGCGTAATCTAAGGTAATTATAACCTAACTCTAATCCAATCCATAGTCGAGGACATGTAACATAATTTCTCACATCATAGAAGTTTGTCAATCTCCATCGTCTCAGAGGAAAGGGGATGGCTATTTTTCCACTCATGTCGTCAGCACGTCTCCATGGACGAGGTGGTGACTAGGATGGCGGAGATGTGGAAAGAAAGCCTCCAGTTTTTGACATCTGAAACACCCAATCGTGAAAGAATTTGTTTTTTCTCTACCGTACTTAACTGCACTCTGTAATGTGGAATGCTAAGTAAATATAATCATCATAGGCTTCCCATAAATTAAAGTCAACTTGTGAGGACTAACCTACCTCCTCAAGCAGACAGTTTTTATATAATTCGCAAATCTGTACACCCTCCATGTGTGAAGAAGTATGAGACAAGGCGGTAAGTATGAGTTTGAGTAGAGTCAGGTCACACTCATATTGTTTCACGTTATTGCCAACTCCTTCGGTTTGCGCTTCTGACACATGCCTTCTGGTTTGGGGAAATCATGGAATTAGCACTGAATCTGTTTATACGAATCATGGAATTAGCACTGACTCTGTTTATAAGAATCATGGAATTAGCACTGAATCTGTTTATAAGAATCATGGAATTAGCACTGAATCTATAAGAATCATGGAATTAGCGCTGAATCTGTTTATACGAATCATGGAATTAACACTGAATCTGTTTATAAGAATAATGGAATTAACACTGAATCGGTTTATCGCTAACACGTAGGGATAAGCTATTAAAACCCAATACATATAGTACTTCTTCCCAAATGATATCACTGTAACTTAACCCTACTGAATTAGGCAGTTACTGGCATTACTAATCATTTCAGTGTGAGAATATTTGGTTCGTGAAATGGAACCAAATTCAGCACGCTAGCTGGGGACAGTCAACTGATATTTATTTTGCATCTATTATTCCCTCTTCCTATATCTGGATTCTTCCCACGGCATTTATTATTTCGAAATGGTGGTGGTGATGGTGGTTATTTATATAGGGATCAATGCTTCATCTTGCCTTGGCATACGTTTTACGATAACGTTAATGTGATGAAATGGAAGAATAGGTCAGCTTCATTCAGGCGCTGCCATACATTTTAGCTGAGGTAATACATGTAAGTGCCACTGCTGGGAAATTGCAGAACAGTGACCTAACTATTGGCCATACACACTTGAAACAGCCATCCATAACATGGAATATTGTGTTCTTAATGGTTAACTGACTGGTTCTTTCATGGCACTGACTGTCTGAGTGGCCCAGTCCTGTGCTTGTTCATATCAGCATCCCTCCTGGTTTAGGGAAGGTGTTCGGTCTTGTCTTCTCCCCCTCCGTGCTTGGCGAGGAGACCTGCTTGATGTATAGGATCACCTCCTCCTTTCCCGGGGAAGTATGTGATGTTCTGAATGTGCGGTT
Source organism: Coenobita brevimanus (assembly GCF_032717465.1). NCBI lineage: Eukaryota > Metazoa > Arthropoda > Malacostraca > Decapoda > Coenobitidae > Coenobita > Coenobita brevimanus. Next base: position 10,658,542 of record NC_136990.1, read on the forward strand.
TATGTGTATCCCTTACGCCTGCACCTGCGAAGCAAGGGCGGGTGTTTTATTTTGATTGGTGTGTGTGTGTGTGTGTGTGTGTGTGTGTGTGTGTGTGTGTGTGTGTGTGTGTGTCTCTCTCTCTCTCTCTTTTTCTGTGTGTGTGTGTGTGTGTGTGTGTGTGTGTGTGTGTGTGTCTCTCTCTCTCTCTCTCTCTCTCTTTTTCTGTGTGTGTGTGTGTGTGTGTGTGTGTGTGTGTGTGTGTGTGTGTGTGTGTGTGTGTGTGTGTGTGTGTGTGTGTGTGTGTGTAACTGATAACAAAAAAAAATCTAAAATGTTTTTATCCAATTTTAACCAAACTTTGCAGAAGGACAAAAGGAAAACCAATTAATAAACTCATTTTTTAGAACAATAGGTCAGAGGTCAAGATAGCAGGTACTAGGTCAAAATCTGAGCTAGGAAAATCAACTTCAGTAGTTTTGCTTCAACTCAGACCAAACCTGGGCTGAGCGTAATGCAAGAAGGAAGGGGTTCGACTGAGGACACTGTTAAGGTTCAAGAGCACAGGGCAAGAGCAATGCTGGACCCATGTTTTTAGGTGTTACTGAAAAACTACCATTTCGAACTGCTTGGGTCAAACTTGTCGAATGGGTTGAGGATCACACATGGATATGATCTTTTATGTATCAGAATAGCAAATCAAAGGTTAGGGTCACACGGTATGGTCAACTTAAATACGTTACATCCGATTCTGACTTGTGGTGCTTGAACGGTTTACAGTAAGGCAAAGACAATTGGATAATATAGTATAAACAAAGGCAAATGTCATAAAACGAGGTTAACATAAAACGGTTTTGATCTGATTTGTAATAATCATGGTGGAAACATTAAGGATCAGGCAAGAACGATGGTATACAACTCTGGTATAAAATCAAAGGCAAAGGTTCAAATTTAATGTGTGTTTCTGTCTGATTCGTATAAACAAAAGTGTTTTGTTTTCATTTGTGCCAAACTTGGTGGATGAATGGAGGATCACTTGAGAGGCTGGCTTTCATTTATAAGTCAAGAGGAAGGTACCTGGCAACGTCATATCAAACAATTTTCCTCCAATTTACAGTAGACTAGGCACTGTGGATGAGGTGAGATTAAAACGAGGATAAAGACTCAGATTTAGAGAATAATCAGTTGAAGGTCAAATGTACAGGAAATGGTCAAAGATCAAAGTCTCCGGGCAGTCAACGCAATCAGGTCTGTTATCATTTGACCCAAAGTAGGTTGCAAGGTTAAGGGTTAGATGAGAATTAACTTATTCGATTTTGAGAGCGATCATACGGAAGACAAGACACAAGGCAAAGTTAAATATTTGTCGCCTAGACGAGTCGGTGTGCATTGGTGTTGCACTGGCTGAATGCACCTCCTTGATTTACAGTTTGTTTTTGCTCTACTGTGGCAGTTACTCTTGATGTTATCCTGCCGGATTCAGTTCCTCCCAATGTACATCAGTGAGTCAAGCAGTACTGTGGTTATTTTGTAGAGAAAATTCGAAAGGAAGAATTATATCCACATTTACAAGTTATTTCCGAGGGTGATACGTTATTTCATGGGAAGATGTAGTCTTCAAATTGAGGGTATTGGTCTTGTACCTGAACAGTAGGCACTGTCATTACAAGACATTGCTGTAGTTGGATAGGCTGTCTCTGTTATCCAAATATGGTGTAGCCTATGAGGTGAATGGGTGAATGTGTTGGTGAAGGGTGAACTTAGACTGTAGGTAGGATGAACTATATTCAGGTTATATTTCGTGATGATAATGATGTAGATACAGGTGATAAACATACAATAATACCTGTGAGAAGTGGATGAGAGGTTTGTACTCTGAAAGACAAGTTGAACATACTGGGCAGGCGCTGATTATGCATTCTATTGGCATCCCAGATCTTTCGGAATGTATGTTTTGTTTAAAATCTCTTTAGTTTTTAAAATAACAGTATACATCATATTAATCATAAACAAGTATTTCCCTCCTTTGCACATGTGTTTACCTGACATTTATGGAAGGTTCATCAGTGTCAACTAACTTAGCAGTTCAAGTAGCCTACCTTGCACAAGTATTTATAAATAGAACCATACGAGTATGTAATTATTTCGTCGTTCTAAATCACCCTAAAATTGATGGGGATACATTATTATTATTATTATTATTATTATTATTATTATTAGCCAAAGGAAAAGTAGGTAGGTTGCACTTAGCTCCCGCAGTCCCATCTGGGATACGGGATCCCATGACTTGAGTGTTGCTGTCTTGGTGACCTATTATGCTTTACTGTCATTTTAATCTTGCTTCATTCGCAACAGATCTATCTATCTATCTGCACTTAATTTGTGTGCTTTATTTATCAGTCTATATCTATCTGTCTACTGTATATCTATTTACCCATCTATATACTTTTTTTTTCTGCCTCCATTCACTACACAGTGTGACTATCTGAGAGGTTCTTACCATCCGTCTCTTCCTTGCAGTGTGTGGTGTGATACTAAAGGAGGACTCCAGCAACAGCAGCAGCAGGAGTCACCACCACAACCACAACTGGCTGCCGCCTTTCGTGGATGTCCTACCCCCGGGTCCCTCCTACGATGTGGAGCGCTCCGGCAATGTCACAGCCTTGGTTGACCAGCCGGCCATACTTAACTGTAGGGTGAACAAGATTGGCAACAGAACGGTGCGTGGTAAAGTTATGTCTTCACTCAGTCGTTTCCCATTTCTCTTTTCGTTTTATTATTTGATGCTATTGTAATTAATAAAAAAACTATTTACTTTATCAGTCCTGCAACGCGGAATGTTATCAATATCGGCATCTCGCCCTATACCGTTGTGAGAGATTGAGTGTGTGTGTGTGTGTGTGTGTGTATGTGTGTGTGTGTGTGTGTGTGTGTGTGTGTGTGTGTGTGTGTGTGTGTGTGTGTGTGTGTGTGCTCTGACTCCTTCTAGACAATTTGATGGATCTGAAAAAAACTTCCCGGGTGAGTTTGTTTTCCGGGAAGTGATTTATGTCCGTGTATAATTGGTCATCCTGTCATATGAGCAACGTTAGACTGAGTGCCTTGAGAAAAGACTTGGCAAAATCATACCTTTGTCATTCCCACAGACAAAATGAGGTGTTATGATGGGTTAATGTTAAGTTAGGCATAGGTTGGTTCAATGTTAAGACACGGTTTTCTGATGATCTTTTTATTTCATTAGTCAAACTGTTTCATCTGTTCTTGGGTGAAGGTGTGACACTGCTGAATAACTTCTCGCTAAACTTGCTCCATCATTGCCAGTGTGACGGGATGACTACGTGCTAGGTGTGGGATCTCTCTCTCTCTCTCTCTCTCTCTCTCTCTCTCTCTCACTTCTGCTGACGTCACGGATAAGCTGCGCGAGGAGAGACCTTATTAATTCTCTTGACCTAGACTACGTGTACCCGAAGAAACAAACACGCTGCTGGGAGGGTCTTCCACTATATCCAAATTTCTAAACAGGATTCTTTGGGGGGTAATCCCCTTTCACCAAATTAAAATGTTCAGAAATAGTGAAAGGGCAAATAGGGCTTTGATATCTTTGTGCTTGTTGTTCAATTGACCTCACCCATAATGCGATATTTTGGGAGTATAAATCCCCAGTGATTCTAGGACGTGGTCAGGCCTTTCCCAAAAATCAAAAATGATAGAAATAGGGGGAAATGAGCACATGGGTTTCAACAAAACTGGCATACATATCGCAGGATTGGGTAATCAGTTCCCATGTTTTCCCTGAATTGCACAAGAAGAAACTGCACATCTACAGTTCTTTAAAACTGTACTCGGAATTAGATTTAAAAAAAAAACTCAATTTAAGGAGTTTCATTTTCTCTCTTGATACTGTGCACTCAACCAGCGTAGTAGTTTCTGACAATTACACCACATATAGTTTAGTAATATATTCAGATACTGTGAACATGTTTATGTTATAAAAGCAGCAGCACCATTCTGGAACCATTAAATGCTTTAGAGGATATTTTTCCTTGCTGCAGGGATTGGTATTTAACATTCATCGTATGCAATAATTCATAACAAAAGGCATGGAAATGCACTGTATCCTTCGATGAAACCATTGTGTTTGCAGAGGGATACCGTGCTCAAGATACACAAAAAATTATAATGATATTAATCGTTTATCATTATCTTCCCGAATGACAGTGCATTTTAAAAAAAGATAATCTTACAGTCTTCACACTGTTTCATGTATGGTAAGAGGTACTTTTCAGACTGGAGCAGTCTGATACAGTCCTCAATCACCTCTTAAGGCTTCAAGCTGAATTAATCGTCTGGGGGAAGTAAGAATAATCGAATAAATGATGTTACCTGATGCATGGATTTTCTTGATGGAGGAATTCATCCAAGTCTAATTATCATCTCACATTTCTTGCACTAAACACCTGACTCAGAGCGTGACTTGAATAATAAACATCACTCTGGATCAAGAAATATTGTTATTATTTTTTAATGGGTATCCTATATGTGCAAGGCAGGTTTGTGGTGTAATGCTACTGGGCAAGATAAAATGGCCTCTTCTTTGTGCCACGCTGCATTATGGAAATTAAATGTACATTGATCAATTGATATGCCACCTCTGTGCACTTCTCTGTGCATGTCAGTGTGTGTGTGTGTGTGTGTGTGTGTGTGTGTGTGTGTGTGTGAGATCCTACTGACGGTCCAAGCTTGGTGTCCTTGTGTGCAGGCAAGTAGGCATGGGTGGTGTAGGTTGGTGGGTGGACAGGTGGGGTGGGGTAGGTTAGGGGGTGGAAAGGTGGGGTGTAGCATGTGGGTGTAGTGGGGTGGGGGTGTGGTAGGCAAGATGGGCAGGAGAGTTGAGTGTGTGGACAGGCAGGGTGGGGGAAATGGATGAGTTGGGGTGTGCTGAATGGGCGGACATGTGAGGTAGAGTGGATGGCTGTGTAGAGAAGCGGATTGGGTGACTTGGGCGTATAGGTGGTGTGGGGCGGGAGGGGATGCAGAGTGGTTAGGTGAGAGGGATGAGTGGAACGATCAGAGAGGATGGGCATAGGGCGTTGGGTGAATGGGTAAGTGCATATGTGGCGTCCTGTAAGAAAAGGCAGGAGGTGGGCTTACTATATTGGGTGAGTGATTAGGTATATTGCATGGTGGTGGATGGGTGGGTGGTTGGGTTAAATAGGTTGGTCCATGGTTAGAACAGGTCCATGGGGTATTGGTTGGTCCATGGTTAGAACAGGTCCATGGGAATGAAGGTCCATGGGTAAATACATTCTTGGGGAGCAATGGGCCCGGGAGGAAACATTAGACTAGCCTGGTGAGTAATAAAAATAAAAAGATAAATGATAAAAACTGGAATAAGAGGGAAAACAAGTCCATGAGGGGTGTTTGGTGTTTCCCCAGAGGCAGTACACAGGTCCAGGGAAAAGAGGAGTTCCATGAGTAAAATTTATCCATAAGGTAAAAAAAGCCAGTGGTAAAATTAGGCTAATGAGGATAACAGATCGTTGGAGGAAAAGGTGGAAACACAGGTTCATTAAATTGTCCAAGGGGAAATTTGTCCATGAGGGGAAAAAGGTTCTTGTGTGTACTCAGTGTTTACCCGTAAGGAAAGACGATGCCCGTGGAGAAAAGTAGCCATATATTAAAAAAATGGGCACATGAAGGGAAAAGGGATCCATGGGGAAGGGAGTGACAGGGAAGATAAAGCTCCACAGGGAAAGGGGTCCATGTGGTATAGGTCCAGTGGGGATAATATGCCACTGAGAGAAGTAGGTCAATGGAAGGTAAATGGGTTTGTGGGGGAATTTTAGTCCTTGAAGGAAACTTGGATTGTGGGGAAGCTAGGTCCTCTGGGAACATAGGGTAAGGAGAGTGAGGCAACATTCCTTCTTACCTGTAGGGGAGGTAACTTATTTCTAGCAGGGGTTATTAATAATTCTAACAGCTTTGTTCTGAATTTTGTCTGGTTGTTTTAGTGCAACATCTCCACATCCATTCCACAATGGTGTGCAATATTCAAGCTGGGCATGCACATGACTCTTATAAATTATAGCTAACTGCTCGTCAGTGAGGAAGCTACGAGCTCTGTACATTAATCCAAGTTTCTTTGGGACAGTTTTAGCGAGTGATCTGACATGAGAGGTCCAGCTGAGGGCATTATTAAGTGAAACACTGAGAAATTCAATACTTTTGGAGATATGGATATTAGTAGCACTGAAGGTAATACAGGAATCTGGTAATACCTGTCAGTTAGTAAGCTGTATATATTTAGTTTTACTAGCATTAAATGAGACAAGGTCATTTTGTCCTCATTCAGTGATGCTAGATAAGTCTTGATTTATGGAGGTGGTTGTCGTGAGTTGTGAATTGGAGGTACTCAACTCTGAGAATGGGTGTTTAAATGTGAATGAAGTGTGAAGTGTTGAGTCATCTGCATATGAATGGATGGGATTTTGGGTGACAGATTAGATATCATTAATATGAATTAGGGATAGGGTTGGAGCCAGAACTAATCCTTGTTGCACGCTGGCGTTAACTGAGTGGAAATTGGAATATACATCATCTACTTTTACTCATATCTTTCTGTCACTGAGATATGAGGAAGCCAGAGGAATGAAAGATCTTAGTCCATAGCAAGGGAGTTTGGACAGCAGGGATCGGTGCCACAATGTCACACGCTTAAGAAGTATCAAGGGCCACAGCATTAGTTTTTTCCATGTTAGTCAGCTGATTGATGGATGATGTGAGTCAGGAGACTGAGTATGTCAAAGGTAGATCTTTCGTGGCGAAAACCATACTGTCTGTCACTAATTATGTTGTTGGATTCAATATGTTTAACTATGTGCTTATTCATTACAATTTCAAATACTTTACCAAGAGAAGAGATGATAGCTATTGGTTTGTAATCAGAGGGGTCAGAGGAACTTCCTTTCTTTGGAATTGGGTGGACATTGGCTTCTATCCAAGAATTAGAGAATTGAGATGTACGAATGGATAGCCTGAATAATTTAGCTAGAACAGAAGCTAGTTCTGGGGAGCACATTTACAAAACAGTTGGTCGAATTCCATCTGGACCTGGAGCTTTGTTGGTGGGTAAATTGTCTAGGATGGATTTTACGTATCTGGTCTGTATTTTAAGTGATGCAATTTCGAAAGAGTCAAGTTCTAGTACTGGGAGGTACTGACTAACTTCCTCTAACGTAGAATTTCTGGCAAATATACTGGCAAGGATATACGCTTTACCACGTGGGTCATTTGTCATGTTACTGTCTGAAGATTTTAATGGGAGAATGGGTGATGACTTGTTAAAGTTATTACAGAAAAAAAAACTGAGGGCTAACCAGAATATTTTTTTGTCATAAGGATTGTTTAGCAGTTTGGGTGCTTGGTTGTGAAGGAAGTTGGATGTAGCGAGATTTATTACTGCTTTTGCATGGCTTCTAGATATTTTAAATTCACTGAGTGATTCGGATGTTTTTTGTTTTAAGTAAGAGTTATATGCTAATGACTCCTGAGCCATTACTCTGGCACAATTGCTGTCAAACCATTATGGGGAGTCTGAGCTTTTAGTAAATGAGGACTTGGTGTTCCATACCAGCTTGTATTAAGTCATTAATGAGGGAATAGGTAGAACTGATGTCACTAGAGAAGAAAGACTGCCATGGAATGTCAGCAAAATAATTTATAAATGCATCCCAGTCTGCTCTATCAAAGTGCCATCGGGTCACCCTGACAGGTTCAGAACGGGGAGGTTTGGGAAGCCGACTAATGAGGCTTTGATGAGATTGTGGTCAGAGGATCCAAGAGGTGACAGTCCATCTATCCTGTAATGATCTGGATTATTTGTCAGGAATAGATCCAGTAGATAGGCGTTATGGTCAGGATTATCTGGTATTCTGGTTCGCTGCTTTACCAGCTGCGTGAGATTAAACGATTCTGCAAACAGCTTCCCTTCTTAACCAGTATCCTCAGTCCTGGCAGAATGCGATAACCAGGCCACACTATGTACGTTATAATAACCCAAAACGATAATTTAACTGCTAAGGGTGAGGTTAAGGTTAGTCAACTGTGTGGATATGGAGTCAAATACACTGGGTTCAGATGAAGCACTGGGGGAGCGATAGGTTACACAGATATATTTGGTAATATTTAGATAATTTAGTTTATAAAGTGAATAATCAAAATTAACTAAAGTTCAAGACTGTGTCAACTGCAAATTCAGAGTTGATATAACAACAGGTGCCACCCTTGTTACGGAAGTTTGTGAAGAGATGGTAACCAGGAGAACAAAGTGGGGATACTTCAGTAGAGGGAGAGATTTCGGATTCTGTGAGGAACAGGATTAGAGGGGATACTGACTGAAGAAAAAAGCGAACTGAATTCAGTCTGGTACTAAGACCATGGATATTGGTGAAGTATTGGGCCGAACCTGCACTTCTCAGGTGACGAGTATGAACTGTGTTTGCAACAGTCGCTGTCGGCACAGTCATTTGATAGCGACCGGGAGGACTTTGTGCGGCCAACCCTACTCCGCTGGTGGTGGCAATCCAAGCTACCACTGCGTTTGCTGATGTTAATGCAGAGGCCATTGCTAAGGGGAAATGGAAATAGGTGTGATATCTAATGTGCATGTAGTGTGGTGTAGGCAGTTGAAGGTATTCTGAGAGTATGCTGGCAAGCTCTCTGTGTAAGTGAAAGCTCTTGTTTTGTTTACACTACAGACACACAGTTTGACCTTTAACCATGCGCTGTGACTTGACCTTTTTATTCTTGCCTAATTCTTTACACACATACACGCAGTTCGAACGCTAACCATGCTCTGTGACTTGACCTTTTACTCTTTCCAGATTCATAGATCCTCTTTCTTAGTTGGATATAAATCGAATAGAATCTGTTTAGTCTTATCTTACTAAATAAAAATTTGATCTAGCCCTGTGACTTTGATCTCTGAATTACTTTAAATACAATTGGCCAACCCTTTGTTTGATTCAGTGCCTCCATCAAGTTTGGTTATAGTCAGGTAAAAACTGCTTGACTGACTGTACACACACACACACACACACACACACACACACACACACACACACACATACACACACACACGTCGAGTAATACATAACAGCTGTGGTCGCTTCGTGAGTGCTATTGTAACAAATAACACAAACATTGAGAGTTTTTAGCAAAGCATGATTCCTAGTGCTTTCTTGTGTGGTTTTGTCTCTACTGATAAATCTTTGTCATCAGTGTGTAAACAAATTCTAGACCTTTCTTTTACCTATCCATGACTGCAGGATGAGATTATCTAATTTTACTCTGTTTCAAAGAAGCAGAACAAAAATTAATCAGAGAAGATGCAGTTACCGGGGTCTTTTGTACTACGAAGAACGAACATGAAGTGATGAAAATGATAATTGTTTATGTCTTCCGCTTTCCACTGTTTTCTCATGAAATGCATAAACAGGATATTATACTCAGCACCATTTGTCAGCTTCATGACATGGAGTGTATGAATTATGCAACATTTGGATACTATTGATACACAGACACGCGTGACTCAGGTACATAGACACGAATATTATTGTAATAAAGTTTTGGTTTAAAGCTTGTGTAAACATTATTTCACCCATTATTAAAAAAATTAAAGTTTCAACGAATACATAAAGGAAATCTTGATATCACACACTTATCAGAACGGCCCCCATTTGCTGAACAAGCGTGCAGTTGATTGCTTAATAATCAAGGCCACGCTGTCATCATATGGCGTTACATCATACCAACCAGCTGTTCCACTGTTTATTTATGCCCTCGGGAGGTCTTGCTCTACGTAGTCCCGAGTAGTGCTTGAGTAAATACAACACCTAATCATTGCCTGCATTCAGTCTGGACTGGACACTAAACGGCGTAAAACACGCAGTTTACCCATTGCAAAACCCTTGTTTATTGGTAACAAAGGTTATTTTTTTCACCACATTAATGAAGCTTAACGTCATCTTGTAGATGTGCAGTTTAACAGCGTACTCTGTTCTGCAATCATTCAAGTGCAACTTTTGATGCTATGTTTGCGTCATTGCTTTAATAACAATACGATCTAACTCGGCAGAGTCACCACGTCAAGGCTGGTATCGTTTTTTGTACAATATTTGCTAATAATTTGGGCTGGCCTTGAAATACCTTATTCACTGAATTACTAAATTACTGAAGTTATTTAGCTCATACATGAAGCAGGCCTCCAATTGGCACCACACGCCAGTCCATACTGTCGCACTGCTGGACTCGTTCTCTCTTGTGAGTTCTAGGAATGTATTTAATATATTTTGGATACCAGTGTTATGAAAGCATCCCTTGACAGCCCCCTAATGATATCAAGACTGCCCTTTTTACCCCCTTCCTTTTTTGGGAGGGGGGGGGGATGGGCAGGTCAGGGGGCATTTAGTAACTCTTTAGCAATTTTTGAAGTTGCCAAGTGTCACCAGATTCTTCATTATGTGTTTTTCTTACTGCCAGACCGTCGTACGTTGCAACAGTAAACATAGGCTTGCCATTTCTGAACGGTCAAAAAACCGGACGTCTCCGCTAAGCCATGCTTCCCTCCCCCAACACAAACTTTGGGCTTTTGGCATTATGAAACTCTCTGTCTGTCTGTCTGTCTGTCTCTCCCTCTCTCTCTCTCTCTCTCTCTCTCTCTCTCTCGAGTATAATATACATCAGTGCTACTGTACTGCATCCACCCATCGATCGATCCATGTTCCATAATCCTGACATTCAAGATGAGAGTGACCAGCCTCACTCAACCCTGAGTTGCATTACGTGAGCAATAAACCCCAACCATCCATTGGATATAAACCTGCACAGGAGTGCCTTCTCTAATCCTTTTACAGTATATTGGAAAACAGGCAAAGTACAGAATTGGCAAGATTATGACTGTAAAATGCAACAACGCCTTAGATGCAGGATAAGATCATAATAACAAATGCTACAGTGTAAAAATGAAACCTAAGCCAATAATTGTGTTCAGTTACCATTTATTTCATGGCTATAACAGCACTAAGTATGAAAGAAAAAAAAATCGTGGCTGGACAAGAGGAAAAGGCAGGACATAATAGCAGCTAGCACTAAACCCGCCAAGTTGGCAACACTTACCAGCTGACGAAAACAACGAAAGTCTCTCTCTCTCTCTCTCTCTCTCTCTCTCTCTCTCTCTCTCTCTCGTCATTACAGAGTTTAATAGTATATTAAAATGTTTCGAGAAAAAGTGATGGAAGCTGAAATTCCGGACTTTTGGAGAACATTTAAAATTCCTCCCGGACGAAGAATTTGACACCTACTGTAACTGCAGGACGTGTCCGGAAAATTCCGGAAGTATGGCAACCGTAAGTAAACAGCCTCGCCGTTCTAGTTGCAGTTTTAGGTCATTCACCTTAATTTGGGCCAGGTTTGTGTTCCTTTGCTGCTTATTTCACGTAGCTCAGTGACAGAATAAGACAATACTCTGGCTCTGCATCCTTTCCACATAACTTCTTCACGACCAGCATCGTAAGGCATTGTTTATCTCATCTTACAGCTAACTATTCACGATGGAGAGATGGCAATTCTGAGCCAAGTTCGAGAAAAAAGGACGTAGTTTAACAGTGCTATGGAAGTGAGGCAGGTATTGATGATATCTTCATGGATGTTCAGTTTATACATAGATCAGCAAAAGCAGCAAGTCAAGGCAAGAGCAGCAGAGAAAAAAAACGGAAAAGCTGGTAATATCTATCTGTCTATCTATTATTTAAAAGTTGCAGACGTTCCAAATCTCGAAGTGGATGTCTTTATGGTGATCTTAAATGCTGAGTGTATATGAATGTACGCTATATGAATTAATTTAGTTGACTATGAGTTACAGGAACCTGAGAGTGTTACTAATGGCGATGATATTACCACGAATATTTACCTGCCTTTCCCTTCACTCTAGGTCTCGTGGCTGAGGGACCGTGACACTCACCTGCTGACCGTGGGTCCATACACATACACCTCCGACCAGCGCTTCAGGGCCCAGCACATACCCGGCTCTGAAGACTGGGCCCTCACTGTTAAATACGTGCAAGTGAGGGACAGTGGCAAGTACGAGTGTCAGGTGTCCACCACCCCACCCCTCAGGCATTACATCTGGCTGACTGTGGTTGGTAAGTGGGTAAAAATAGGCGCAGGTGGATGTACAGCACTGGTATGGCCTCAAGTATTCATTGGCGCAGGTGGGTGTACGTGGTATGGGTGTAAATTTCAAGTATACATAGGCACAGGTGGGTGTAAATGTTAAGTATACATAGACACATTTGGGTGTAAATGTTAAGTATACATAGACACAGGTGGGTGTGCGTGGTATGGGTGTAAATATCAGGTATATTTTGGCACAGGTGGGTGTTAATAAATTGACTAATCTTATGCACTCCTTTTTTAAATCTCCATTAATGCTTTCCTCTATTATTTACATTCTTCCTATATAAAGTATTTTAGAGGCGATTATTTTTAAGGTACTATGTCACACGATTAGGCTTTCTGAAATACAAGTACCGCTGAACCTCTGCATCATTGGATAAATCACTTTAATAAAAACTCTTGTCATCTGAGCCAAGAATATGAAATAAAATCAAGCATGAAAATAACGTAAGCTGAAAGTGCTCAAATCCATTCTGGGCAGTTTTTAATGTCGTCCGGCGGGAAGATATTTTTCCTTTAATTTGAAATTCTATTTAGCTTCCCATAGATGAACTCGTTTGAACGTATCCAAAAACATCTGTGCCAAGAATCTGGAGTAAAGGCAAGTAAAATATATTGCCTGCTAAAAGCGCTCGAATCCGTATTGGCCGATTTCTTATGTTGTAAGGCAGGATGGTATTATTTTTTCCTTAATGTGAAATTCGAATTAACTTCCCAATAATGCAATAGGTCAGAATTACCCAGAAAAACATTAAGTTCTGGAGCAATTAATACGATCCAATTGTATGTGCAAAACCGGCATGTGAAAAAAGAGCATGTGCCACATATTGAGGCTTGTCTGTTCTGTTTCATGAAAGACAACAAAGCCATCAGATTGTTCATATTGGCTGAAAATTGATCTGTATATGAATTGGCATCCATTTCGCAGAACCAGGTGTGCTTGTATATAGATCTGTAATTTGGTTAATAATTCAATAGTGTTTATTTTATTTTTCTCGAAATGTCAGATTTGGACATTATTTTTTCTGGTTTTCGGTTTTAATATTAGTAAGGATTATGGTTAGCTTGATTGATGTGTGTGTGTGTGTGTGTGTGTGTGTGTGTGTGTGTGTGTGTGTGTGTGTGTGTGTGTGTGTGTGTGTGTGTGTGTGTGTCTTGGCTTAAAACTGGAAAGAGGTTGTGAGAGCAGGATAGAAGATGAAGCCTAGGAGTTTTGAATTATTTGTTTCACAGAGCTGCATGGCAATATGTGTCTATTTACAATCAGAAGCCTTAATACTGTAAGGGGTGGACACGAATTGCCTCCACATCACTCTGTACTCTACTGTCAGGCTGACCTATCCTCCTCTCTCATATACCTCGCCACTCCAACTCTTCATCTCATTCTCGATCTCCCTCTCCTCCTCCCCCCTCCGTCTCACTCACATACACGCTCCTAGTCAGTCTTTCATTCTCCGTCCACTCCACATGGCCAAAGCATCTCAGATTACTTCTCCAAGCTCTCTCCAGCACATCCCCATCAAAACCACAATGCTCTTTTATTTGCTTATTTGTCAGTCGTATCATGGAACTTCAAATGCTCCTCGCACTTAATTCATGTCAAATTGCTTTCATTCTTGACTGGAATCGTAACTGGGTAGTGCTGGAATTAATAATAGAGATGTACCGATGTATTGGTATCGGGATCGGTGGTATCGGCCCATTATTAGAGTATCGGTATCGCAATCGGTATCGGCTGATTTCCTGTCGATACTACCGATACTTAAAAGAAATTTAGGGCGTAGCATATCACTCACTGGAAGTTAGTTTGTTAAACAGAATTTGGATGTTTTATAAGGATGAAAAATAAAGTAGTGGTACTATTTAGTATCATATTATTTTGAGTACATGGTGCACAGTAATACAGTACATTGTTTGGTAATGAGCCACATCTGCCACCACGGACGTGTACCAGACAGGTTGGTAGCCTGGCATCAGCAGCTCAGGGCCCTGCCACAGCCCTCAGACGGCAGGCACCACCCCCCTCACTGGCATCGGTATCGGTCCAATTTTGTGGTATCGGTACCGGTATCGGTCAACATTTTGGTATCGGTACATCTCTAATTAATAAAGGCACTGTGCTCCTTCACCTAAAAAAGTGTATTCTAAACTGAGTAAAATCGTCAGTAGAAAGCACGATTGCAACTGAAATGCTGTCCTATGAGCTGACGATGCTGTGGCCAAACGCAAGTACAATACATTTCATACACTGACTTTTAGGGCCGAATTCTCCGATCAGAAGTTGTGCGGTATACAATAAAACACGTCCCGATCTTTAAACTGATACTTTGTAAAGTATATCAGGAAAAGGGATCGTGGTTCAACTACGTATACCTTTGCTAAGGGCACTATGTTATGTGGAATGCAGACTAATCAAAACTAATTATCAAAGGCATTTCATACATACTGGAGACAGGTTAAGAGATTTTTTTAACACCTCTGCATGCTCAGTAATAATAAACTTGCTGCCAATATTGTCCATCTCATTGATGCTTAAGTTGATTTTTTTTATACGATGACAGACCTGGATCCAGTATTTTAGGCTAAAAAAAAAAGAAAAGAAAAATAGGAGGGGGTGTAATTGCTGGCGGAATTTCTCCAAGTTTCAACTCAAACCGACTGAATAAAGTCCTCAAGATCTGGTAACAGGTCCCTCTTTACACTAAAATGTTTCTACGACAACATGTATGCCAGCAATTTAATGCATATATCTTAGTAAATAACGTTGTGTGTTTATTATAAGTATTACAAGTACATCATTGATCTGCCGAAAAATGAGAAAGTGAACGCCTCTGAAGCCCCCATCCCCTCCCTTAAATCCGTGCGTGTAAGGCGTGGTCAGCTGGCTATCCTACTTACCCCTTGCAGATCTAGTACGGCATACCCGGTATATATCTTATTCCTGATGTCCCCTGACGATGCTGTTCAGCTTGGAGGGAATTTTTGTACCTACAGGGGATGGGTATAGCCAACATTAACCTTGAGGAGGGAGACCTGAGCTGACTGAAATATAACTAAATACAGCTTCCTCGTCTTGAAAGTGTATTATCATCACGAAATGCAAGTAAAAACTATTCACCCCTCATTGGAATTATGTCTTCAGATAAAAAACCATGCACCTCACTCACACAACACACTATCCTCAAGCACTTCACCCTCCTAACACAGTCACCTCATTCACCTCACTCTCACAACACACACACCTCATGCACCTCACTTTCCAAGCATACTCACCCCATGCATCTCATTCTCACAACACCTCTCTCTCTCTCTCTCTCTCTCTATTCACACTTATACACTCAGCTGCATCCTATAAGTCAGGCTTAACAACATTAACATCACATTCCTCTACACGGTACCCTTCATACTCTTTACCATCCCTCTTGCTGTTCTCCTTTCACTTTAAGTTGGCCTAAAGTTGCCATCTCTCCTTCTTGAATGTTGAACTATTACATGAGTTTAACACTAGAAGATTGTGCTAATCACGAAGAAGAGCCATGGAAAGCTCTAGTAGCGTTGCCCTATTCTACCACTGAGCAACGTGAAATAAGCTGTAAATGGGACGAAAATCTGGGCCAGGTTAAGGTGAATCAACTCCTCTTACAGATGATATTATACGGAATACAGTTATGTCTTTTACGCACTTTTACTTACGGAGTTGAATGAATTACAATTAATAAAATCTTCAGGCTGTAGCAACTTAGTCATATGGCGCTCCCCCCCCGCCCCCCAGAAAAAAAAAATAACGCGCTTACTAGAAAAAGAATCCGTATGTGGTTCCAAGAATGTAGAAAACGAACAACAGAACAACAAAAATAGAGAGAAAATAATCAGTTAACTTTAAATCTGGAGGAAGTTCGAGGCTATGATCTTAGTATGGAAAACGCCTTCTAAGCTAAATGAGACAAGAAAAAAAATGCCTGGAATTAGAGCAGAATAAGATATCTTTTCATAATACAGATATAAATCCCTCCAACACGATGCTGACCATGTGTTAAATTCTTGCTATATGCAGACAGTTTTCCAGCTAGAAGTTACGTATATTCTTCATTAAGTTTCCATCTTGCTGCAGCACGGTTTGAAAAAAAAGAGAATCATCATCATCATCATCCAGACCTCCTCTCGTATCCCACAGTGGTTTGAGATAAAAATGATTTAAGTTTATGCCGGCACGATGGTTAACAAGTATAAACAGAATAACAGTTTGTAATATACCATCACGCCTCGAAGCTCATAACCTGTCCATGCCGTGTCCTAAATGGAGAAGAGCACTAGGCATTTTCAATAGTTAATTAAGGTGGGACTCACTGGGTAGGGACCTATGAGCTTCGTGTCTATGGGCCGATAGGTGGAGGACGGTACGCCAAGTATCCTACCAGCACACTTCCTCAAACTGGAACTAATGGATTAAGGTCGCTGGTTTATACGTTTCCGTGTAAATCATGTAGTTATCAGAAATGTCATAACCAAACTTAATTCAGTAACAGTATAAAGAACTGGATGAAATAATAATAATAATAATAATAATAATAATAATAATAATAATAATAGTAATAATAATAATGATGTTAATAGTAGTAGTAGTAGTAGTAGTAATAATAATAATAATAATAATAATAATAATACCGGTAATAATAATGATAATAATAATTCAGTATCACAGATTCTTGTATAGTAAAAACAACTGTCTCTATCCCTTGGCTGTTTCCCCTCTAATTGGGGGTTGCTAAGACAGGACAACACACCAAAATACCCATCCACACACACACACACACACACACACACACACACACACACACACACACACACACACACACACACACACACACACACACACACACACACACACACACACACACAAGTTTGGTAAAAGTGGAAAAAGACCTGATTAGGATTATAAGTTAGGAAATAAAACCCTATACACATCAGAAAGAGAGAAAGACCTAGGTGTGATTATCAATAACAGACTATCTCCGGCTGACCACATCAGCGAGAAGGTACGGAACATGTATACACTGCTTGCAAATATGAGAATAGCATTCACATACATAAATGAAGACATGCTAAGAAGGATAATAACATCATTCATTGGACCAACCCTGGAATATGCATCAGTAGTCTGGAGTCCTCATCTCAAAAAGCACATAGACAAGATTGAAAAAGTTCAAAGGGCCGCTACAAGATGGATACCAAGCTTAAGGGACCTAAGCTACGAAGAAAGACTAAATAAACTGAATCTACCAACACTACAGGAGCGAAGGAAAAGAGGTGACATGATAATGCTATATAAGTGCATATCAGGGAAGGAGAAAATAGACATAAATGATTACTTAACATATGGAGAAGCATCAGCAAGAGGACACTGCAAAAAACTGCATAAGAAGAGAGGTGATAAAGACGTAAGGAAATTCAGTTTCCCAAACAGACCAATTGATCAATGGAATGCACCACCGAATGAAATAGTGTGTGCTAAAACAATTCACAAATTTAAGGATGTGTACGATAAATATGGTCTAAGACACGGGACAGTACGAGCTTGACTCATTCCTGTAAAGATACAATTAGGTAATTAGGTAAGAACACACACACACACACACACACACACACACACACACACACACACACACACACACACACACAAACAAACATTTACTCGTTTAAGAGCCTTTATTACTACTACTGCTGGTGGTAACGGGAGACGGAATTACCCTGTCACTAAAAATATACCTTTTATATATTTTTCTTAGTATCTGTAGACGATTATATTCAGCTTAGTGAGAGTTTATGAGCTGGGGGGATAAGGTGGCTGTGATAATCTCTTCTCTGATACGGTGATCTTCTAGGCCTGGCAAAATTGTCTGGCAGTAACTGTATTAAATAGAAATGACGTCCCCAGGTAAAGGGCTAACTATAAATGTAGCTGCGTTGTGCCATAATGAGAGAGAGAGAGAGAGAGAGAGAGAGAGAGAGAGAGAGAGAGAGAGAGAGAGAGAGAGAGAGAGAGAGAATTTAAATGCTGATGTGTTTTCCCATCATCACAACAGCCCAGGGACATAATCTATATATTGTTGTTATTGCAAATACACGATTTTTATTCATATTAGTTGTACACAGTTCGACTGAGGAAATAAATCAACGCTGTAACTAACCGGGCTGCAGTGGCCGAGTGGCTGGTGTGCTGCCTGTGTAATTGCCGGCCCAGTAGAGCCAGGGTTCAAATCTTGGTATGGGCAGCTGGCGTCTCTCAGCTCAGGTGTCCATCCACCCTGTGTGGGTTGGTAGGTAAAATGAGTACCTAAGGTAACACCTAGGGGGGTTAACTGTGGTGACTTGGATGATGCAGTGGCCTTGTATCCCAGGATATTGGGTGGATAACTTGCAACAGGCTCAAAGGCCTAAGTTACGCAGCTGAGTACCGCGGCTAAGCGCTTCATGGCGAGTGCCCCCACTTTTACCTTATATTTTTCTCTTACTCTTTCCAACAGAAAGTCTTGGAGGACAACTAATTCGTTGTCGTACAGCAACAATAAATTAAATGAAACAAAAGCATTTGGGTGCCGAATGCTAATCGCCCGCCAAATTATGTTGTTGGCTAAGGTACAAGCCACCTATAAACCAAATGTGAAGAAAATTCGCAAGATTCAATGGAATTCATTTACTGCGTTTGACAAAAAGCGAATCGATATTAAAAAGTATATGGCAGCTGGCATTAGGTCGTCTTTGATCAAATTCTCACCAAAAGTAATAGCCTTCTGCACATCCACATACGAGTAGTTGCAATATCATGTTAGGTTTGGTGGAAATTCGTCCACATCTTTTCGCGATATTTTGGCGACACACACACACACACACACACACACACACACACACACACACACACACACACACACACACACACACACACACACACACACACACTCTCTCTCTCTCTCTCTCTCTCTCTTTTCCTGATGGTTTGCGCTCAGAAGTATTCCACTCGATACCTTAATTACACCTGGCATTCCGCAGTCCCATCATACTTTTGTTGGACCCTCAGACCAGCCTAGAAAAACCTTAGCCCTGTGTGACCGAATACCACATTACAACCAGCTCATAGTAGCTCATCATGTCATACAGCAGGACTCATTCTCTGTCGTGAGTTTGTGTATAAATAAAAGAATTTTTGCTGGACACTTATGTTTTAAATTTGGTATTAGTCATCCCACTAGAACCTCCAAGTGATTCCACAAAATGACTGTCAAGACGATTTCTAGGCTTTCTTCGTGTGTGTGTGTGTGTGTGTGTGTGTGTGTGTGTGTGTGTGTGTGTCAAAGCAGTGTCTGGCAACCTTCTCGTCAGCCGGGTCGTGTTTCTCTTTTTCTGAACCATCATAGGGTCCTAGCGATGAGCCTCACTGTCCTAGTTCACATTTAATCTGCAGGTCCAATGAAAACTAAGGACACCTTTCTTCTATTTTGCTTGGCTGGGCACCCCTGTTGTGAAAAACAAAAGAAGCCTGGACTTAATCTCTGCAGTTCTTAAGGTCCTCTGAAGCCGAATACAACTTTCTGGTGTCAGTATCTAAGTAAATATGGAATATATAAGATGAACTGTGGTGAAGAGATTAATGGATTTACTGTGGATCACTGTATTTCTTCCTTAATGTTATATCATGTATCTTTGGCCATCAGTCACTCTCTCAAGCAGCAGAGTTAATTCACTAACAGCTTTACATTCACTATTTCCCATCATTAAGCATCTTGGTTAATCAAAGCACCTTATAGAGGTAAAGGTCTTTATTTTCTTCTGTGTTCCTGGCTTCTTCAGATATTAGTTACTTCTGTCACAACCCTGGCCCTATATATACGATTACACTACGGCCTGTCTATGGGGAGGGAGGATGTGGGAGAGGAGAGGAAAGGATAAATGTGGTGTCATATGCGAGCAAATGTCTGTGTATGTGTTTTGAGTGTAAGCGAATAATAATAATGATAATAACAACTCCATTAAGCTTCTTCCTCTTCTGCTAATGCTGCTCCACTTTCTTCTCCCCCACCACTCTCACTTACCCCACGCCATAACACCAGAGCCTAAGACAACGATATTCGGTGGCCCTGATGTGTTCATCAACCGTGGCAGCAACATCAACCTGACGTGTGTGGTGGACTACACGCCCCAGCCACCATCCTACCTCATATGGTCACACAACGGCAAGGTGAGAGTACTGCTTGTTGCCAGGTTTCACAATCCGTTCCCTGAAGTCCAGCAGTTCTCCTACGTACCCTACACCTACACGTCACCACTTCATTGCAAACACCCACCGTCCATACTGAATACATGCTAGAGCTGTCTGACTGATGATGTAATGCAAATACTATACAGTGCAGAGAGACAATTATCTTCCCAGTTCCGTCTGAAGAAAATTACAGCTGGTTAAACACACTGAAAACTCCATCTATGCTTCTCTCACCCTAACTTGGCCCAGATTTTCGTCCTTTTGCAGATTAGTTCACATAGTTCAGTGACAGAAAAAGACAATGGTAGGGCTCTACATCCTTTCAACAGCACTTCTCTGTGACAAGCAGCATATTCTAGCGTTAATGTATTGTTATAACTCAGTATTGAAGATGGAGAGATGGCAGTTTTAGGCCAAGTTAAAGTGGAAAGTGTATAGTGCGTTTTAGATTACCTGATTTTTCTGCTATGTCTTCGTCAGACTTTGAGGAAATACTTATTGTCTGTCCTTACATCCTACTTAGTTGCATGTTGTGTATATAAGATCAAGCTCCATATTGAACACTTTAGCTGACGCGAGAATGAAGTGGTTTGTGATCAGCTAAAAATCGTGCAATATTCATAATTAACAGCCTAATTGTTAATAGTTGATAATTTTTAGTCGTTAGTACTCATGCTGAGCCAAATACGATGCTTTGGGGATTTCTTAAAAGATAATGAGCAGAGGAAGGAAAAACAAATTAAATAAAAAACTTCCATGCACAAGATTACAGATCTCCATTCATGGTAAATCTGTAACAGCTGGACATGAGCTGCTGTGGGTTGGAGTTTCGGGGGAAACTAATCAGGTGAAGCGAGTTCCAAAGACAGTCACATTTTATTCACTTGGTACTGAATATACGAACAATTAACAGCAACTTATAGCAAATGATCAAGTCTCATTTACTGATGGTGATTGTAAGGCAAAGAAAGTGACATTACAGCTTAACCTAGTTTTTGAGGAAACCTATAAATTATGGATTCATTCAGGACAACTGACTTGGCCACAGTAATTATCAACTTATGAATGTCAGAATAAGCACCTCTGTTAGGGTTTCATATTAACTAGAAGGAACTATTCCGGCCAGGTATTGCTTCCCACTCTGCTATATCTAACCTGGATAATAGTAAAATGCCACATGTTCCACGAATGTTTTTGGCACCGGCTGACAGCACTTGATTGGCAGCCATATTCTGTAGGCATTATGTTCCCAGATTGTTGGCGGTATTCTCGTACAGTTAGGAAGCTGACCAACACCTCTTCCTTACCGAATAATTTCTGATTTTACACCTTAATATATTCTTGTGTGTTAACCATGCAACCTGTTTCGACATTAAAATGATATATCATCATCATCATCATCATCATCATCATCTGGACCTCCTTTCCCACCCTTGGGCAGGGTGAGGAGTAGCAACGTTCAGATCGCCTAAGTTTGCCCAGGCCAGTGGGCCACGCTTCCCTTCACTCATCATTCAAGCCCCCGGAATCCTGGCTCAATCTGATACACCAAAAAGATATAAGAAGTAAAAAAAAAAAAAGGCTATTAATGGGTAGTTAGGAAGATATGTCGTCAAGGAAGAGGTGTTTGGGCGACTCCTTACCCGACGAGAATAGTCCTGTGTGCGACGGTGCCACAGATACAGGTTAGAGATAAAGGTGGGAACGAATAAATGACCCCAATGGTACCTTCTAAATAAACCTGCTGATGCCTTTGACTGAGAGGAGCTTTTTCCGCTTGGCTGCTGTTTCTCTTAGGTGCGTAGTGGACATGCTAAATTATGGTTCAGTGACCTGCATTCACGTCGGTTAAGTAATCTCCCTAACACCTCTTCACAGGCGACTTATTTTGTTAATTATACCGGTACGATTTATTTTGTTTATTATATGTTACTATCGCCTTCTGTGTTGCTTAAAGCATTCTAATATCGTTGTATAAATAATATACAAAATGATAATAACCAGCAGAATCCAAAAATAAATCGCCAAGAAAGAGGTGCTAGGGAGCCTTCTTAACCTAAAATAATACAGGTCAATGCACAGACTAAGGAAACATTGAGACACACATCATTTACAATTGATTTTACTTATTCTGCATTATTTTGTTTTACATTTCTGTGTTTGAGTACTTATATGGTCATGTGGAGAGGATGGAGAGTGAGAGACTGACGAAGAGAGTGTATGTGAGTGAGGTGAAGGGGGGGAGAGGGAGGGGGAGGCCAAGGATGAGATGAAGGGATGGAGTGGAGAGGTATATGAGAGAGGCGGGTGTGAGCTGAGAGCAGGGCAGTGAAATGGCGGGGCGACATGGAGGCGATATGTTTGTGGCCACCCCTTACGGGATTAAGGCGTCTG
>NC_136990.1:10686402-11086402 GCF_032717465.1 Coenobita brevimanus
CATAAATATTCAGTATAACATGGCTGCCACGGCACCTTTTTACGACCTCCAACCCATCTGTCGTCCCATCATTCTCACAAACACGACAACAACGCCGACGGGAGCCCAACAGCCTACAGCGACAGCAGAAGTCACAAGATCTGAAAGAATTAAAGATATGAGAAATAATAAGCCACAATGAATTCTTATCTCTACCTTGACCCTTTCCCAAGCTCGACCCCCTTCCCCCCTTCACTCTGCCCTCAATTATTCTTCTCGCCTTTCCCTTCCCTTATACACGCCTTCCCCACCACCTCATTAACCAGCCCAGTATGGACTCTCAGGCAATAATATCGAATGTATTGGTGCAGTTATAATACTGTTCTTACACATCAGTTTTTACCTTGATGCCTAAGTGTGTAGCCAAACGTTGCAACAGGTAATAAATAAACACGAGAAAATACAGAAAACTTGTCTTTGCATATCCTCCTGTTATGAGAAGAACTCTGAAGGAAATTGACAATATCTTTAGGAAAGTAAATAACTAAAAATGAGGTGGCATGTAATTAATGTGTACAAGATAACCTACTTCCATCTTACACACACACACACACACACACACACACACACACACACACACACACACACACACACACACACACACACACACACTCTATCTATCAATGTACCTATATATATAAAATATCGACATTCATTTTACCAGTAACAGAAAAGAAGATATTAACCTTTTAGCATTTACCTCTGTAATATACTAAGGGGGGGATTGAATTTGAATATACCGAATAAATATGTGTTTTTACTGATTTCCTAGCCAAGCACTGCCTTACTGGTATAAATCATACATCAGTGGCCAACTAAATATTTGATCTGATATACATTCAGAAACGAACAGACCGACGTTATGATTACTTTTCTGCACCATGACTAAGAAAACAACATATTATCAGTCTTGAGGGTGAAAACATTGCTCGGGGACATCAGATTTAAGAACTTGTCTTGAGGAAAAGTTTCACGATCATTTCAGTGGTTAAGTGAAATGTGTATGCAATAAACAAAGATTTAAAAAAATGAAAATTTGTAAAAATGAGAGAGAACATCAGCTAAATCTATAACTTCTTAAATGTCTCATGTGATCCCTGGAGGGAGTGGAGAGCGGCCTTTCCTGTTATTCATTCTGTGTCCTGTCCATGAAGAATGTTGAATGAATTACTTAGACAACTTTCGCCTCTGGGACAATTTACAAGAAGTTAAGGTCTCGTCTGCGTCGTTAAGCAGTGGAAATTTAAAATGTGTAACGCTGCTGATGTACCAACTCAATAAGAAAATTTATAGATGCAATAAGCAAAATAAATTGTTGAGGAAGAGGTGTTCAAAATCTCCTGAGGTAACAAGAACATCATATTTTGGATATTTCGTCCTTCGCCATTCATCACCAGCACTATCCCTCTCACCATTATCAGTGTTTTTACCTCTCGTAACACCATCCCTATATACACTGAGCAACCATGGGGACATCACACAACCATGTCTCACGCTAACACTGATCTTAAACCATTCATTTACATGCCCATCTACCTTCACCCATGTTTCACTATACTAATTCATTTTACCGGCACTCAGCAGATTACCATGTACACCATACCTACGCAAAACCTTCCACAATTCTTCTCTCTTTACCTAGTCATATGCTTTTTCCCGATACATAAATGCTGTAAACACAATATGGTTCTTCTCACAAGCCTTTATCACCATATGTCTCATTGCAAGCATTTGATCCACACATTCTCTACCACTCCTAAAGCCCACCTGTTAAGTACTCCGCAGACCTTCTGATATATCCCTTACTTTTTCAGTTATTATTCTTTCATTTACGCTTCCTACACCTTTTAGGAATTGGAATTTTCCGGTTCCTGCCACTGCTAGATCTGCACACTACCCACAACACACTGTTACAGGTCTCGCTTCAACACCTTGGGCACGCGTTACAGTCCTGTTTTACACTACCACACCAGACAGTCATACCTCACACTTCCCCGTCCCTCACTACCACAACAGACTCAGATATCACTGTTGTCTCATACTGTCACACTACATACTTACATCCCACATACTTACTACACTGTCAAATTTTGCACTGTTACACTCTACACTGCCATACTTCACATTCATACCCCACACTGCAATGCTGCATATTGTTATTCCTTACATTCTCACGGCACATACTGCCATATTACTCCCTTTCTCAACTCTTAGTCACGCTTCAGATTGCCACACATTTCAGTGCCACATCACATACTGCCAAATTACACAATCACATCTCATACTGCCTCACCACACACAGCCACACTACAAAGTACAAAATCCTTACTCTGCACATCTCACTCCCCTACACACCACTACACACTTCACACTTACACACTACATACTGCCACACCACACACTTGCAAACCACTCAGTACCGCAGCACACACACTGCCACACTTCACACTGCCAAACCTTACACTGCCAAACCACACCACATTCTCTCACATCATAGACAATCACACTTCATACACACATTGCACTGCCACACTTCCCGTCTCCTCCTGTACATATAGTTTTGTAAGTTAGAGCCAGTCTCATAATAGTCCATTTCTGGGTGAAGGGACCCCATGCTGGACTGCCGTGCTACAGAAAGTGTGGTTCTTATAATCAGACTGTGATAGTCGGTGCCTCTGTGGATCATTATCAGAACTTTTTATGGAGGACGCCTTTCGCTACCGCACCTTGGTTCGAATCCAGGA
The DNA here is from genome assembly GCF_032717465.1 of Coenobita brevimanus. Lineage (NCBI taxonomy): Eukaryota > Metazoa > Arthropoda > Malacostraca > Decapoda > Coenobitidae > Coenobita > Coenobita brevimanus. Next base: position 10,689,186 of record NC_136990.1, read on the forward strand.
GATGAAGTACATTTTTCTATGATTTAAAAGTGTAAAATAGATTGACAGTAAAATAATGCCAGGGACGTTGGGGAGTTTCCGGGGCGTCATCACAGTTAAAGGATTATCATCAGGCGGTCGTCAATTTTTGGTCGATTATGCCGTCACACTTAGACGTTTCGCGGAAAGACGATTTATACTGTATGTCTCTCTCTCTCTCTCTCTCTCTCTCTCTCTCTCTCTCTCTCTGTATATATATATATATATATATCTGAAACTAGTAGAAATAATGTAACAGATGCTAGGACGCTTACTTATGGATTCGTATATGATTAAGAGCTGTGTATATTCTTACGTTTTTCATTGGTTATGTGTCATTCTGTAACGCATTCATTGTAACCCATTTATCGTTGCATTCACGTATTACACAAAATCTCCATCAAGTTGGCTGCAGTTTATTTTTTGGCGTAACTGCCCCGCTGCATTTCACACACGTATGAAACTTGCGAGTCACTCTGCCAAACTACTTAAGAGAAAATGTTGGAGGAAAAGACTGTGTAGCCTTTGATGTAGCGCAGTCCGAAGGAATATAAAAGATACTTACATACTGACGATGCTTGTTGACTGTTGCTTTGAAAGGCTTCTGAAAGGGAGCAGCAGAGTGAGGAAGGGATAAGGTGGGGTGGGGGTGAGGAGGAGGATTGGAAGAGGAATGGGGAGGGGATAGGAAGTGAGGTAGAGGGGTGAGTATGTGGTGGAGATTAGGGTGGTGAAAATGACGAGGGAAGGAAATGAGGAAGGTTAGCTTTACAGAGAGAAGAGGGTAAACTGAGGGAGGTGAAGAAGGAAGTGGAGAAGGGAAGGTGATGTGACTGAGGGATGAGAAAGGAAGCGGAGATGAAGGCAGAAGTGGGGAGAAGGAAATGAAGTGAGGTTGGGGTTAGGAGAGGAGGGAAATGAGATTGGGATGAGGAATGGAAGGTGGTGTGTGGGAAGAATGGGAGGGATATGAGGAGGGGGTCGTGGGGGAAAGGGAATGTGGAAGTGGTGACAGGAAGGAGGTGAGGCTGGGATAGTAGGGATGGTGAAGGTAAAGCACAAGACGATGTGTTGAAGATGACTGGATGTTGGTCAGAAAATGAGTGATGGATGAAGACCTCAATAAAAAAAAACGATCGATCGATAGATAAATAGATGGATAGATATAGATAGATAAATGACAGATAATAGACAGACAGACACAGACAGACCAACCGACAGAGTGATCGAGACAGATTAACATAGAGAGAGAGAGAGAGAGAGAGAGAGAGAGAGAGAGAGAGAGAGAGAGAGAGAGAGAGAGAGAGAGAGCATGTAGTGCAATGCAAGAATAGCAACCCTTTTCTAAAATATTAACCCTTTCTATACTCAGTTTTTTTTATCGAGGCGAAGATGCACTTGAAAGATTGGTGATTATTGACTGAATGCAACAGTACTTCGTAATCTAGCATAATTAACTGACAACAAATATCTGAGGGGGAAATTTGGGTTAGTAAATATTTCCTGGACATGTTGCATTCAGCCAATCATCATCAACCTGTCAAGTGCATCTTCGCCTCAATAAAAAAACCGGAGTATAGTTGATGCACTTGAGGATTTCCAGGCCGTCAAACGTATAAAAATATCTCCTTTGAGTAAACTTTTCACGAATACAGGTAAACGTAAGAACATTATTTTGTCTATCATTACTTTGTTTTGTCCAGAAAAATCCTGAAATTAATGGGAACAGAATCTTATGCTTACACAAAGTTAGAGTTGAGAGGGAAATAGGAACTTTAAAGGGACATGGAAATTACATAACACTGAAGCTTTGTAATAGTGAAAGGAGTGAAGAGGAACACAGAAGAAAAAAAATAATAATGACACATCGAGAACTTGGGCCTCGGGCTGTCAAAGCAAAGCATCACTCGGTGTGCCTCCGCCAAGCCTTGCACACGGACTCGCCATACAGCCTCCATGACAGGGTTCATTGTGGGTCGAAGTGAGACTAGAGACAAACCATGTCGACCCCATATGACCTTGACTTTTGACCTCTTGACCTTGCTGACCTATTCAGTTCATCTTCCCTTCATACTGTACCACTGACAGAAGTTTGGTCGAAATTAGTCCATGGGTACAGGAGATATCGCTCCCACACTCATATGACCTTGACCTTGACCCCATGATCTAGCTGACCTAATCAGTTCATCGTCCCTTCATACAGTATCACTGACAAAAGTGTCGTGGAAATCTGTGGATGGGTTCGGGAGTTATCACGCCCACAAGGATAAACTGACCCCATATGACCTAAAATTATGACCCTTTGTCCTAGCTTACCTAATCAGTTATAACCTTCTCATACTGCATCACTGACAACAGTTAGACTGAACCCCGTTGATGGTTTAGGAGACATCCCGCCTAGAAAGTGTTACGGATGAACGAACTGACGTACGCACGCACGCACGCACGCACGGTCAGACCAGTCATTAAATGCCTCCTCCACAATAGGTGGACAGAGGCAAAATAATAATAATAATAATAATAATAATAATAATAATAATAAAAATAATAGATTTCTGTTATTAATTGCCCTGCTTCTGACTCACGTACGGCGTCCGTAACTGCCAAAATATATTTTTGAGTAACTTAAGGTTAAAGTATGCAAAACATTTCTACATAATTTTGTTACTCAAGCACAAGTGTATGGGTAACCAAAAGAACTGTCGTGTGCATTTCTGATAACTTAAAAATGAAAATTTTATGTTCTTTTTTTAGTCTTCTCCATCCCGACCTACGTAGTCCTCACCAAAGTAATACTGACTAGAACAATTTTGTGTCCTAAATCCTCATCAGTAAGAGTTTAGATTTTTTAAAGGATTGAGGTATAGTTATTTAAAATAAATTCTTAAAGACTGAAATTAACTAATGGCTTCAATGTATTCTTCGAGAAGGTGCCCATAATGAGCATACTGATTAGGAAATGAATGAATATTTTAAGATATGGACACTTACCACTCTCTCAGGGCCAGTAATGCTTGAGTGGATGATTAGGGTCGGAGGATGGGTTAAATATTTAAGGAAATCATCGAAAGGGTCAGACTCCTGCCTCTTCACTGCTTAGCAGCCTTCTGTTTCCACTTGTCAGGCTGCCTCCTACAATTCCAAACATGCACTTGTCCCTGTTCTCCATCTTCACAATCATAGGAATTCATTTTAGTAAGTACTTCTTGGCCAAATAACGTGATAAATTCAATGACACAGGGCAGCATGGTCACAGACCGGGCTGTAGTATTTTTCTTCAAGTACAATTAGTCATCTGGTCATAGTGGCAACGTCTGACTTAGTGCCTCGAGAAAAGACTAAGCAGTGTCGCATCTTCATCATCCCCTCAAACAGAATAAAGAATTATGGTTGGCTAATATTAGATTAGGTATAGGTTACATTAATGACAAGACACGACTTTTCCGATGATTTTATTGTTTGATTAGCTAAATTTTTTCATCTACTCCCGAGCGAAGGTGTGACGCTGCCAAATAATTTCTCTTTGAACTCGCTTCGATGTTGCCTATTTGGCTGGATGACTAAGTGTACCCAAAGAAAAACACACGCCTGGATAGTGGAGACTGACGCTGCCCAGTACTGTAGGAGGCGCGTGATTTGTCTAGCGGGAAGATGGCAACTATGGTGGCCGTTATGACACTTGCTCATTGGCTGGTCGACAGCATCCACCTCCCACGACTTACGCCCCTCTGATGACTGAAATCTAAATTTGATCCATTTTTTTTTTTCAAACTTACAACTTTATTTACACTAATTTTAGGGTCGAATTTCCTTTGGCAAATGGTATCACGAGGCAGGGCGATGGTGAAGGAAGGAAATGGCCGATTTGACGGTTGCGCCTCTCTAGTAGCGGACACCTCATATATGATGGAAATATCGGTACTCAGAAACGGTTAAGTATAAAGAAATCGAGATATCAACAGTGTCCAAGAAAATGGGTCAGACATCCTTTCATCACCACTTAAACACTGGAATGTCTTGGCTCCACATCACGTACCAGAACGATCCACATAAACCTGCAATTCATAATGCGTGTAAGACAGAGACCTTCCATTGACTTTAGGTTAATCTTTCGCTGCCGTCCACCTCGGAGTCTTCCATACTGGCCATGCGGCACTTTTCCTTTTCTTTTTCTGATGATTGGATTTTGACTTTTTCGTCTAGAATCGTTCTTTAAGGTCAGACCCACCACCTTTCTTCAAATCCCATTATCCACCAGTGAGTTAATTGTGTGTGTGTGTGTGTGTGTGTGTGTGTGTGTGTGTGTGTGTGTGTGTGTGTGTGTGTGTGTGCTCATCTGGCTACGAGGCTAACGGTGCGAGAGGACATTTGTTTTTAAATGTGCCTTTCTCCTATTTACCTTCACCTGAACGTGCTGAAATTATACTAAGAGAGAAAGAGTATAAAAAAGAATAGATGTATATAAATCGGAGCTTGTTTTGGTGCAAGTTTGTTTACCTCTCTAATTTTCCCTGTATTGGGTATGGTCAGCCTGCATCCCATATTTCAGAATGCAGTCAGGAGCCGTACATGAAGGCCAGATACATTCCATCATCATCCCGTGGTCTAAGAATCGTAAACAATTTGGGGTCCGCATCCCACTTCTCAGTTTCTGGGTAAAACATACAATTCCTTCTCTCAGTCGCCACCAAATAGCTGCTAACAACCATCTGTTTTGTAATCTTTGAACAATAATTGAAATATGGTAAGTGAAGATGGGAGAAGGATTGCTTTGTTGTCTGGTTTGCATGCAGGAAGGGACAGTGAAATTTCGCCTACGATATTCAGATTCCCAGGCTATCATTAACAGCAGAGGAGAAATAAGATTACACGACATAATTTCCCTTCACATACCCAGCATGAGAGCATCTACACCTACACACCATCATAGGAAATATTATAAAGGATGTAGTTATTGTCCAGCCTTAAAATCCTTGACATGGTTACGCTATTTTTCTATTTTATCCTGCATAGCGGCTTTCATTCGGTATATTCCTCCCCTTGACTATCCCCTTGACAACTCATTCCGTCATACTCTCATCATATCATCGTTTCTTTTCTTCTCGAAATCTGTCTTGGAAGGATCGCATTACTCTACCCAAAAAACGGCTTCACAGAGGTACACTGTGCTGCACCGACTCCGCACATTATTTAGACCAAATGAATTACTGACCTCGTACAAGGGTCGTATTCAAATACGCCCATGTATGGATTAAATCTCTCTCTCTCTCTCTCTCTCTCTCTCTCTCTCTCTCTCTCTCTCTCTCTCTCTCTCTCTCTCGTGTGTGTGTGTGTGTGTGTGTGTGTGTGTGTGTGTGTGTGTAGAGGAGGGGGAGGGGGGTTCCTTTTTGCATGGTGGAATTAAAGACTTTTCAGCACATCAGCTCACCATCTCTCACTGGTTCCTTTCAGTCTCTTCCCTGCAGTGTTGCACCAGTCGATTTTATTGCTATTTTTCTGGTCTCTGCTCCGAACTCTCTGTTTGTACTCCTCCCCATTACAGCGAGAAAGCAGCGCCCGTCTAGCCACGCATTCTCACCCACTTTCTGTTCAATTTTGTAACGCAAGAGTCAACTAACACTGTGTCTTTCATTTATGTCACTGGTCAGCTTAGATACACAATTTCTCGGCTTGTCGTTTCACCTACATATATTTTCCAGTGTTAAGGGCAATGTGTTTAGGTATGGCGCAATGTATCATCAAGACCGAAACTCTTGTCGGTTAAGGAGTGTCCCTCATACATCTTCCTAAGCGAGTTATTTTGCTTATTACATTTAACTGTCCTCTTCTGTGAGCTGATATGTCTTCCTAAACGATTTATTTTGCTTATTACACCTTGCTGTCGTCTTCTGTGAGCCAGCACCTCTTCCTAAGCGATTTATTTGGCTTATTACACCTTGCTGTCCTCTTCTGTGTTGCTTAACTCATTCAAATATCAGCATACTCTGCATAAATAACGTACAAAACAATGTTAGCCGACAGTATCCAGTGGCAATTTTCTCATTTGCCCGCGGGAACAAGCGATGAGCCCGTCAACAGACAAACTGCTCGCTTGTGCCCGCGGGCATTGCCCGCTAGTGTGGACAGGGGTTTAAGGGACGAGAATATGGGCTCTTGAATTTGCCTCTCAACTTCAGTTTTATTTGGAAAGGAAAAGTTTTGCAGGTTCTTGGTCCAAAATTCTTCTCTACATAAAACAGGGTTGGGGGATGTACCTTGTAATGCAAGGCTTGGTAAAGGTAATGCCAGATACCTTCAACTGAAAACTCCACTCCTTTTAAGCTGAATAATATGGTATGCTTGTGTCAGTAACAAAGTAGAAGGTATGCTGTTATACTGAAGACAATACAGATCACCACAACCATGAATATTCTCTCAGGTAAATAAAGTCATCTCTAACTCCCCATTCTGCATCTGCCTAGTAATGCAAGGCTTGGTAAAGGTAATATCAAACACCTTCAGGTAAAAACTCTTCTCTTTTTAAGCTGAATAATATGGTCTGCTGGTGTCAGTCATAAAGCAGAAGGTATGCTGTAATGCTGAAGAGAGAATAGATCATCACAACTAGGAATACTCTCTCAGCTTAATAAAGTCATCTCTAACGCCACATCCTCCCGCTCATCTCTTCATGCACGCTGCCGTCCTGCCGTATCTCAGTTTTAAGCTTGTTAACGCACACTCATTAACGTGATTAATTGCCTTGCGCTTCTCATTATTTTTGCGTCTGCTTCCTGTAACCAGTGTTTCGTTCGCTTGATCCTTCTTAATTACTTTATGCCCAACTATTCGTCTACGTTTTTCCTCCCTCTTACTTTATTTAAAATTACACTGACATATATTACCTCCGCCAGTGGAGTTGGAGGTGGTCCTGTATTCACCCCTATTTGTCTTTTTAGTTGTCCACAAGGTCTCAAAAAGTTATTGGTGGACTTCAGTGATATTTTGTGGATATGTGGGTCATGCGCCAAGGAAGAGTTGATTATATTTTGGTTGTGATCCGAGTTGTGTGGTATAGGTGCTGGCGTAGGTATGCATGCTCTGAGTAATGCACTATTGTCTAGCCTGTGATGGTGGTGGGGAAGGCTAACAACAACTAAATGATATCATTGCTGGAACATCTATCTATCTATTGCCAGACGCCTTAATCCCGTAAGGCGTGGTCATAAACAAATCTCATTCATGTCGCCCTGTCTTCCGCCATTTCATTACCCTGCTACCAGCTCACAGCCCCGTCTTACATATACCTCTCCACTCAATTCCATCTCATCCTTGGCCTCCTCCTCCCTCTCCTCCCCTCCACCTCACTCACATACACTCTCCTCGTCAGTCTCTCACTCTCCATTCTCTCCACATGGCCAAACCACCTCAGTGTGTTTCTCCTAACACTTCCATTCACATCCACATCCACACCCACACCACAATGCTCCTTCACATCCTTATTCGTCAGCCTGTCTCTCCATGTGACTCCACAGGCTTCTCTCAGATAACTCATTTCCATTGCTCTAACTCTTGTGTCCCTCCAACAAGGTCCAAGCTTCACTTCCATACGTTAGAGTTGGTATCACAATACTGTCATGTAGTAAGCTTTTCACTTCCATGCTCACTTCCCTGTTTCTTATCACTGCTCTCAAGGAACACAGGTGATGAAAATTACAGAAGCTGGCCTTTTCTCTCTCACAGGTATTAGGAAATTCACCGTTACTACTTGGGGCGTCTCTTGTACCGTTGGATACTAGGATACATTCTTTGTTCGTCGTCGTCATCATCATCACCATTACCATCACCATCACCATCATCATCATCATCACCATCATCATCAATTGTCATTTCATCACCATCACCATCGACATCACTATCACCACAACCATCATCATCATCATCATCATCATCGTCAACAATAATTTCATCATCAACATCATTTCATCTTCATTCGTCATTTCATCATCATCATCATCATCATCATCAATCATATCATCATCATCATCATCATCATCCTATTTCCCGTAGCCAGAAGTAATAACCTTTAGCCTCATATCATCGTTCATCCTCCCAGTCTCCTTTTGACTTCTTTCCTATCTCAGTTCAGAGACAGTGTTTATATTTAATTCTTGATATTTCTAGGCATTATGTTTGAGGTTACGAGAGACACTTGGGCTCCTATTTTCTCGTCGTCTGGAAGCTCCGTAGCACCTCTTTCCTAGCGATTTATTTTCGGATGTGGTTGGTTAATATCCCTTTGTACTTTATTTATGCAGTGTATGGCGATGTTGAAGGGATTTATTTAACACAGAATAGAACAGTAAGGTGTAGTAAATTAAATCGCTTGGGAAATGATGTCTGAGAACTCCTTTAACTGACGAGAATAAGGGCCTTTGAATTGGAGGGAATTAGATATAGTCTTTACTAACAGCTTCATTAACTAAGAGGTCTCACAAGCTTGAATAGAGTCATTTGTAAGGAGCAAGAAAAAACTAAAGAATATCACCACATTAGTGAAGTGATTAACCTGTCCTGGCAGCATCACACCTGTTGTCATATTCTCACTTTCTTGGTTTATTAATCTTGTGTCTCTCAATAGGTGAACATCAGGAGGCGATGCAACACAACAGTCATGCCCCTCCACAGATGTCAGCTCTTCTGCTTCTGTCAGCCGTGGGGGCCCTGCTGATGCCCTGGTATTAGTGCATTGACGTCCCTATACCTCTGTCAGCCGTGGGGGCCCTGGTGATGCCCTGGTATTGGTGCACTGAATCCCCTATGCCACAGGTGTCAGCTCTTCTGTTACTGTCAGCCGAGGGGGCCCTGATACTGCCCTTGCATCAACGCACTTACCCACCTTATGCCACGACTGTCACATCGCACCAACAATGCTCAGGGAGGGATGGTGCACTTCGTATACAACTAGGGCCACCATTACTAAATCTTATCACCAGCCCGAGAAGAAAGGATTAATGCCTGTCGATTGCCTGGAGGTCAGTAAAACAATAAGATGATGCGTGAACAGTGAGTAACCCCTGTATGCACAACTATCACACCTCACCACCACGGGCAGAGAAAGATATCACAGGGGAACATAGTGTTATTGGGTAATGGGGCTATTTTATCTAAGCCCCATCACGAACACGCTGAGAAAGTGATGGTGCGTGAAGAGCGTGAACCCTCAGGTACCTCTAGCACATCCTGTCATCCTTGCAGGGAGGGTTGGTGCGGGAACAGGGTCTTATTGCAACGAATACCTCTGAAGACGTGATAGGCTCCTGTTACTATAGCTGATTTGTTTTCATCTACCGAACTAAGTCACTCACAACTTGAACACTTACTCGTGGTTGCGTGGAATTTGATGAGTCTTACGAAGGAAGAATGAGTCTCCTTGGTTAATAATTAGATTTATCATCCAATCTGACAACATCCGGCCATTAACAGAACTGAATGAGGTTAGGGATCTTTGTCGGACGAGATTAAACAGAATATAGCCGGACCTTCTAGAACACAGGGACATGTAAGGGAAACGTGAACAGTGTGTTGGATAAGGTTATCAACATTGTGCGTGTCTGTTGACTTAACACCTTCAGTAATATACCTCAGTTAGAAATATAACTAATTGTGATGTGAGCAAATTACTTCAAACAGTGCACCGAAACTTTGGAAACTTTTATTCTGGAAAAGGGAGAGAGATGTAGTGTGCATTTACGCAGCTCTAAGGATCTGTCCAGAATTATTTAAAACGCCTGACTTGTGGACGTGAACGCACAACCACGATTGAAAGTCTGCCAGCACTTCCCTGCCGGCTATGGTGATGCTGTGTTACAGGAAATATTTCTCCTTGAGAGCCATGTAGAGGACACAACAAAGGAATAGTTCAAGGAAGGATAGGCAACTGTTTGTGAAGGAAAAAATTATGTGGAGGAAGAAAACAATTAAATGGAAGGAAGAACACAATAATGGCAGGTTATTATCGGCGAACTTTTGCTTGATGTTCAATTGGCCACACATGAACCTGGGAGAGTGTCTGTGTGAGGTGGAGGTCTAGCTACAATTTCCGACGTTCAGGCATCACAGTTAATTGGCCATTTCAACTATTATTTAACACCTCCGTTCATTCATGTCAGTGCCAACAACAAATACGTGATTAAAGAAGGTGGATGAAAAATACATGAGTATGTCAAGCTTGTCAAGGGTACCAAATGCTTGACCTCCGCCACACACTGATTCTATCCCAGATTCATATATTTCCAACCTTACATTTTCTTTTCCCGGGTTGTTTTCTTAACGCAGTGTCCTCGGAGCAACTCACAGTAATTTAGAACCAAGCTCAACCCGGAGAAAAAGCGGGTAAAAAATAAATCTGTGAAAATTTACAAAGATTAACGGGGAAATTAAGCAGTGGATGTGTGTGCTTAAATCCTCACTAAAACGACATACTTCCTAGTGTAATTTTGCTGCCCCAAGACCAGTCAGTTTAGCTCGAGAAGATGGCTTTGTGTTAACTGGGCTAATTACGTCTTGCCAAACCTCTGACTAAGGCTTGTTTACCCGACTATTAAGGATGCTCCCTAACACCTGTTCCTGAGCGATTTATTTTTGGATATGGGTGGTCAATATCCTTCTGTACTATATTCAAGCGGAGTATGGGGATTAAGGATGCTCCCTAGCACCTCTTCCTGAACGATTTACTTTTGGATGTGGGTGGTTAATATCCATTTGTATGTTATTCAAGCGGAGTGTGGCGATATTGGAAGAATTTATGTAACGAAAGAGGACAATAAGGTGGAATAAACAAAATTAATCGCCTAGGAAAAGGTGTTAGGGAACTTCCTCAACCGACGAGAATACGGACCTGTGACTCTAAGGTCCTTATTCTCTTCTGTCAAGGAAGCTTCCCTGACACATTTTCCCAAGCGATTCATTTTCTTTATTATACTTTACTGTCCTAATTTGTTACATAAAATCCTTCCAATATCCCCATACTCTGCAAAAATAATGGACATAAAGATATTAACAAGCCATACCCCAAAATAAATCGCTAAGGAAAAGGTGTTACCGAGCTTACCTGGCGAAAATGTGAGACTATTGGCGGTGTTCTGGTGCGGTTAGGAAGGTTACTAACACCTCTTCCTTACCGATTTATTTCTAATTCTGTTCCATTACTGCATTCCTGTGTTTTATTCATGCAATCTGTGTGGAGGGATGGAGTTGAGAGGTATAAGAGGGAGGGGGGAGTGAGTTGGGGGAAGGGCAGTTAAATGGTGGGTGACAGAGCGACTTGGAGGCGTTTTGTCTGTGGCCACCCTTTGCGGGATTACGGCGTCGGGCTATAGATAGATAGAGAGAAGAGAGGGGAATATTTATAGGTAGTCTGGGAAGTAAATCGCTAAGGAAGAGGTGTTAGGGAGCTTCCTTAACCTCCGTAAAGCCTGTGGAGATAAGAAGATCAAGCCAGAGAAATCATCGCTCTGAAGAGGCTAAACACAGAGGCTCGTATTTTCCGTGGAGAAGGTCCCTAATACCTTTTCCTAGCCGATTTATTTTTGGATATGGGCGGCTAATAATGTTTTGTACGTTATTTATGCAGAGTGTGGTGATCTAGAATTGTTTAATACAGAAAAGGTTGGAACGGTACAAGCAAAATAAATCGCTTGGATGAGATGGAGAGATGGGGTGGAGAGGTATATGAGAGAGGGGGGTGTGAGTTGGGAGCAGGGGAGTGAAATGGCGGGGGACAGGGCAACTTGGAGGCGATTTGTTTGTGGCCACCCCAAACGGGATTGAGGCGTCTGGCAATAGATAGATAGATAGAAATCGCTTGGGAAGAGGTGTTAGGGAGCTTCCTTAACGGACAAGACCTCGAGCTGGGGGCACGGTAAGGGCAAAATAAATCGCTTAGGAATAGGTGTTAGGGAGCTTCCTTAACGGACAAGACTTCGAGCTGGTGGCACGGTAAGGGCAAAATAAATCGCTTAGGAACAGGAGTTAGGAAGCTTCCTTAACCGACAAAACTTCGAACTGACAGCAAGGTATAAGTAAAATAAATCGCTTAGCAATAGGTGTTAGGGAGCTTCCTTAACCGACAAGACTTTGAGCTGATGGTAAGGTAAAATAAGCAAAATAAATCGCTTAGGAATAGACGTTAGGGAGCTTCCTTAACCGACAAGAGTTCGAGCTGATAGCAAGGTATAAGCAAAATAAATCGCTTGGGGAGAGGTGTTAGGGAGCTTCCTTAACCCACAAGACTTCGAGGTGAAGGCAAGGTATAAGCAGAATAAATCGCTTGGGAAGAGGTGTTAGGGAGCTTCTTTAACGGAGAAGTCTTTGAGCTGATGGCATGGTAAGGGCAAAATAAATCGCTTGGGAAGAGGTGTTAGGGAGCTTCCTTAACGGACGAGACTTCGAGCTGATGGCAAAGTATAAGCAAAATAAATCGCTTAGGAAGAGGTGTTAGGGAGCTTCCTGAACCGACAAGACTTCGAGCTGATGGCAGGATATAAGCAAAATAAATCGCTTAGGAGTAGGTGTTAGGGAGCTTCCTTATACGAGCCAAAGGGTAACCAAACTCTGCCAACAAGGTATAAGCAAAATAAATCACTTAGGAATAGGCGTTAGGGAGCTTCCTTGACCGACAAGACTTCGAGCTGATAGCAAGGTATAAGCAGAGTAAATCGCTTTGGAATAGGTGTTAGGGAGCTTCCTTATACGAGCCAAAGGGTAACACACTCTGCCAACCTACTCCCAAATGGACAATAGTGTAAATGCGTGACGACGTAGTGAATTAGTGGGTTGAAGGAAAGGGATGATTTTGTGTGTAATTTGTGTGTACGACTTTTACATATCCACTTACACTCTTACACTTACACATGTACACTTAGACTTACACTCTGTACTTACACCATGTACCTACACCTTGTACTTACTTACACCCTGTACTAACACTTACTCCCTTTACTTACACTTACACTTACACACTGTACTTACACTAACGCCCTTTACTGACACTTACACCCTGTACTTACACTTACACACTGTACTTACACCCTGTACTTACACTTACACCCTGTACTTACACTCACACCCTGTACATACACCCTGTACGTACACTTACGCCCTGTACTTACACCTACACCCTGTACGTACACTTACGCCTTGTACTTACACCTACATCCTGTACTTACACTTATGCCCTGTACTTACACTTATGCCCTGTACTTACACTTATGCCCTGTACTTACACTTATGCCCTGTACTTACACTTACGCCCTATACTTACACTTGAGCCCTATACTTACACTTACACCCTGTACTTACACTTACACCCTGTACTTACACTTACACCCTGTACTTACACTTACACCCTGTACTTACACTTACACCCTGTACTTACACTTACACCCTGTACTTACACTTACACCCTGTACTTATATTTACGCCCTTATGCCTACACTTACGCCCTCAACTTACACTTACAACCTGTACTTACACTTACAACCTGTACTTACACTTACACCCTGTACTTACACTTACAACCTGTACTTACACTTACAACCTGTACTTACACTTACAACCTGTACTTACACTTACAACCTGTGCTCTGATGTCGTATGCTTCATTCTTGCTCCTTTTAGATTAACTTCACCAGAGAGAGAGAGAGAGAGAGAGAGAGAGAGAGAGAGAGATTAACAAGATTTGGCTGGGGCAAGGAAAACAAAAAAAATAAAGGTACTGAAAGGGTTACAGTGATAATGCCAGACAGAGATTAGATGCTTCGTTGCACCCCTTCCTAAGCGATTTAGTTTGCATATTCCGCCTGAACAGTCCGCGGTGCTGCTTTTTTTTTATGCAAGGAAGAAGGAACCAAAGGCTGAGCCCGCAAACCGTTCCTTCCAAGAAAAAAACAAAAACATTACAAAAGAGAGCCAAATTCAAGATGCGTTCATTTCGAGATGCCTGGACACACTGCGTTTGAAAGACTGGAGATCATAGGAAGTAGGAAATACAGAGGGAGACAGTTCCAGAGTTGACCTGTTGCATAAATACATCGTTTTGACAGCCATATACTTTGCATCAATGTCTAGAGGATACCAAGGTAAAAGGCACAGGATAAATCGCTTAGAGACTTGCAACGAGGCCCCCTATGCCATTTATACAGCGAATCTTAAACTGTCAGACCACTATATAGACTGAGAGACTATTTATTATTTATTTTTGCTGCCACGGTAATTTGTTTAAAGGAAATCTTATGAAGGGAAGGAATTGCTGGAGACTGCCTTTAGGAAGAGCGTATTTTCCTTATGGTGTATTAATTCGTTTGGTGGCGACAGAAATTAATGGGTAAGAGAGAGAGAGAGAGAGAGAGAGAGAGAGAGAGAGAGAGAGAGAGAGAGAGAGGGTTGTGTGCTTAAGCGTGAGTTGCAAAGTGAGATGCAGACCCCAACTTTCTAACAATTTTTGAAATGATGATGATGGAACGCATCTGGCCTTCCTGTATGGCTGCTGACTGCGTTCTGTTATATGGGATGCAGGCTAACCGTACCTGCTAACCATAGACGTTACGCAAATGACCCTCAGTAATTAAGGATTGGCACTGTACCTTCCGATTTAAGTTTTAAGTATATAACCTTAAGATACATGTGTCGTTAACCCATTTATCAACACAATGATCTAAGATGAAGAAATGTGTCAGGGAAGCAAGAATGGATCATAAATGGACATACTCGTGGTGAAATGGTTTGGAATATTACCCTATCATGTCTCCTTTATTCCCCTTCCCCCTGTACCACCACCTATCATCATCATCATCATCATCATCATCATCATCATCATCAATTGTCCTCCATTCATGATTATTTTTCCTTTAGATGATTTTTTATTAACTGAATAAAAATTACTTAATATAATATGGTTCTTCATTGCCTCCTTCTTTGAAACAAACTTATTATTTTGCTACAGTCTACTGAAAAATGTTTACCTTCTCTTGTCCTTGTTCCCGCAGCCATATACCTGGACCAGGCAGCGTCGAAGCACCGTCTTATCGTCAGGTTAGGCGGGGTTCCAACACCTCCTTACCAGATTACTTTTTACACCTGACACGTAAAGTCAGCTTGTGTGTTGTTTATCGAATAACATACATTGATATCACAAATGCAGATATTGTCTAATATTATTGCGTAATAAGCACACTAAAGTTCTCAGGGACATGCTTCTATGAATATTAATGGACTAATTTTGGTCATGTTCTACAGCACGGAAAGTTGACCCAAAAGAGGTAAGGTACTGACTGATATAGATGCAGGTTGAGAGCCACTGGTTTTGTCTGTGTTTAAACTATGTGCATACCAAGTGAAGAGAAGTCAATTCAACTTAAATGTAGTTTCTTCCCGCCAAATGTCAGTTCAATTAATCGTCAGGTCGGCTGAAAGTCCGATCGGTCAAACGTCTGTCTGGCCACTCGTACGTCTGCAGATTGTCCGTCGGCCAAAAATGATCATTGAGAGGTTTTACAGCATTATCAAAGATACTTCTGGGCGGTCTGATTCAGTTTTAAGAGGAAGAACCTCTCTGAATATAAACAATTTCCACTGACTCTTCAAGACTTCATTTTGTTCTAGGTGTAGCCGATACACTGACAGAGTTTTGGGATGCAGAGTGAGCAGTTTGACATATGTTACTACAAATGAATGAAGCTGATTTGATCTGGGTATGCAGAGAGAATGGAGGATGAGAACTGGGTGAATAGATTTACTGGAGTGAATGGGAAAGGCAGAGCCCTGACAGGTACATCCGAAAAGATCCTTCATTCATCCAATCTTTTCTTCATCCGAAAAGACATGGGATGAAGGTGAAAACACTACACTGAGCGAGTGCCAGAAATGCTGTATTGTAACACTAAATGGTGCTGTCAGGTAAACAAGGCTCAAAGATGCATAATGAACAGTCCTGATATATTACCAGCGTAATATATTACCTCTTTTACTTCCCACTTTCCTCTGCTGGCTAATATTCTACAGCCGAGGCAGTTATTTTTACTACCCAGCGACGTGCTATGCCAGGGAAGAAAGAAGGACATGCCCTGAATGTTAAGTATACACTGGAACAGTAGGTGAACTTTTGTCCCGGACACTAACAGTCTTTCAAAACAGAAGAAACCTCTAAACGATTTAATACAGTTTAAGAAGGATATAAATCTACTGCTCTTATTTTGCCTCTATCTTGCTTCACTTAGTATGGAAGGGACGAATTCAACAAGCACCTACTTTGACTCCGTTTTTGGTTATTGAAATTAACACATTATTACATAGCCATTATCCTGTCCCTTATTTCAAACGAAAGATGGGCGACGTATGATCCAGAAACAAGACAAGAGAAAGTGAGAATCTGGGAGATGTATTACCAGCATGATCAGGGAAAGTTGTCATACACTTATCACTAAGGCTTTCGGGTTCCCGGCTGCACCTCACAAACATGAACTCTTTAGGATCCTATGACCCGTACTCTCGTCAGCTATGAAGGCTCCCTAACACCAATTCATTAACGATTTATTTTTGGATACGGCTTGTCAGTATAATTCAGCACGCCATTTATGCAGAGTATGGCGATATTACTATGAGGTAAGCTACACATAGGAGGGTGGTAATGTGTAACAAGCCAAAGAAATAGCTTTGAAAGATGAGAAAACGGACCCATGCTTCTGGGCTGTAATCGAGATGTGCCGATCATAAGGAGGTAAGTTGTGACAGTATTAAATCATATTATCAGGTGTTAGGCTGGACGTGGGAAAGGTTATTCTACAACAACCAAAGTTCAGAACCAAGCTATAAGAATGATTGAAAACCCTGCAATTACAAATGAGCTACCTCCCTTACCAATAGGACGGAGTGTTGCTTCCCTTGCATTATTTTACAGATAATTTTGTGGCAAATGCTCAGACGAGGCTGCATCCATTGTGCCACCTCTCCATGTCTTTCCCTGTTCTACACTGGCATCTGGCAGCACTCATGATTTGACTCGCACAGCCATATTGCAGAACTTCTGCCTGTCAGAACTTCTTCATTCTCCGAACTGCTTCACTTTGGAACTTCCTTCCCCAGATTAGGTTCCCTCCAGACTTCAATCTACAGTAGCTCAAGTCTAACAGTTACATTTTTCTTTTTAATGAATCAAGGGCACCAGTACTTTGGTGCATGGGTATTATTTATGTAACTGTTTTTCCTTCCTCATTTTTCATCTTCTAAATAAAAATAATAATGGGCTACTGTAGATGTTCAGGTCAATAGAAGGTTAATGGTGACAGTGTAAACTCAGTTTCCCGTGACTGACTGAAATAATCTGGCGTCAACTGTGATGGAATATAAGAGATGATTAATAGTAATAATGAAATACAGTCAGATACTTAATGGTAATAACAATAAACCTACCTTTTATTCCTTGACATATTTTTCACTTCAATCAGGTAACAACCGTGATTTGATACACCTTAGTGAAGGTTTATTGAACTGTAGGATCTAAGTCTAGGTGTCATCAACGCCTTCCATTTGAAAATCCTTGGCTACATTTATTACAATCGTTAGGAAGGAGACAAAACTAAAGGATATGCCCCCGGATTCAAGAACATAACACTCCCAGGCTGCCATGACTCCCCCTCCTCTGAGTATAATTCCCTGGCGTTCACCTAAATAACATACGATAGGGGACACGACCATGAGTGACCAAAAAATGAGACTCTCACTACCCTGTCCACTCCATAAACAAGCACTGCCATCTGATTACCAGGAAATGAAGCTATCAGGGGCACTCCTATGGTGCCTTGGACTTTTCACAGCATCTGGCATATACACTCACTCCAACACAGACACAATCCAACACACACACAGACACAGACACAGACACAGACACAGACACAGACACAGACACAGACACAGACACAGACACAGACACAGACACAGACACAGACACAGACACAGACACAGACACAGACACAGACACAGACACACACACACACACACACACACACACACACACACACACACACACACACACACACACACACACACACACACACACACACACACACACACACACACACACACACACACACAGACAGACAGACAGACAGACAGACAGACAGACAGACAGACAGACAGACAGACAGACAGACAGACAGACAGACACACACACACACACACACACACACACACACACACACACACACACACACACACACACACACACACACACACACACACACACACACACACACACACATACACTATCACCATACACATGCAACCATTCCTACACACACACTCTCACCACACACACGCACTCATTCCTACACACGCACTCATTCCTGCACACACACACCATCACCGCACACACACGCACTCTCTTCTGTACAATACAAGAGACGTCTTTCGTGAGACGGTTAAACTTTCTTGAGTTTTCAGATACTGACCACGACGAAGTTTACATCCATTGCCTGTAGGATGATGCTGAGGTTGCAGGAGTTCTGTGCCTGAGAGAGACTGATTGATTATTAAATACGATTAAAAAAAAAATAACTGGCAGCGTAACTGCCAGGGTCATATGCCGTCGCACAACATAGTAAAAGACCCCGAGAACAAATTTTGCATATTAAAACAAAGTTGATATCCTCATGTAGAAAATATATAATACTTAAAATGACAACAGAATAATTCAGTAAATATCAAATACTTATAAATGTTGTAGGACGCCCGCCTCCTTAAGAAAACTAAAACATCAGCAAAATAGCCATAAGGTCCTTTAAGCATCAAGGATAGCCAAGAGGCACCATCAGCCCACTTATCCCCATGGAGAAATCCCTGACTTAGGTCCCCCAGACTTGGACACTCGACCAACAAATGACGGAGAGTAAAGGGGACAAGGCATTCATCACAATACGGCTGTGTCCTACTGCACATCAGTCCGTGAGTGCCCAGTGCGAAGCCGGGCAAGAGCCACCTTCAATCGCCAAGGCATGGAGGGGAGAACACTCGGCACAGCCACTCTCTGAAAAATTTCTTGTGATTTATTATGAGCAACAGCATTGCACTGTTTCAGCCAACCTGTACGAATTGCGTACTTGAAGGAAGTGTCATATTTGAAGCAGGAAGCGGGTAGTTGGTAGGGGGCAGTCGAGAAGTTGCGGCTTTAAACAATGTATTTTCTTTTTTTTTATGTAAGAAAGGAAGAACCAAAGGTCAGGATCCCGTAAAATTGTTCCCTCCAAGAAAAAACAAAAACAAGAAAACAGAGAGCCAAATTCAAGATCCGTTCATTTCGAGATGCCTGGACACACTGCGTTTGAAAAACAGGAGATCAGAGGCAGTAGGAAATAAACACAGGGAGTTCCAGAGATGACCTGTCTTATTCATGGAGGACTGGAAGTAACGGTTAACTCTTGCATTAGAGAGTTGGACAGAAAAGGGATGAGAGTTTGTTGCTAGACGGGTGCTAAACACCCACCGTAGTGGTGGATTCGAGCAGATAGTTCAGAGAAGCAGTAACCAATGAAGTTGCAACAAAGAAAAGAAGATGCAACAGTGCGGAGAAATAGAGGCTGAAGAGAGCCAGTACGAGAAGGGGAGTTAATGAGATGAAAAGCCTTTGACTCCACCTTGTTGAGAACAGCTGTATGTGGGGAGCCTCCTCACACTGAGTTGTACTCTACACAGGGGTAAATAAAGCCCGTGTATAAAGTCAACAACTGTGCAGGGGTAAAGAAGGCACAGAGTCGGCTTAGCACACCTTATCTCTTGGAAGCAGATTTTACGAGACAGGTAATATGAAACCAAAATAAATTCCTCTCCCCTCGCACTGTCCTTCTTGCCAACATGAGCAGGAACCCCACCAAACTGGACTAGCTTACCGCACCTCTATATCAGGAAAAGCTGCTCAAGAACGGCAAGGACAGAGAATGAGTTGCATTTAAGAACTCAAAAGTCAAATATGTGATTTGAAAATCACTAAAAATCGTAAGTGAAGCCTCCTCGCGTGTTAAAATCAACTGAAGAACTAAAATGGCAGCAGTCAGTTCCACAATAAAAATAGTGGAATCTAGATGAAGACTTCCTTCCCACACAAATTTGTGAAACCACACCAAACCCATGACCAGTGTCTGACTTCGAGCCATCCGTATATCTACAAGGACGGTACCTCTGTGAATTGATTAATGATTCAGAAGCAGCTGATAGAGAGCTAGAGAAGTAATAGAAGATTTGGTACCTTCAAGACATATGCACACTTGCACCATGAGTGGGACCATGGAACGATCCCTGGGAGCCAGACAGGGCAGACAGGCTCTACAGAGACGTAAATCCCCATTAATCTGCTCGGCCCTGTACCCTATAAGATGCAGAGTACGAGGATGCAAATTTTAATATTTAAAAAATGACTGATGCGAGAGACAAACAGAAGTAAGCAAGTCTGGCATACATCTCACACGGTTCTAGCAATGCATGATTAGTAACTTGCGCAGTAAATTTAGGGGAAACACGCCAGCCTCGACCAACAAGGTTGGAACTGCGAAGGATATGAAAACACTAGTAGCAAGACGCAAACAAGCATGATGCACAGGATAGGGAATATGAAGCTGCGGCACAGTAGCAGAGGAGTACAACTCGCAATCACAGGTAAGTTTAGATCTCACTAAGGCTTGATACAGGTGTAGGAGTGTCTTCTGATCAGCACCCCAGAAGGTGTGAGACAATACCCTCAACAAATTCATTGCTTGCAAACAAGACACTTGAAAGTTTCAAATGCGAAATCGGAGTAAGTCGACAGTCAAATATTAAGCCAAGAATTTTTTTTTCCTCCATGCACTGTAGGTGGTGTACACTTAGAAATAAATCAGGGTCTGGGTGAACCCCCTTATTCTGCAAAATGCATAACCACATTCTTGCTTGAAGAAAAACGAAAACCTCTCCAGTCCACCCAGATGGCGACCCTGTCCAGTGTTAGCTGCATTCTGCTCTCAACTGCACACGTTTGGAATCCAGCAAACTATATCGCTACACCATCCACATAAAGAGAAGCTTGAACTGATGGAGGAAACATAACCCTTCCAAGATGAACGCCTGGCCTCCTTTTAAACCCGCCTCATATGAGCTCGTGCCCTCCGATACGCCACCAAATATTGAGGATCCCCACGGCGACGGCAAAGTCGAGAGAAGGCAACCCGCTTAGCCCTCACTGCGGAACTGCACTCAAGGGTTCCATCAAGGAACCAGACGTTTAGGAAATTGACACCCTGTTCTTTGAATAGATAACTGGGCTGCTGAGTGCAATGCATCAGTGAAATATGAAAGCGCCTCAGTAAGACAGCCAAACTCATTGACAGAAAGGGCAATGGTACTTAATTCCGTGAAAAGTGGCCAGCCAGCCTTATCCAGAAGCCAGCAAGGAAGATGAGGCTGAGGCTCACCTTCACTAGCAGTTAAGAGTAATGGGAAATGGTCACTGCCGTACAGGTCTGCCAACACATCCCAGGTAAAATCTTAACCCATTTGCACCCAGTGCCCTCAGTATAGGACGGTGCCCTCAGTATAGGACGGAACTGGGCATTTTCAAAAGTTAATAAAAAAGGGAACACAGGGGCTGGGACCTATAAGTTTCGTGACTATGAGCCGACAGGCGGAGGGTGGTACACTTAATACCCATCCAGCAAAATCTTTCGCACAGGAACTCAGGGAGCCAACGGGTTAAACAGCATCAGCTGAGCATAAGAAGAAATCAATGGCAATAAAAGTTCCAGTCTGGCTATGGAAATTAATCATTTTACTGGAATTTAAAACACCCAACATGTCATCTTGCACTAAAGAAGTCAGCTTAACACTCTGAGGGTTGGCCTCACTGTCACCCCATAGTGGATGATGACCATTCACATCTCCTAGTGACAGAAAGAGAGAAGTAAGGCCACAAAAAAGGTGTTCCAGGTCCGCCCTATTGACAGTAGCACTAGGAGGAAGATAAAGACTACAAACTTTAAACTTTCAGTGTAACAACATCCGGACAATAACACCCTGCAGGGGAGTGGAGATGTCCAGATGACTGTATGGAATATTCTGGCGAAGGAAGATAGCAGCACCTCCCTGATGACCTTGGCCTGGCACAGGATCAGAATAAAAGGCATAGTAGCCAGAAGGACCGGAAGTCTCCTGGATGCACATATGTTAGGGAAAACTGTGCAACAAGATAACACAGTTCCTCCCAGCAGGAATGTAAACCCCAACAGTTCCACTGAATGATAGAACCCATACTGGAGGGAGGATCAGGTTAAAGTGCGGGACTGTACAACTGACAAACAAACGGGTTTGGATTGATGCTTATGAAGACCCGTAGGAAGAGATTGCCCAGCACCAAAAACCCACACCCTGTGCCAAACATCCAAAGGTAAACGTGAGGAGGAGGAGGAGGAGGAGGAAAGTTTTACAACACTACTCCTCTGAGGAGGAACAACAGTTTGATTGAAGTGACTTGGAGGCCGCCCTGGGTGATGTAGTATGGCCAGTACCACTACCACAAGCTCCAGAAGTAGAAGTTGAGTCCACAGGACCAGAACCCTGTGAGGATGAAATGGAATGCAGCAGAAATGAAGCACCAACGGTATGTACTAGACCATCCCCAGTTTGGAACCGGACTACAGGCGAACCATCAACTTCAGCCTCCACATAGAGGGAACAGCCGAGAGGTCGACGCAAGGTTCCATGACAAGAGACCTTAGGTGGACGGTCTTCAGGCTCAGAGGGCTCTGAAGAATCACGGTGGCGTTCTCCAGGTACGGATGAATTCGAGCATGCTGGACAAGGCAGGACAAGGAGACATGTCAACCTGGATATCCACCACCACCACGGAAGTGAGCAAACCCCCAGCCACCGAAGTGGGGGCAGAAACAGTCCGAGTAGAGGGTGGGTGAACATTAGTCTCACAAACAGTACTAATCTTGGGGACAGCATCCGGCAAATCACCACTTGGAGAAGAGGGTATTGGAATAAGTCCAGGCATCTTCTGAGACACAGGCGGCGCACTGACATTCCAGAAAGGACAGCAGGATAAGTAATCTCCGGCTGGAAGAAGCGAGTCCGGGTTCTCTTCTTAGCCTCAGGAAATGAAACTTTCTCATGTGTTCGAATGGACAAAATCTCCTCCTCCAGGCAGTAGTAAGGGCAGTTTCTAGACTTTAAAGCATGAGGACCCCCACGCTGACAGCATTTAAGGAGTCCTGGACAGTCACTGGTATGACTTGGTCCGCCGCAAGAGACACAGACACCAGGAAGGCCAGCCTGTGCACGTTGGCAAAATTGGCTAACATGTCCATAGCCTTGACAGTGAAAACATTGCTTTGGGGTTGGCATGTATGGCTTCAAAAGAAGTGACAACCATGCCAGCTTCACAGAAGTAGGTAAGGTTAACTTGCTAAATGTCAGGAAGGAGGTCAGAGGTGGGGTTAGAACACCATCTGCTTTCTTACAAGCACTGAATATTCACCGCACCAGACGATTGTAGTTCCTCCAACAGCCATGCCTCTGAGTATCTGAGTAGGACATGGGAAAAAATGAATCCCTTACATCGGTTAAAGGTTGCCTGAGGAACACAGGTAACCACTGCACCAGAGACAGAGGTCAGAGCCACTAGTCAGGAGCTCTCTTCTAGGAAAGACACCTTAACTAGGATGCTTCAATCCCCCTGTGACGAAATTTTAGGTTCTCTCCCACATGCAGACACAATGGCACTGTGCAAATTAAAGATATCAATATCTAGCACTGACCTGCCCACAGAGGATTTCACTACTAGATATTTCATATATGATGTGCACACCATTTCTGCTGGGCCTAACCCCAGAGCCCCACCAACCATACGTGACCGCCTCCTAGTCCCAGCTGAAAGCTGAGGCAGAAGAGAATAGTCCCTATGGGCCTGGAAAGACTCCTGAGTGGCAGTAAGTGATGAAGAGTCTGAAGAATATCCGGGGATAGTTGCAGCGTTGTCAGCATTTTAAATTTCTCTAGCCGTGGACAGCACCCTTCCACCCACCCTGGAGCCCAACAAGAGGAGGTCATATGCCAGGAATATCACCACCGGAAACCTCAGAGGCAGCGAGAGAGTATAAGCAGGTAACCACCGGAGGACCCAGACAAGGGTGATTCCAGGACGATAGGAGCCATCAAGCCCCCTAGTGCCCACTTAGCCCTAGCCAAGAAGTGACCAGCTAATTGACTTGGTCGGGCCCATCCAGGCCTCCCGCCTAGCTAGAATAGGGGACCAAAGAGGTGTGTTGCTAGCTGCAGGGAGCAGCATGCACCATCACTTAACCCCAAGGACTCCCGTTTCCCAGCACTACTTGACGCCATGCACAACAAGCACGTGGGGAGACAAAAAAATCCACCCAAGATGGAAAATGGGAAGAGACGAGCAACTTCATCAGCAGGCCTCCTCTACCAGTGATGTGGGGGGGGGGGGGTGCTTGGTCCACGAGGCCGACAGATGCTGAACCCTACAAAGATAGGCACACCTTCAGAGTGGGTGGCACTGCCAGCCACGATTCAAGTCCTGCCACCACGTCAGGGTGACCCCTCCCCCCCGTTCTGTGGGTTCGTAAAGGAAGAAATATGCAAAGTTGCTGTGGCTGCATTATGGCAAAGATTCGCCCCTATAGGCAGGAACTCATGCTTACTGCCACCTCTGGCTGCCCTTCCTTTTGAGCAAGGTAGGCCTTTTGCTTTCTTCTCTCAGGCTTTGACTTCACCTGATGGGCTCTAACCTGCTGTTGAGAGGAATGCTGCATCCTCACTGAATGTGGACATAAGTGGAAGCTGTTTCTCATCGGGAGAAGACTCGGCATAGCGATTAACAAGTGTCACCCATCTGAAATTATGATGTGATGGCGCCCGGAAGTCTCTGAATATAGGTATAAAATCAAGTATCGCCCTGATTCAGATGATGTTTCTTGTGATACTCTCAAATACAGTCTTGAGCATCTTTCACGCCCTCTCCCTTTTCGTCTACTCCTCTCGAGGATATTCCTGTTTCACTGTGCCACCCAGATGTTACTCGATTGCTTCACTTTGTTAGAACTAAGAATCTAGCTTACTCTCTTTACAGCAGAGGGTAAATAGGGTTTGTTCTGTGTATTATTTGTTCAGAGGAAAAACCTATAATTTACAGACCTAGAGCTAATATGATTCATGCTATACATCTTTTCGTTAGATTATCAATTGATTTTGCTGGACATAAGGTTTCCCATAGTTGGAACAAGTACCTTCTTTTAGTGACTGATGAGCACTCCAGAGTCCCATTTGCTATCTCTTAGACTGATATGTCTGCTCAGACTGTCATCTTATGTTTTCAGAATTTGTTTTCTGTATTCAGTTTTCTGTCCTCAGGTAACTCAGATGGGGCCCTCAGTTCATGTCTAGAGAGTTTTCTCATTTGATTAAGCATGTTGTTTGGCTCACTTTACCTCCCCCCCACAACACCCCCTAGGGAACGGACAGGGAGAGTGGGACAATGGCATCATATTGAAAACTGTGTAGTTAGCTTTTAGTACCTGTAAACTTCCTGATACTAAGAGCATGTACGGTGCTTGTGTACTTAACTCCATTAATTCATCACTCCACCAGATCACTTCTTTGTACTAACCACTAATCAGACTCAGCATGAAAGGTTATTCTCTTTTCCTGGGATATCCTGTAATGGATAATCTCTCCCATTTCTGCTATCCTCCACTGGGCCGATCCTTCCATACCCTCCAGTGGAACGTTAGACCTCGTGAGTGCTACCCTTCATTACGCCAAGATTCGCGTCCTGGCGCGAGGGAATCTATGACTCCAGTGGGGATCAGGCACCTACGCCTATGGACGGGGCGACAGGTAATTATATATGAGCTTCATGCCACCAAGTGTATATAAGTGGCCACTGAGAAAAAATCATTTCTCTCGGCCATCAGATATTAGTAAATTTTTTTGTGATCCCTCCATAGTTTTATAGCTAAGTTATATTAGTACAATCATCTGTTGTCCCGCCTTGGATCTATAGTGAAGATTTATTCAGCACCCAGTACTTTCAGTATCAGGTAAGCTATGCAGGTTTATAAATTACTAAAATAATAACATGACAGTCTGTTTTTTTACTCATAAGTTCTCTGAAAATTAAAGCTTACTATATGTTATCATTCGTAGGTGACCAAATACTCCTTTACACGAGGGACTTGGTTTTGATATTTTTGCAGTATGTTCTTGTTAGTCAAAAGAATTAATTTTTTACTTCCATTTTACTTTCATTTTATTATTATTATTATTATTATTATTATTGAATGAAAGGAAGGCAATGATTGATTATGTGTGTGTGGATGAAAGGATGCGAAGATGTGTAATGGATGCAAGAGCTTATAGAGGTTGGGGGAGTGGACTTTCTGACCACTACTTGGTGGTGGCCAGAATTAGAATTCAAGTAAGATGGAGGAATAGAAGAAGGGAAAGACGAGAGGAAGGAGTAGTTGCAAGGAGAGTGGAAAAGTTACAAGAGGATGAGAAAAAGGCAGAGTATAAGAGAGAAGTGGAAGAACGATTGGACAAATATGAATTGGAGCAGATGGGAGACGTGGAAGGTGCGTGTAGGATATTTACAGAAGAAATATGTGCAGCATGTGATGTGGTGTGTGGAAGGAAGAGAAGACGGAGGGGGGTGCAAGGAACAGCGTGGTGGACTGAAGAGGTGAGGCAGGCTGTGGCACAAAAGAAGAAAGCATGCAATGAATGGATGAGTAATAGGGGCGTGGAAGAAGTTGAGAGGCAGAAGAGAGAGTTATATGTAGGAAGAGAGAAAGAGAGGTGAAAAGATTAGTAAGAGAGAGTAAGAAGAGAGTGGATGAGGAATTTGGAAGGAATTTGAGTGTAAAGTGGAGGGACTGTAAGAAAATGTTCTGGAAAGAGATGAAAAGAGTAAGACAGGGTGGAAGTGAAGTTAGCAGGGGAGTGAAAGATAAAAATGATAGATTACTAGTGGAGAAGGGAGAAAAAGTGAGCAGATGGAGAGAACACTTTAAGGAATTGTTGAAAATAGAGGATGGAAGTAATGTGAGTATAAGTGGCTGGGGAATGGCTGGGAGAAGGAGGGAGGTGAGAAGACAGGAAGAAATCAGTAGGATAGAAGTTGTGGAAGCAATGAAGAAAGTTAAATTGGGGAAAGCCCCAGGAATTGATGGAGTGTGTGGTGAAATGCTGAAGCATGGGGGAGAGATAGTAGTAGAATGGATGTGGAAGATGTGCAGATTGGCCTGGGAGGAAGGTAGAGTCCCAGAGGATTGGAAGTCAGGCATAATTATTCCCTTGTACAAAGGAAAAGGGGAAAAAGAAGTGTGTGGTAATCATAGAGGCATTTGTCTTCTTAGTATAATAGGAAAAGTGTATGGTAGGATACTTATTGACAGAGTTAGAGAAAGAACAGAGAAATTAGTTGGAGAAGAACAGGGAGGCTTTAGGAAGGGAAGAGGTTGTGTAGATCAGATATTCATTCTTAGATCTTTAGTGGAAAAGTTTCTAGAGAAGGGAAAGAAGTTGTATGCTGCTTTCATGGATTTGGAGAAAGCATATGACAGGGTGGATAGACAAGGATTGTGGAAAGTGTTAAGAATATATGGAGTAGATGGGAAGTTGTTGAATGCTGTGAAGAGTATGTACGATGGTGCGAAGGCTGCAGTGCGTGTGGATGGTGAACTAAGTGAATTTTTCTCTTTGAAAGTTGGTTTGAAACAGGGATGTGTCATGTCTCCATGGTTGTTCAATCTGTACATGGATGGGGTAATAAAAGAGGTACAAGGTAGGGTAGTGGATGCTGGAGTGGCCCTGGTGAGAGAGGATAGTATTTGGAAACTCCCTGTACTGTTGTTTGCAGATGATACTGTGTTGTTGAGTGAAGACGAAGGGGAGCTGCAAGACTTGGTGGATGAGTTTGGGAGAGTGTGTAAGAAACGGAATCTAAAGGTGAATGTAGGGGAGAGTAAAGTGATGGTCTCTGAGAGAGGTGAAGTCAGTGAATGTACAGCGAGGTTGGATGCTGAGGAATTGGAAAATGTGAGTACGTTTAAGTACTTGGATAGTGTGATGAGTAAGGATGGAGGTTTGGAGGGTGAAGTGCTTGAAAGGGTACAGCAGGGAAGAAAGGTTGCTGGTTCTTTGAAAGCAGTGATAAGAAACAGGGAAGTGAGCATGGACGTGAAAAAGTTACTACATGACAGTATTGTGATACCAACTCTAACGTATGGAAGTGAAGCTTGGACGTTGCTGGAAGGACACAAGTCAAGAGTGAGAGCAGTGGAAATGAGTTATTTAAGAGGAGCCTGTGGAGTCACATGTAGAGACAGGCTGACGAATGAGAATATAAAGGAGAGTTGTGGTGTGGATGTGGATGTGGTAGGAAGCGTTATGAGGAACACATCGAGGTGGTTTGGCCATGTGGAGAGGATGGAGGGTGAAAGACTGACGAAGAGAGTGTATGTGAGTGAGGTGGAGGGGGAAAGAGGGAGGGCGAGGCCGAGGATGAGACGGAGGGATGGGGTGGAGAGGTATATGAGAGAGGGGGGTGTGAGTTGGGAGCAGGGCAGTGAAATGGCGGGGGACAGGGAGACTTGGAGGCGATTTGTTTGTGGCCACCCCAAACGGGATTGAGGCGTCTGGCATTAGATAGATAAATTATTATTATTTTATGTTCAGTGTTTTTCATTATCCAGATTAATTGTGTATGAAGTTTTTCATTCACACTAGTTGTGCACATCCGAGTTCCGTGACACTATACAGAATCTGCACAGTTGGTGATAAGTAGCTTCATAAATGGTCTGCACAAACACTACGAGCGTGGTGACTTGCAGCAACTGCCTTGCCAGCTCATACTTGGCTGATTTATTAAATTTTTGTGGCTTTTATGCGATCAAAATCTGTGGTGCACTGACGCTGTTTTTTATCTGGGCTTGTGCTGGATTTGGTTTGGTCACAGTTTTATTTATTATTTTTTTTTTTTATGTGTCCGACTCTTGGCAAAGGCTTCAGGGCCTATCCCAAGGGCATATCCCCAAGGCCCAGTCGTCCTTCAACATCTCAACATGTCACCACTTCGGCGCTAACACCCACCGTCCATACTGAATACATGCTAGGGCTGTCTCATACAGGACTGGTGTATTGGTATTAGCGGGGGTGTTTTTGCATGTCGGCGGGTCTTCTCGTGGATTAGTAAAGTCTACTTTTCATTAGTTTGAAATCCATAAACTGTTCCCTGCCCCAGAGGGGATTTGAACTGAGGTCCGTTAGGACTGCAGGCGATCCTGCAATAAGTAAAAAGGGGATACAGTATATGCTTAACCTATTATGGAAAATAGCGCTGGAGAGGGCCATTTTCCCGTGGTGGCTGCGTCAATGAACCTGGATGGAGGACCTGCCCAGACGACGAATCATAGCACATGAGTGACGAATCCACCTGGGTGCATAAAGAATCTTTGCTTCTCCCTTCCCCCTGTTAAAGGAGGCTGCAGTGTTGGCATCTGTCCGTATTCCAGGGCACATACTAATTTATATTTTCTACTAGATCTGCAGCTATTCCAGCCTGCTGGTTCTTTTACTTTTCCCGGCCAGAAACCCTGTACCACACAAAAGCACAGGTCACAGATGCAACAGGACTATTTTGTGTGTAGGCTGGAAAGTCAGATTCATCCGCCGCATAAAGTAGCTGCACCTCTGCTGCTCAGGCCTGCCATCATATAATTACTACAGCTTATAAAGGAGATGTCTGCCGCAACACACTAAATATAGGCCTACACATACCCAACTCACGCAAGACCACAAATGCGTAAACAAAAAAATTGTGCAATTAAACATCGATGCCATTAACACAGACCACATAATTAGGCTAGTTTCTCTTAAACACGCGCAACAGACATTAATAAAAAAATAAATAAATAAATAAATAAATAAACTCACAAATATATCCAACACTCCAAACTGGAACACAATGCTCATGGATCAGATATTCTTTGGTTCTTTCTCTTAATGGACTTAGCTGAAGAATTTGATTTCCACAGCGATGGTAGCCTTGCAGGTTACTAAAGTAATTCAGAGGGGTGATTATGTAATGGCTAAAATGTGTGCTCTGTTTACAAACCAGTAAATTACCATCATAATAAATTAGTTAAAGATTGTTAACACTGATGAATAATGAAAAGCCAAACTAAGGTAGATCTGGAATGTTGGGCAGAATATAAACTACAACACTGGAGTTGGGACGTCACACTTAGATCAAGATGGGACGTCACAATGGCCACCTGGTGACGGACGTTCTTAAAACCCAACATAACTCTCCACAAATAGAGAGCGGTGTGTCCGTATGGTACAGCGGGTGCCGAGTGAGTGGCGAGAACCACCGCACCAGATTCACTCAGGTTAGCTTCGAACCCTTTGAACTAAACCCAACAACAGTTCCTCGACAAGATTCAAAGTAGTGAACAATTATTTACATTTCTTAATAAACACTTCAAGTATATATTTACAACTGTTATACGAGCTATTTCAACACATCCCCCACCTAAAGTGACTAACCAATTTCTGAATAAGAATAGACAGTACAGCAGACATAAACATTTACGTAATACAGGAGCATCTGGTAGGTATGTCCGCCCCTAAATTATCTGAACACTGTATGTACTCTACTCTAAAAGAATGGTTCTGGAGAATTAAGGCCAATTACATCAAACGACCATTGGCGTTTCTCAAGGTCTTTAAGTATGAAAGTTGCTGCTGGTCTTTCTGCAGCACAAACTCCTTTCCAGAAAAATAGCTTTTTTCTTGGCCCACACGAGTCCAAGACACTCCTCAATAGCAGCATACCTGCATTCAGTCGAGCAATTACCTACAGGTATAAACAACAGGCCGAAGAATACCATCCTTCTCGTAGATAAATGCAGCACCGAGACCAGTGTCAGATGCATCACTACAAACATAAAATATCTTGAAAGAGTCGGGAAGATACGAGTAACTAGGCTTACATGTTGAAGCATTATTCACCCCTTAAAAATTGGAGAGCTCTTCATCATTCCAAGTTAACTTATCGCTACTGTCTTTCCTCAGTCATGCACTCATGGCAGATATAGTACTAACAAACTCTGGGACACACCTGCTATAAAAGGATATTGTACCGATAAGGACCTTGGGTGATTCGATCTCTGGTACTGGCATGGTAAAAATAGCACTTACTTTTTCACCGATTGGAGAAAGACTGTAATTCCTAACAAGAATCTCACATACTTAATCGATGGGAAAGTGAAACTGCATAACTGGGGCCAGCTGCCAATCCATGAGTCCTAAGCTTCTTACATAGTGATCATGAATATGAAAAATGGTCATTCCAATCTGAACTGTGCGCAACTAAGTTATCAAAGTAACAAGCAGTATTCTGAAAACCGTATGGCTCTCTCTTTATCAGCTTGGTGAATGTGGTACAAACAGTCTTGAGGCCAAATGGTCTCATCTTGAACTGAATTAGTTCTATATGGGTTGCAAAAGCCGTTTTCTTCCTTTGAATCTTCAGTTTTTGCTGTCTGCCAATAACCCTTACCTAAGTCTTTTCAGGTAAATATTTGTCACCAACAAGTTCTCCAACTGAATCTTCTAGAGTGGGCATGGCTTCCGTATCAGATAGTTATATCATTAATATATCTAAAATCAATACACAGTCTCCGGTACTTATCAGGTTATTTCACTAAAACTACTGGGGAACAATTTAGAGAGGTAGAAAGTTCAATTACACATAGCTCCAACATTCGGTCGAGTTCCTCATTAAACACATCAATCGATTCAAGGGAATAGGGTCGGAATTATTTAATACTGACTCCTCTGTCGTTAGTTTGATGTCATGATTGTATAGTATTAGTTTTGCTCGGCTTACTGGAAAATGCCTCTCTGTACACAGCCAACAGTGATTCTATTGTATGTCTTCCCGCAGACTACAGTTTATACTCAACACAGCTCTTGATATACAGGTATCTCACAACTAGAATCATGATCTTGTCCTGGCTTAACACAAAAATGATACCGAACAGATGAAACAGACGTCGATTCTGACAAGTTCAGTATTATTATGTGAAATACCTTTGTTTTACCCCCAACATTAACAAGGTAATGCACACCATTAAAATGCACGCCGGGTATTTTGTGTGAGTAACTGCAGCACAGTAAGTTATGACTGTTGAGTAGTAACACCAAAAGTGCATCACCAACTTCCACATTACGAACTTGGCTTTTCTGTCAGAGTAAGCCTTAAATTGTGAGCTAATTATGTTTGTATACTTCATGGCAAGATCGGCAGATTTTTCCATCCTAGCACGGAGGTCAAAGGTATATTGGTAAGAATCCCCCAAATCCTCACGTAGATCCTCTTGTATCCAGAGCTGATACAATATAAGTATGTGGTGGACACCTGACCTGACGGCCATGGAGTAACCAAAATAGTGAGAACTTGAGAATATCGTGGGGCACTACCCGATATTCAAACAACACATAATGAAGGCATGTACCTATCTCAGTCTATTGAGACACAAACGTTTCAACATTGTCTTCAGTACACCATGAAATTTTTCGATAGTGCCATGACAGGCTTAATGGTAAGTGAACAAAGCGTTAAGAGAAAAGAGGCGATATATTTTAGAAATAATCTGACCGAAACTGCGGCTCTCTATCAGTCAAAATCTCCCAGCGGTATTCAACCCCCCAAAAAAAATAAATAAATAAATAAATAAATAACAGAACAGAGGAAGGGAAAACAAATGAATATAAAAAAATAATCCATAGACCAGATTACTGGTGTCCTTTGTTCATAAAATATCTGTAACAGTTAGACTTGAACAGCTGTGGGTTGAAATTTGGAGGGAAACAACTCTGGGGAAGCGAGTTCCAAAGAGATGCAGTTCGGGGAATGAAAGAATTCTGATACGCTGAAGTTCTGCAATATGGCTGAGTGACATGCCAGTCATGAGCGCTACCAGATGCCCGTGTAGCACGAGGGAAGGCATGGAGAGGTGGCACCATGGACGCAACTTCGTCTGAGCATTTGTCATAAAAATATCTGTAAAATAATGCAAGGGAGGCAACATTCTTTCTTACTTGTAGGGGAGGTAGTTTGTTAGTAATAGCAGGGTTATTAATAATTCTAACAGCTTTGTTCTGAATTTTGTGTAGTTGTTTTCGTGCAACCTCTCCACATCCATTCCACAAGGGTATGCAATATTCAAGCTGAGAGTGCGCATGACTCTTATAAATTATAGCTAACTGGTCGTCATTGAAGAAGTTACGAACTCTGTACAATAATCCAAGTTTCTTTGAGGCGGTTTTTGCAAGTGATCTGGTATGAGAGGTCCAGCTGAGGGCATTGTTAAGTGAGACACCGAGAATTTCAATACTTTTGGAGATGGGAATATTAGTAGCGTTGAAGGTAATATACGAATCTGGCAATATCTGTCTATAAGTAAACTGTATATATTTGGTTTTACTAGCATTAAATGAGACAAGGTTGTTTTGTCCCCATTCACTGATCGTAGATAAGTCTCTGTTTATGGAGATGGCTGTGCTGAATTGTAAGTTAGAGATATTAAACTTTGTGAATGGATGTTTAAGTGTGAATGAACTGTGAAGTGTTGAGTCATCAGCATATGAATGGATTGGGTTATGGGTGACATAAGAGATCATTAATATGAATTAGGAACAGGGTTGGTGCCAGAGCTGATCCTTGTGGCACGCCAGAGTTTATTGAGTGGAAATTGGAATATACATCTACTTTTATTTTTCTGTCTCTGAGATATAAGGAAAGCAGAGGAACAAAAGACATTAGTCCATAGCATCGGAGTTTGGACAGCAGGGAACGGTGCCACACTCTATCGAAACTTTATAAATATCAAGGGCCACCGCTTGAGTTTCTCCATGTTGGTCAATTGACTGATGGAGTTATGAGTCAGGAGATTTAGTATGTTAATGGTGGATCTTTCTTGGCGAAAACCATTTTGTTTATTAATAATTAAGTTGTTGGATTCAAGATGTTTAACTATGTGCTTATTTTTTAAATTCAAATATTTTACCAAGAGAGGATGTGACAGCTGTTGGTCTGTAATCAGTGGGGTCAGAGGAACTTCCTTTCTTTGGAATTGGGTGGATATTGGCTTCTTTCCATGAATTTGGGAATAAAGAAGTACGTATGCATAGTCTGGATACTTTAGCTAGAACAGAGGCAAGTTCTGGGGAACACTTTTTCAAAACAATTGGAGGAATTCCATCTGGGCCTGGAGCTTTATTGGTAGGTAAAAGTCTAGGATGGATTTTACGTATCTAGTCTGTATTTTAAGTGGAACAAGTTCGGGAGAGCCTAGTTCTAGTACTGGGACGTTCTGGCTGACTTCCTCAATGGTAGAATTTCTATAAATGTACTGGCAAAGATATTTGCTTTCCCCGCGGGTCATTTGTAATGTTGCCATCTGAAGATTTTAGCGGTGGGATCGAAGGGGTTAATGCATGGAATATGAACACCGGTGAAAGTCTTCCCTCGTCTAATGCTTCAGGCAACAGTGTAACATCACGATACCGGAAGGACTTACCTGTACCCAGATATACCGTATTTAGAGTCATTGCCGACACTCAGACGCACAACACCATAACGTGTATTCCAACAGGTCTGATGATTATTTTTACATCAGTCTTAGTAGAAGAGGAACGCACGTGGAGAGCCTTCCCTTCTGGATTTCTCACACCATAGTAGTTGTCTGCTATACTACTCCAATATGCCTAACTCAGTAAAATCAGTAGAGGTATACCGGTCTTCTACTTTCTGATTGGATGGGCTGGTTCAGAGTATAGGCATAATACGTTAAATCCATGCTATAGGTCAGATACTGGGTTAAAAAGTCACAAAGACGCATAAAATCAGTAGCCTGCCATACTTTGTGTAACGGGCAGATCAGCTTCACAGGCACAATGGAACTTGAATGGGAAATTTATATGGCATTTTGTTTCAGAGTTAACTCTTTGGCTGCGATATACATAGGCTACCCTGCATTTCATTTGTGCTAACGCCAGACGCTGAGCAGGTGTATGCAACCCTCTGATTTTTGAAGGTCAATTAAAAACACCTATAATGGCTGGTTGTGATCAGCCTGCATGCCGCAATATACACTGTAGTCAGCAACGATGCAGCACGCCTCAGATATAATGGTCAAAAACTGATGGGATGTCTTCTCCTTTGTGTATCAGCGTTTGACCATCCAGTCGTAAGTCTCTCTTTCACAAGTCTCTTTAGATTCACAATGAATGAGACATCGTAATGCATTTTCATTTCTGCTGCTACATTTCTTGGGTCTAGAACTCTAGATATATGTAAAACCATTAAGTCTGTGTTCATGCAAGAATGGCAGTTTACATATCGCTGCCTTTATTAGAAAACAACAGGCAGCTACTCACTGACTCAGGTATTCAGCACTGCTCGCTTCATTCCTGGTAATCAGTTTACAGAGTGTGACGCTTTTACTTGGCTTAAAAATGGCGTCTCTTATTATGAATGCTGAGCTGTAACGAGATATAAACCCTAATATGCTGGGCTAGTCACGAAGAAGTACTGTTAAAGGATGGCACTGAGCAGTAACAAGAGATTTGCACTAGAATCTGGTGATCATGAAGATGCGTTACGAAAATGATATACAGCCAGTTGCTTCATCGCTGCTCTGGGACAGGAGCCGTATGTTTAACCCCTTCAGTAGGATGCATAATTAAATTTCATCCTTGGTTGATGATTGTGTTCAGTAGAGGCAAGATCTTTTGTACTGAAGCCGTCAGTGAAAGCTGTATCAGTATCAAACACCCCTATTAAAAATTTTCTCCTCAGTTGAACAGGAACCTGAATATTTAGAAAAAAATACGCCATGGCTGTAATACAGTTTAGCTCATGGAATCGGTGACATAATATTTAACTGCTGCTGCTAACAATTAATTTTGCTTCTGTTGATGGGGTACTTGTGGTTGTGAACGGAGTGAAGTGCTAAAAAACTAGGAATGGGAAGAAAGTCCTGAGATTTTGACAAGTGCAGTCTGTAGTGTGGGATGCAGGCTGATGGTATCCCAGTATTCACAGATCTGCCGCAGTGACGATGAGAAACTTGTGGATTGCTTCCTTGAAACTTTACCGTTGATCCTGCTCTACGGTGACATGTTTCATTCTCCATACGGGAAGACGATTCTGTGTAGCTTAGGAAACTTTCCGACGTGAAGGTGTCAGGTATGTGTTTGATATAACCTTCATTAGCCGTGTTTACTACAAAATATTGTGCTCATGATTAGCCTACACGTGGTGCTGCTGTGCACCCTGGGTGTAGCAACTGTGGTGTCCACCCATGAGCCAAACCCTCTTATAATTACCTGCACCTCGCCGTGGCAAACAACCCGATCCGACCCTGATGTGGCGTTTTCTACCATAGGGGGTTGCTGGATCTCTACACTACAGTACTGTACTGTGCCGAATACAGCCTCGTAGAGGCAGTTGCTTACCTGCGTCTATGGGTCTGCTCGGATAGACATGCCGGCATTCAGCAGCACCAAAAAAAGAAGTACAATACATACATACCACCAGGGTATAAGAACACGAGGGGCGCCATGCACTGGTAGGATTATACTCATTTACTATTGGTAGGTTTGTCGTATCTCACAGTGTCTTTCTATGATTGTTGTGCGAGGGGAATGCATTTTATCTAGTCCAGAACAGTGAATCTACCAGATATGGCTACACTGAAATGAATGGGGTCACTGATCACTGGGATACACAAGCTTCTTCCCTCAAAAGTGGAACAGTGGGTACTTTCATCTAGTATATTAGCCATGCCTTATTTCTCGTTAATGAGGCAAGTCGTGGACGGAGGGTGCACCTTGCTGGTGTTTACGATCGTTGATGTGAGGTTGTGTCTGGTGGTGTTGATGTACTAGCTGAGTATCCAGCATTGCCGAGAGAAAAAAAAAAGCACATACCAGCATTGCCTGGGATTCTGAGGGGGACCAACTCCCTGTGAGTGACTCCAGGGTCCCATTTTATCCAGTGGACCTATGCTCTTCCTCGGTTCATTTCCTCAGGGGTATATTCCTCATGGATCTATTCCTACCATGGACCTAGTCTCCCTAGGGACATTATCTCCATGGGCCTGCTTTCCCTCTACCCACCCTCCCACACCCCCACTTACCGATCCTGCCCACCCACTTACCCACCCAAGCAGCCCACCACACCCACTTATCCACCCAGTCCTGCCCAGTCACTACATTCACCCTGCCCACCAGCCTCATCCACATTGCCCACCTACCTCACTCCTCTGCCCACCCCATCCCTCCACTCATCCACCCTACCTGTAATACCGATATGGAAGTTGAAACTCTGTAGGTCACGGCCATTGCGTTTGCACCATGATGACGATATTACTTGAGTTGTTCTAGTGGTGGCACACGGTCACCACCCTAGCAAATTTAAATCACACCTTTAAAGTCCCCATAAAAACTTACTATGTTAGACCCTTTTTAAGCCCTTAAAATAGATTCTTTAATCTTCATAGCAGATAAGCACACAGACAGACAGACACATCATCATCCAATCCTACGTTGCCCCATGAGAAGCGTAGGAGCCCGGGGCTAGGCAAGTTGGTCCTGACATTTAAGATGAGAGTGAGCAGCCTCACTCATCTCTGAGTGGCATTACGTGAGCAATAAACCCCAACCATCCCTTGGATATAAACCTTCACTGGCTCAATCAGACTGGAGCACCATAATTTCCCATTAAACCACCAGGCTCCAAAATTTGGTTATATGGTTACCACCCAGCGTAGTAAATGGTTTCCTGGTGTACAGGAAACCATTTGGCTTGTCACTCAGTGTAGAGTCACCCACAGGCAGAAAGAATAGGAAAACAGACAGACACACTAGAAAAAAATGTAGATAAGGTTAATTTTCTGCCATAGTGATGATACAAACGTGATGAATAAGTTGTTTACATGGCTGGGCCTGGCTTCATGTGCCTCTGTCAGCAAACCCCTTCATTCCAGTCTGAGGATGGATATCACTTACTTTATCAGGTAACACGGGACGAATTTAATTCACACCCACTTGTAGTAATCAAGGGAAGTTTTAATGTTATAGTTAACCCCGACGGTTTGAAAAGTATCTCAAAAGTAGAGTACAGTCCTCGAATACCAGTTTTTTTTTTTTTTTTTTTTTTTTACGTGTCCGACTCTGGGCAAAGGCTTCAGGGCCTATTTCTCGGGGGCAGTGACCTACCCCAAGGCCCAGTAGTCCTCCTATACATCCACATTCACCACTTCGGAGCTAACACCCACCGTTCATACTGAATACATGCTAGGGCTGCCTCATATCTATCTATTGCCAGACGCCTTAACCCGTCACGTCCCGAGGTTTTCCGCACCTCCGACATCCCCCAGTCCCGAGGTATTTTCGAAATTTTTTTTTTTGGCTAAAACCTTCGCTTTTGGTGAGAAACATCGAAAATTCATAGAGAAATCGCTCACCTGAGGTTTAAAGTGTCCAATCCAGGTAGGAGTTCCTCCTTACCTGAGTGGGTTTTCTAACATGCTGGCACCAAAGAAAACGAGTTCTATGGGAGGGTAACTATTTTATCCACTCATAAACGGTATTTATTTATTTACTTGGTACGAATGTATATGTAGTATGACAGTATATTGGTTTTCAAGCAGTAATAAAGGCATTATAAGCATTGTTTCACTCACTAACTAATCACCATACTTGACCTATTTTTGCCACACTACCTGATCATTATTTCTGGCTGTTTCTTCTTCTAATGCTATGTAAACATTGTCCTCCACATTGTCATCGATTGGGGAATCACTCTGGCCCTGAATAACTTTACTAGCCAGGTCACTGGTAACAGGTCCTTTGCCAAGACAATGTCGTGAGGGGGGGAGGGGGGAGGTTATGCAGTGTAAGGCATTGTCCCTGCTTGGTATCTTGTACAGGAATAGAGGAAGGTGTCCCGTGTATACATACGAAAAATCACGTGCGAAAATTGAAAATTGTGCAAATTAGCGACCTTGCAATTGCACGACGTACTGGTACGTCGCCGGGACTGGCAAATGCAAATCGTTGCAACGTACCCATACGTCGACGGGGTGGGGCGGGTTAATCCCTTAAGGGGTGGCCACAAACAAATCTTCTCCATGTCGCTCTGTCCCCCGCTATTTCATTGCCCTGCTCCCAGCTCATACCCCCCTCTCTCATATACCTCTCCACTCCATCCCTCCATGTCATCCTTGGCCTCCTCCTCCCTCTCCCCCCTCCACCTCACTCACATACACTCTCCTCGTCAGTCTCTTACTCTCCATCCTCTCCACATAATATTACACGTCATCGGAGTAAATTGCTTGAAGGAAACGAGATACAATAGATGACGAGAGATTTGGGTTGTAGTAGTAAGCAGTAGTACCTGCAGCCTCTGAGATGTGAACCATATGGACTGCCAAGCTCCTGCAGTCCACCAACGTCCTTTTGAGGGATAGGGAAGGAACTGAGGGACGTTTGTGTAACTGGGCAGAGGAGCCGCCCAGTGATATCAGTGCCACCACGGGAAAGGTCCCTCTCCAGCTTCAGACTTTGGAGTAGAGGAGATAAACGTAACGAGAGAGAGAGAGAGAGAGAGAGAGAGAGAGAGAGAGAGAGAGAGAGAGAGAGAGAGAGAGAGAGAGAGAGAGAGAGAGAGAGAGAGAGAGAGAGAGAGAGAGAGAGAGAGAGAGAGAATGCAGCCCAAAATATCTCAGTAGTTTTATTCTAGTGTGATAAGCTCATAAACTAACTTGAGAGGAGTAGTTACACACACACACACACACACACACACACACACACACACACACACACACACACACACACACACACACACACGGATGATTGTATGAACAGACAGTGAAACACACACACACACACACACACACACACACACACACGGATGATTGTATGAACAGACAGTGAAACACACACACACACACACACACACACACACACACACACACACACACACACACACACACACGGATGATTGTATGAACAGACAGTGAAACACACACACACACACACACACACACACACACACACACAGACTCTTTCTGTCTGTTCTTCTGTCTGTCTGTCTCTGTCTCTGTCTGTCTGTCTGTCTGTCTCTCTCTCTCTCTCTCTGTCTCTCTGTCTGTCTGTCTCTCTCTCTCTCTCTCTCTCTCTCTTAAGCAAGGTATTGACCACATGCAATCATACTGTTTATAGACACTGTTAGAATTCAGTATGTTTTCTCTCATCCAAGTCGTGTTCCAATGTGTATGTGTGTCTGAATGATCCTTGACTCTCCGATGGTTGGGAGAGGTCTGGTAATGTCTTCCTGCAACTCTCACACGTTTCTGCTCATCTACAATTAAATCACTGGAGGCCACGTGTAGCGGTGATCTTTACTGTACACGTTAACAGTAGATTTTATTGCAACAGATCAGCTGTACTTTAACTGAAAAAAGGAAGGAGTCCTCTAATGAAACCTGCAAGGGTAAGTAAAGCAGATGATGTCCCGAGATTAGTACTGTATCATTTGAATATTTATACTTGTCTCTAAGTTCCCCCCTCCCTTTCTGAAGTCGTGGCTCCGCCCCTCATCACCCACTCTGTGGACGGTGGGGGAGGATGGGCGGGGTTTAAGAGACAAGTTACCAGGCAGCGGGAATAGCAACTGGCACAGGCAAGTGGTATAATGGATCCTTATGAAAGCAGGACTACTAATGTGGGGTCAAATCATTGGACATTTTGCAATAGCCAACAGCACCAAATGTGATGCACTCACAGCTCTCAGACCCACAGCAGCGAGGCGGCACAGAGGCCTTGCTCTTGTAGGTGTTTAATGGATCTGATGGTGTACTGTATTGCAAACGAATATATGTATATCTATATCTATATCTATCTATCTATCTATCTATCTATATATATATATATAAATATATAGATAGATAAATAGACAGACAGATAGATAGATAGACAGACGGATAAATAGATAGGCAGATAGATAGATAGATATAGATAGATAGATGGATAGGTTAGACTGATGTATATATAGCCTCGTGCCAATGTATACCTATACTTTCTTCAGCAAGTGTACAAAGGATCTATCTATCTATCTATCTATTGCCAAACGCCTTAATCCCGTAAGGGGTGACCACAAACAAATCGCCTCCATGTCGCCCTGTCCCCCGCCATTTCAATGCCATGCTCCCAGCTCACACCCCCCTCTCTCATATATCTCTCCACTCCATCCCTCCATCTCATTTTTGGCCTCCCCCTCCCTCTCCCCCCTTCCACCTCACTCACATACACTCTCCTTGTCAGTCTCTCACTCTCCATCCTCTGCTCATGGCGAAACCACCTCAATGTGTTCTCCTAACGCCTCTAATCACATCCACATCCACACCACAACACTCCTTCACTTCTTCAATTGTCAGTCTGTCTCTCCATGTGACTCCACATGCACCTCTCAGATAACTCATTTCCACTGCTCT
The DNA here is from genome assembly GCF_032717465.1 of Coenobita brevimanus. Taxonomy (NCBI): domain Eukaryota; kingdom Metazoa; phylum Arthropoda; class Malacostraca; order Decapoda; family Coenobitidae; genus Coenobita; species Coenobita brevimanus. The sequence continues at coordinate 10,730,851 of NC_136990.1, forward strand.
CACTCTTGACTTCTGTCCCTCCAACAAGGTCCAAGCTTCACTTCCATAAGTTAGAGTTGGTATCACAATACTGTCATGTAGTAGCTTTTTCACTTCCATGCTCACTTCCCTGTTTCTTATCACTGCTTTCAAGGAACCAGCAATCTTTCTTCCTTGTCGTACCCTTTCAAGCACTTCACCCTCCAAACCTCCATCCTTACTCATCACACTACCCAAGTACTTAAACGTACTCCCATTTTCCATTTCCTCATCATCCAACCACACTGTACATTCACTGACTTCACTTCTCTCGAAGACCATACCTTTACTCTTCGCTACATTCACCTTTAGATTCCGCATCTTACACACTGTCCCAAACTCATCCACCAAGCCTTGCAGCTCTCCTTCGTCTTCACTTAACAACATAGTAACATCTGCAAACAACAGTACAGGGAGTTTCCAAATGCTGCCCACTCTCACTAGGGCCATTCCAACATCCACTGCTCTACCTTGTATCTCTTTTATAACCCCATCCATGTACAGATTGAACAACCATGGAGACATGACACATCCTTGTTTCAATCCCACCTTCAGATAGAAACAGTCACTTAGTTCACCATCCACACGCACTGCAGCCTTCGCACCATCATACATACTTTTCACAGCCTTCAACAACTTCCCATCTACTCTATATATTCTTAACACTTTCCACAATACTTGTCTATCCACCCTGTCATATGCTTTCTCCAAATCCATGAAGGCAGCATACAACTTCTTTCCCTTCTCTAGGAACTTTTCCACTAAAGATCTAAGAATGAATATCTGATCTATACAACCTCTTCCATTCTTAAAGCCTCCCTGTTCTTCTCCAACTTATTCCTCTGTTATTTCCCTACTCTGTAAATAAGTATCCTACCGTACACTTTTCCTATTACACTAAGAAGACAAATGCCCCTATGATTACCACACACTTCTTTTTCCTCTTGTCCTTTGTACAAGGGAATAATTATACCTGACTTCCTATCCACCAGGACTCTACCTTCCTCCCAGGCCAATCTGCACATCTTCCACTTCCATTCTACTACTATCTCTCCCCCATGCTTCAGCATTTCACCACACACTCCATCAATTCCTGGGTCTTTCCCCATTTTAAATTTTTTCATTGCTTCCATAACTTCTATCCTGCTGATTTCTTCCTCTTTTCTCACATCCCTCCTTCTCCCAGCCATTTCCCAACCACTTATATTTGCATTACTTTCATTCTCTATGCTCAACAATTCCTTAAAGTGTTCTCTCCACCTGCTCTTTTTTTCTCCCTTCTCCACAGGTAATCTACCATTTTTATCTTTCACTTCCCAATTAACTTCTTTGGCACCCTGTCTGACTCTCTTCAGCTCTTTCCAGAACATTTTCTTACATTCCCTCCACTTTACACTCAAGTTCCTTCCAAATTCCTCACCCTCTCTCTTCTTACTCTCTCTTACTAATCTTTTCACCTCTCTCCTCCTCTCTTCATATAACTCTCTCTTCCGTCTCTGAACAAAGGATGCCCATTCCTTTTTTTCTTCTTATCTCCGGACAATTACTAATTTTAGAAAAGATTTTTACTAGACAGGAATTATATCTCTCTATATCTGACCTAAGTAATTAGAAAACTCTCCTTTAAGATCACAAAAGCTGATAAGCAGAATAAAACTCGAAATACGTCATTTCAAAATAGTTTTTTTTCTTTTTAAACCAAGCATCAGATATCCTGTCAATAACTTGCTAATTAGTGTCCTTGGAAATGATTTCAATTATGAATTTATATCGACTCATCAGCTCCCTTTCTCTGCTTGACTCTCATCTTCCTAGTTTCCTTCTTCACTTTGGCGTTGCAAAACAAAGGCAAGAATAATCTGACTATATATGAAAAATTATTCAGTCGCATAAGTCAGGGTAGATTCTTGCGTAGGGAAAAATGAGAAGTGATAGGAGGATCATAATGTGGCCGACAGAATAACGAATGATATGAGGAAAGGTGTGAAGGAAAAAGATTATAAGAGACTGCAAGCAAAGGCAGAAAATTTGTTTGTGTGTACACGCCACATGACCTGCACTGTGCACTTCTGGCAGCGTTGCGATAAAGACAACTGGACCAAATTATTACTACAACACGGCGCAATAATTTTTTTTCTGTTCCATCAGGTGTGTAGGGTCTTAGAGCTAAACTACGCAGTATGGACATTTAACAAAAGAGTTACCAGTTCTCTCACCCTTAATGCTTTGAGGTCATGCGTCTCTGTGTGTCTTTTTGCACAACCTTGCACAGCATTTTCTTTCCAGGGCGCTTGCAGTTCTGTTCCGCCATCGCCGCTGCACTGGGCATAGTGCTGATTGAGCATGCTGTTGAATAAGAGGCAGAATGATGATGATAATGATGATGATGATGATGATGATGATGACTGCGGGTCTTATCCAAGGGGCAGAATGGGATACAGAAAATCAATTCTCTGTCTTAATGATCAGTTACTTTTATCATTTCTTTTCCTCGTCTCTTTCCCTTTTCCTTTTCTTATTCCTTTACCTCTTCCATTTCCTTTCACCTCCTTCCTCCTCCTCTTCTTCTTTTTCCTCATGAGATTCCACTGAAGACAAAGGCACATCCTGCTGTCATAATAACTTCCCTCGATAATAATTAATGGCAAGAGTATCACCTTTGCCTCTTCCTCTTCCTTTTATTCTTCCTCTTCTTCCTCCTCAGCCTCCACCTCCTCTTCTTCTTCTTCTTCTTCCTCCTCCTCTTCCTCCTTCTCCTCCTCCTCCTCTTCTTCTTAGAGCCCACTGAAGACAAAAGCGCATCCTCTTGCCATAATAACTTGCTGCCAGTATACCTAACGACAAGACAACAGTATCTTCACTAACAACTTTGCCTCTCCCAAACTTCTTCGCCCGAGAAAGTTTTCATACTAGCAGAAGATGAACACAAAAGAGAGGGAATGTGGGAAGGAGGTGGTGGAGAGAGGGAGTAGGAGGTGGTGGAGAGAGGGGAAAGGAGGTGGAGAGAGGGGAAAGGAGGTGATGGAGAGAGAGAAAAGGAGGTGGAGGGGAGAGGGTAAAGGAGGAGAATAGAGGATATAAAGACACCAATATCAAGCTTCTCATAGAGTTCATATTAACATTAAACAATTCCTTTAGACATGTGTACGTATATTAAGGAATTACATATAAAACAGACTACGTAGCTGTTGTATTTAGAATTGTATTATCTGGAGAGGAACGCCTTCACTCGGTGGCACTGATATGACGGTTGCCAGATTCTACAAGCGACCCTTAACTCGGTCCTGACTCCCCAACAATAGGATGGTGGACAGCAGGAAAAAAGGCAGCTTCGTTCTGCAGTTCATGGGTCTTGTCTACTGAGGCTGGGACTACAACAACAAAACAACAGTAATAACAACAACAGCAACACCACTACATCAGGAACCTATTTATGTGTTTTACTTCATTCTGCAGTGTTAGGCGGATTGAGACTTTTAATATACATGGCGATAATCTCTCTGTCTCTATATATATATGTATCTATATCTCCATTTATCTATATGCTTAATTTTCATGCAATAATAAAAAATAAAAAAAAACAGTCATCCTGTCACAAAAATGTTGGTAGAAAACCAATAACACAAGCGCTTTGTGTCTATACAACTGCAATACATCACCAGCGACACAAAAGTGTGTGGCTTTGATTAACATTCTCATAGCTCGTTTGTTTGGGCCTTGTATTTTGTGTTCCTGAAGTGAATTTTAACACTCGCATTTACAGTGATGAAACTTTACTGCATCATTGTCGATAATATTCGTTTAGTTGTTGGCATGCCACTGTTTACACACTGTATTAACCTTACAGATTTTTACCCATTGCATAGTAATCTATATAATGAAAACGTGTCTGATTATCCATTGCTCCTTAAATCAGTAATTAAATTAACTATCGTATCAGTAACTGTCAACTTATTTCTGATTATAATATAGGTTCTGTATAGAGTACGGAAAGAGCACTGTTTTTTTCAGACAACAATCCGTCATACATCAAGTTCAAGGGGAAAGGTCATGTGTTCGACTCCTTGTGATTTGCATTCAACTTGTGCAAGGTGTGAAGGTCAGTAATGGATGAAGGGAGTGGATGTTGAGGACAGTTGTTCAATGGTCCAGGTTACAAGACAAGCTCAGCATTAAAGGTCCTGATCCGATCTGAACCAAACTTAATGAATGGTTTGAGGGTCAGGCAAGAATGAAGTAATTCGATTTTGAGAACATTTGGCCTAATATTACCGTCACAGGGCAGAGTGAAATATTTGTCCCATACACCATTCCCAGGGTACTGGTGTTGCATTCATTGAGTGCCCCTTTTCTGTTAAGTACATTATCATCATCATCATTATCATCATAAAAATCATCATCATCATAGTCATAATAATAATAATAATAATAATAATAATAATAATAATAATAATAATACAGAGCTCCATTCCAACCCCAAGATGAGATGAGGTTGGCTCCAGGGAGTCAGAAAAAAAAGAAAGTAACTTAATAGAAGAATGTAGTAACCAAAGTTTGCCCAATTATATAAGCCACACTGCCATTCATTCACCATTCAAGCCATCAGAACCCTCGCTCCATCTGACAGGTCAAAAAATACTCAGCACACAGCGTCACACTCACCAAATTAAACTGGGATGGCAAACCCTGGTCATACATACACTCCTCTGTACATAATTCATCCAGCAAGCTCGATGGCTTGTCAGTTTCCCAGCCTCGTTAGTTTTTATGCCTCTCTTTCTCACACACTTATATATCTTATTTATTCTCCCTCTTGTAGGCCTATCAAGCCTCCTCCCAGCATCCGATTCGCTCAGATATACCTTCTCACCACTCTGTTCACACCCATTCTCTCCACACGCCCATATCATTTATGCACACTCTTCAAGTTTGGTGTCTGCAGACTTCCATACTCCGAATCTGTTATGGATAAAATTATTCATTAATCTATCCACTCTCCACACTCTACACTTATTCTTTAACAGTCCCCTCTGAACTTTCATGCCACACCATAGTCTCACACCCGCATGTTAAATTAGGCGCTAAAACTCCTTCACGCACGCCTCTCTCAGCCGACACTCACTCTGCTTCTTATCAAGGCATTCACAGCACCACTCTGTTTTCTTCTCTTTGGCTCTGCATTTTCCACTTCTTTTGAACATATACCTCTCTGTTTTTTTTTTTTTTTTTTTTTTTAACCACTGCATACAGGTACTTAAACTCTAAAAAAAATCGAGTCTCTTTTCATACACCTTAGTATGAGAGTGTTTCTATCAACAACCATAACTTTATTCTTACCTTCATTAACTTTCTACGACGCTCGCAGACATCTATAATACTTTGCCTTCGTCTACGAAGCTGTTGTTCGTTATCTGGAAGCAGCACTGCATCATCTGCATACATCAGATTTGAGATTATCAGTCATTACTGGCACCATCCCTCTCTCCGTTTCCAGTGGGTTTACCTCTCTCATAAAACCATCCATAAATACACAGAGCAACCATGGGGATGTCACACAACCTTGTCTCACGTCAAAACTGATCTTGAGCCATTCACTTTGATGCCCACCAACACTTGTGCACGCATCACTACCTTCGTTGACGCTCTTATTTTCACTCAGCATTTTACCATCTGCACCAAACATAAGCAAAACCTGCCGTAATCCTTTTCTTTTTACCTTGTCGTATGGTTTTTCCAGGGTTCATAAATGCCATAAATACCCTGTAGTTCCTCTGACAACAAACCTTCTGCACTGTCTCATTGCACCTGCATGATCCACACATCCTCTACTGTACCAGTCCTAACGCCATGTTTCTCATTCTCTAGTCATTTTAATATATCCCTTACTTTCTCTGTGATAATTCTTTCAAATATTTTTCTTACAACGTTCAGGAGATTTATGGCATGATAATTTTTGCACTCAATTTGCTCTCTTTTATTTTTGTACAGGGGCACAACCACAATCTTCTTCAGTCTGCTGGTACAGTTTCACTCGTCCATGTCTTCTTCCATATCTGAAACATTTATTCAACTCTCACTACCACATTTAATCATCTCTTCATACACCTTATCAGCACACTGTTCCTTCACATTCTTCATGCGCTAAGCAGCGTTTTGCCAATGCATGCGTTTCCTGGCACTACACTACATTTCTTCTCAGCACACCACCAAGACAAATCATGTTTACAGTCCCCGTGCTCTCGCCGTTACCATTCATCAGCCTTTCGGAATATTCTATCCATCTGCTCCTTACTTCACTTCCAGGATTGTATCGCTTTCATCCCTCACATTTTCATACTTTCTTCCGTCTTCGCTTCTCAGTTTTTTCATCTCTCTCCAGGACCAATTCCAATTTTCATAGCAAGTTTCATTATTTTCTCTTCTAATATCATCATTTATCTCCTTCGCGTGCTCTTCTTACTCTGTGTATCTTTTTTTTAGTTATATTTTGAAAATACGTATGTATGTACGTATGTATGTGCTTAGCTTACTGTTATAAGCAATACTGTACGTTCACTTACTATACTAATCATCTTTTATTTTTATAGCATATATAACAGACGAGAGAATGTTGATTAATTTTATAGGTCGTTTAGCCAAATGACTGGGAAGTAATTCATCGAGAGGTATAGGAAAATAACGAAATTAGTTGTGATGAACCATAACAGTTATTAACACCACCCATTGCAGCCCTTGATTCTCATTTATTATCAAGCATTAATGTTTTCTTGTGGGAAATGCAATAACTGAGGATTATATTTATGGTCTAGATCCATGTTTAACCCATGGAGTGCGACTTACCCCATTTGAGTCACCTCTGGGGCATGCATCCGACCTCCAATGAGCCGAGTTTTTAATAAAGCATCACAAAGTTTCTGTTTGATGAATTATGCGGTTTTTACGGGAAAATATGGCTGTCCGTCATCTATCATTCCTTGCCTCCCTAGGTTGAGCCCAAAAGCAAAGTATCAGTATGAACAACATGCATGCACTATCTGAGCCATTAACAGAGGCATTAGTATCAGAGGTTTTTGATGATAAAGTTCAATGCAACGCTGAATGGCTATGGATAGAGAGGGAAAGATGAAATAAACTATCGAAAGTAGCACTTCACGCTGAAGTTTGGCGCACTGGGGCAGCTGGTAAGTTCCTGAGGCTTTGACATGAGTGCACTCATATTGTTGCTATTTTCCTACCAACTGGGAAAAATCCGACCAGCATAACTCGAAAACAGTTGGACAAAATATCATATGAGTAGACGTGTAATGCCTTTTCCAAGACGATGATGTACATTTCAGATCATTTTGCAACGATCACTAAGTTGACCATCTTGCCCTACCACAAACACTGTTTTTGAAACTCCCTGCCACAGTCCATGGTTTAATATAGTTCAAAGGCATCATCTAGCCCAGACACTATGGAAGGGTGTGAGAATTTTCGAGGTTCAACTGACAATTTCCTCCATCGACCTGAATATTAGGGATCATAGCTACGGGGTTGTACATCATAAACCACTGGCATTAACAGTTACCGACAACCATGCAGTCATTGTCAATAAGTAATTAGATTTAAACAAATTATCATATATCCTAGTAATGCCAAACAACCTAACACTAAGAGGGTCGACTCTGATAGGTACGTTATCCAAATATTATCGGGCGAGGATCTTATCATTTATATTATGAAATAAAACTTGTGAGGATGTGATAGTAAACAGCGATATCAGTTATGCAGCGGATTAAATGTCATTGTATTCATATTATTGTCATATTACTGATCTAGTGTATCCAGTGTTTTTCTTTTTTATTTAAATTGGGTTTTCTGCATATTTAACCAGAGAACGATCTGGTATTACAAGATACATTGCAGGGACATGCACGTGTTTGCGATGTTTTCGATGATTTTTGGGTTTATTAGTGCACATTTACTACGTACTCAGCCTTCGTGATGAAGACCATTTGCAAATGGATATATTTGAGATTAACAAAGGAGTCACTGTGGTAATATTACAGCGATTAAATCAAGCCTAAAGAGTTATACTTTTTAACATAGTGTAACTATGGTCTCTGGCTTCTGAGACTCTACACCTTTATTTGCGATGCTGACCATGCCATCACATCCCTCAATGTATATGAAGCCAAAAGAAATAACCCTGCCGTACAATGTTTCGAAGAATTTGGAAATGTAGCTAACAATGTTCAATGTGTAAGGACTCAGAGAGGTGAACGACAGCAATGAACCACGAGGGACCTGTAGCACTTATAGCAGGAGGATCCTATAAAAAGAGCTGAGAGGACCCGACGCTGTGCGAGTCAGTCAGTCTGTCTCTGTCAGTCAGTCTGTCGGTCTCAGTCAGTCAGTCTGCCTGTCTGTCTTTCAGTCAGTCTCTAAGTCTTTCGGTCAGCCTGTCTGTCTTTTAGTCAGTCTGTCTGTTTGTCTGGGTGTCACTCAATTTGTCTGTATGCCTGTCTGTTTGTCTGTCTGCCTGTCTATCGGTCAGTCGGTGCCCGTTAGAAAGCTAATTTGTCTGTCGTTGTGTCTGTTTCAGTTTGTGTGTGTGTTAGTTGCATTAACAAGATGTAACTTTTATGTAACTTTAACTACAATTATGTAACTACAAACGATATGTAACAATTATGTAACGACAAACGATTGCATTATGTTACGCTTTGCCAATTATGTAACAGTTGCATTAACAAGATGTAACTTTTATGTAACTTTACAATTATAAGGCCAAGACACTTATGTAACAGTTGCATTAACAAAATGTAACTACAATTATAAGGCCAACACAATTATGCATTACCACAATATTTTGTAACAATTCATAAAATGTTACAATTATGTATTACCACAATGCTACTACAATGTTATAAGTCATACAACTATACCACAATTCTGTATTACCAGTATCATCATACAAGTTAGGTGAAATATTAGACATTACTGAAGGGATAACTCAATATGTAATGTGTAACCTAGCAGTATTGCCATTGCACAATTATATGCGTACGTCTGTTGTACATGCACGTCTTACAAAGTGTCATACAACAACCATTGCATTTATTCAAATATGTATACAACTTGTTTAAAATGTAATATTATTGAATCATTGCAATTTACTATGAATATTATATGTATACAATATTATAATCAATATTATGTACTAATAGATTAGCATATGTCAATGATAATTGCTGTCGGAGGACCTCCAGTGGCGTGTACCGAGCATATGTTAGGACTCCATATTATATTTACAAATCATACCAGATAGATAGATAAATAGACAGATAGACAGCTCTAAGCGAGCCTGGGAATGGGAAATGATCTTGCAAGTTACACTGAGGAAAAGCTGACGACAGATTACGAAGTAGCCAGTCAGGAGATGATGCAGTTAGTTTGTCAGCGATACAGCAGGAGAACAAAGCCTTGTTGACCATACACACACATACACACATACTCTCATACAGGCTTCTAGAACTTTCCAACCACAGTGAACACACGTGACAAGACCCCTGCTACACCAGAATTTAGGAAAGAGAGCTCAGAAGGAGACAGGCCATAGAACAGGCAGGGAGTGGGAAGAAAGGCTTAGCAACTTGGAAGAGAGAGAGAGAGAGAGAGAGAGAGAGAGAGAGAGAGAGAGAGATAGGGAGATAGCTAGCGGGACTCTACTTTATACTTCGCTCTGTGTGAGAGACTTGTTAATAATTCCAAGACAAATAAAAATAGTCCCATACTATTCTTTACCTCTCCTGTCATTGAATGACAAATGGGAAAGATTATCTACTTACAAAGCTACTCAAGTATAACAACCGCTCGTCCACAAGTCTAATATATATAACTTCTCTACAAGTAACTACAAAGTCTTTTTATGACGTGTGTGTGTGTGTGTGTGTGTGTGTGTGTGTGTAATCATTATATCTCCTCCTATGTTTTGCTACGCAAGTCCTGAATATTGTTGTCCACATTTTTTCATTTTGTGTCCCGTTACATCCGTTAATATTTTTCCTCAGTACCTCTCTTCCTCTTCCCTTCCCAGGCGTTATCCATTTCACTTAAGGCTCTTCAGGCTGAGGACGTTTTATTACCTTCAGATGCTTAGGATAGTTTGACATTCCTGAACTCCTTCAGTATGAGAGGTCATTTCAGAGCTGAATACAACTATCCTCAGTCAGCAAGCATAGACTAGAAACATGCCATCGCTGCTCTGGATATAAAAATTTCTTGTTTTCCTTCCCTTTCCTTATTCTTTTACCAACCTCTTCTCAAACGAGGGCGGCCACCAGTGCATCTTCCCTGGATGAGGCGTTTACCGATAATGATGGAGCACATAACGTTGGCCAGTGGACCATAGTGGGAGGAGGAAAGTGCTATTATGTATAGTGAGAGGCAGGCAGGGACGGAGGGAAGAATATTAACATGGGTTAGAGGTGTGGGAGAAGTTTTGTCCACATGTGAAAATTGTGTGTGTGTGTGTGTGTGTGTGTGTGTGTGTGTGTGTGTGTGTGTTTTAGATACCACAGTTTCGGTCATACCTCTTCATGTGTATATTGGAATACAACAGTTTTTCCTCTATACTCAGCATGAAGAGGTTCAAGTCAGGCTGAAAATAATGTATTTGGATTTTGCTCTCCATTGCTGTGAGTAAATCTGCGCATTTCTTTTTAATTGACTGCGAATAATTATATGTGTCAGAAGAACAACTCTCCAGTATCGGTATCGTTCACCCTCCCACTGGTATGAATTGTCTTGTGACTCAGTGACAACCGAAGAAGAAGGTGTAGAACGTTTATTGACGGGGAGAGAATCATTTAGGCAGACAACCAGTTTTTTGTCAAGTCACGATCTTCCTCTGTACTACTGTCCAGAATAGTCAGTGATATATCTAAAGCTCCCAAATATGTTTAAAGATGATGAAGTATTGAGTTGGACTGAGTTGGATAAGGGATATATGCTGGATGCTGCCGTCATAGAAATGTCACATTACATAGTAGACGGACAAGTAAAAATACGCTGAGTCGAGTTGTTGTTGAATGCTGTGAAGAGTTTGAAGGAGGCCGCTAGGGGTGCAGTGTGTGCGGATAGTGATCTAGCTGAGTTCTTTGATTTGAATGTTGAACTGAAATAGTGATGAGTCATGTCTCCGTGGTTGTTCAGATTATATATGTTTGGAGTCGTAAAACACACACAAGGTAGGGCAGTAGATGTTGGAGTGTCTCTAATGAGAGTAGGGTCTGGAATCTTGCTGTACTGTTGTTTGTTGATGATGTATTTTCAAGTGAAAATGAAAGTGAGCTGCAAGGTTTGATGAAAGAGTTTGGGCTACCTGGAGAGAGAGAGAGAGAGAGAGAGAGAGAGAGAGAGAGAGAGAGAGAGACTAGGATCTAACCAACCCGTATGAGAAAAAGATATATATAAAAGAACCGCGTTGTTTGTTTATATGTTGTTTGTTTCTTTGTTTGTCCTTCAATCACGCCCAAACCAATTGTCAAAGACCCCCAGACCCATATATATTCTGAATCAGGGTGACCCAAGGATGGTTTTAGGGAGTCAAAATTCAGATCTGGGCAATAGGGGGTCAAGTGTTCGCCTTTTTGGCCCTGGCAACGCCGGGCACCCCTGCCGCCAAAATTTTGGCATGGAGACTCACATGACCTTCAGTTCGTACATAAGCTATGTGAGGTTGACCTCCAAGGTCATTTCAGGTCACTGATCGGAGGTCATTTGAGGTCACAGGTAATAGTAAACAAATGTGCACAAATACTGTGCGTTACTCTGCAAAAACTGAAAAAGAAAGGTCCTGGACCTCTTATAATCCCTTTCCAAAAATCATTAGAAGTACATGGTCTTTCTGGAGTAGAAACAAAGGTTGAACTAGAAGAAATAGGATGAAAGTGTTTGCCTTCTTGGCCCGGCAACGCCGGGAAACCCTGCTAGTATATTAATATATATATATATATATATATATATATATATATATATATATATATATATATATATATCAGGAAAAGTGTATCTATCAATCAATTTATCTATCTGTAAGGATTAATCTAAACAGTAATACCTCCCGATGAAATGATAATTTATTTTTCCAGTGTGGTTTCAAAGCCTTTGATCAGCGCATAATTAAGGTGCATCTGCACATGACAAAGATAAAAGGAGGCTTGGTTTACGGGACCCTATCGTGGCAACACAGAAGTTTTATATACCGGAACCAAAATATTAAACTCCGCTCCCTTCGGTTACAGAGCAACAAAATTTGGCTGTTTCTTTTGGCTTAAACAAATGACTGTAAAAGAAGCCAAGTGAGGGAGAGGAGTTGAGAACCAGAAGTAAGTTGTGGGAAGGGAGGGTAGAGAGAAGTAAGCGAATACAAGAGGAGGTTGGACACTGAGAGGGTGAGGGAGAGAAAGACAAGGAAGATAAGCCGACAGTACAAGAAGGTAAGAAGTGTGAGAGATAAGATAAGCCGACAGTACAAGAAGGTAAGAAGTGTGAGAGATAGGCGATAAAACAAAAGGATGGGTTAAGAGCCGTACTATAAAAACTAAATGCCAGTACTGTCGAACGTGAGCGTTTGGGGGTCCTGTTTTTCGTACCATAATGTACATAAATCTACAGTTCACGCCAGGCATTCGTCATCTGGTTATGGCGTAAAAAGTACCGGCATGTGGCAGGAGGATAAAGGCCGCCAGGGTCTCCTCTTTCGTGTAACGGACTTAAGTTTTTATCAGTAAGACAGCCGTTTTTTCCCCTTCATAAGCATAGAATATTTCAGGAGTAAAATTATCCTCGGTAAGTTAAAACATATGAATAATACAGGGCTACTTAGAAACTTTTACAAGACTAAAAGTTTCTGTAAACAATTGCTAGTAAACAAAACTTCCATGGTGGTGAGGGGCCGACCTGGTGCACAATACCTGGAGTCATGATAGTAAATTATTAGTTAATTTCAGACTATCTGTGTAAACTCTCAATATATTTTTGGAATGGCAACAATCTCAACGTTTGTGTTTTAGCCAGCTTAGTGCTGTAGTTATCATTCTGAGGGCAAGCCAAGAAACTCCTGCCTTCAGTCCAACAATGTCCTTGCGTGACAATATTGGCACTGATAAATCATGAAATTAATTTCACATTTATTATTAGGTGCTTCTTGAAGTTTATCAGTTGCAGTTTAAATGTGTATTTGTTTCATGCCGCAACTGCAGTGGTTGCTAAAAAACAGTCAGCCTATACTTTGCTGGGTATGGTGTTACTTTCCCCCCATATCTGAGGCTAGATAAGTACTATATATAGCATATAAGAAGAGTATACCATATTACATTACATATCAGGCATTGCAAATGTTAGTCAGGTCACTGTTGGTAAATGGTTACCTAGGTTTGTATTTTTCACCAGAATTAGTGTGCCCATATACTCTAATAATATGGTGAAAAAATTATAGTACATCAATTTTCATCACTTCAAACAGATATATGCATCACTTAAGTTCATCAGTACACAGATCGCCTTGGCACCAAAGTAAATTAATAAGCTGATTAGGTAAGAAAAGCTAGGTAAAGTTACTATAGGTAAGAATTGAAACGGTAGGTTAGGATGTTGGCTAAAATATTTACCTATTTCAGTCAAGCACTCCAGTTTGAGGATGAGTATGCTGAATTCAGTGCAAAATCTATTAACTATAAATTGTTGGTAAACCAATGCAGATTATATCACAATATTCACAATATAGAAAAAAAAATCAAAGGGCATTTTTTGGTCAATTTCCCTTTTCGGACAACCTTGGATTTTAATTACGTCAATATGCACTTCACCTGTTTTTGCTGGGAATCGATCGAATTACACTTCAAATCCGTCGCAAATCAACCGTTCCTGAGTTACGTCCCCCTTCTCTGACGATAACGGGGACAGGAGGGGAACTGGGATTTTGGGTGGGGATGCACAGCTTAAAGGGTTTTTCCCAAAAGAAACGATAGTAGGAATAGATCGAATAAGAAAACAACACTAGAACAAAAAAAAGTCATCCTACCCAGACCCTTCCTACAACATTAACCTCCTCGCGTTCAAACCTAAACTTTCAAATGCATAAATCGTACCTTCTTAAAGGATGTCCAACGTGCATTGCACCATAAATATTCGTCTTTTCAGTAATTACATGGAAGTTGAGGACAGTCAACAGCTCTCGGTAACACTTCGTGATCTCGTAGTTAACAGTTGTAATGCCTTCTTTGAAAAAAAAAAAAAGAAAATGATCACAAACACCCAGTCACTGTAAGAACAGCCATCACATCCGCTGACCATTTTTGAACTGATTTCAGAATCAAAGCTGAGTAGGCGCAGATGCTTGCAAGTGTGACGTGACCGATTACATAAGTCACGTGACCCACCCAAAAGCATGCTCATTGACTTCCCTGCTTTACGCATCTGCCAGGCGTGGTCGCCATCGCCTCTCCATCTGTCCCCCATCCAGAGTCAAGGTAATATTAAAGAGTTGTTTATTACGGTTAACAATCGTTTGTGACAACTGCCTGTACTGGAAAAAAGGCAGGAAATATTCCATGGATGTCTTTACAGCGTAAAATAATACATTCACTTTGCTCGTATAAATTCAGATCTAGATGTCAACAATTATTTCTCCCAAGTAATGGTATAAGGAGGCTAAATCATAATTCATGCTTAAATTGTACAGTATACAGTATCTTGCTCGTTAATGCATCATCCTTATGCGCTCCGTCGTCAGTTTTTACCAGTTCTAACGTATTTATGCAAATTGCTTACACAAAAATAACTGTTTAGAAGGAGTTAGCAAAGTGCCTGATTTATTAAACAGAAGAAACAAAATTCGCTCTCTGTTAGCGCTCGTGTAGCATTTACTCGCTCAAACTGGCGACTGTCGTGGCATTCAAACGCCTGAACTGAGTTTCGCCAAAGCTGATGTTCTAAATTATTTTTATATTAAAGATGACTGGTGCTCAGGAACATCTGACAACTGAACGTCGCCGTTCGACCACCTGAACTCTTGATATTTATAGTACGGTCCTAACTCGAGCAGTCGTAACGAGGAGGACAAAAAAAGACGAAAGCGAATCAAAAGAAAGACGAGGAAGAGGAAAGAAGTGATGAGGGAAAGAAAGGTTAAGATGCACTGGCGACAGCACAGAGAGGGTGAGAGTAGCGCTGATGATGGCAGAAGCGAGGAAGAGAGTGAGGGAGGGGGTGAAGGAGAAGAGAGATGAGGAAAAGGGAGAGAGTCGAAAGAGAAAAGAGGAGAGATAAAGAAAGCTGAGAAAGTGAGGGTGATAGAAAACGGAGGCTGAGGTTGAGGGTGAGGGAGTACGTGAGGGTAAAAGGCAGTCGACTATATATTAAAACCCAAGGAATTTACGCCTCGCTATGCCAAACCTTCGCAATAAGAAGTTAGTGGGGAAGGCGATGATGGATCGGTGGTAGGGGGAGGCTTGGAGGGAGGATAAAGAGAGAGAGATAAGAGGAGACACTCGGAATTTGGAGATTGTGAGGATACAGGAGAGAAAAAGGAGGGGAGATACTGGAAAAGGAACTGGGAATCAGGGGGCTAAGAATGCAGGAAGACAGGATATGGAGACGTAGTATTGGAGAGACTGGGACTTTGGAGGGGTTGAAGAGAGAAGAGGGAGAGGATAAGGAGATGGATAGAAGGAGAGATTAAAAATATATGGATGGTGAGGGTGCCGGGAAAAGGATGAGAGATAATAGAGAAGGATTCTTAACCTGAGGGCAGGACATTAACTACAGATATCACGAAGATGAGGATGTATGTATAGTAGCAGGCAATAGTACTGCTTCACCTTCTGGTCTAAAATTAAATGGAACTTTATTATAATGGTTTGAAATGTGTATTATGCACAGAAGGACTCATCACTGTCTCATTTTTGTATCAGTATGGGGTATATGTGTTTTTTATGTCTGGACCCAGAGAGGCAATCCTCATTACATATCAGGGATGCGTTAAAGAATATCACAACAGTTTCTAAACGTCGGGGAAGCCTGCGGATCAGCTTTATATGTGGCAATGGAGTTTATTAAAAGGTTATGCTATTAATGATGTGGATTTAACTGTAAAGATGATCGCCAATACATGCGACGTTTAGTAAAGACGCATTGTATGTCTTCACGTACTGTAACAGTCATATTTCATTTGCACGACATGGGTGAGCAGCTTTACTGTAAGGATTGCAACCTAAAAAGGCTCTCCCTAGCCCACAAAGTCCTACCCCTGGAGGGATTGGTGACCTAAGGAGGGCGTGAAAAACGTGACCATTATTACCATACCATAAACAAAACTGCAGTGGAAATTTTATTGGAAATACTAAAAAATAGACATTCCACACTATGAACTTGTAAAATTATATATATATATATATATATATATATATATATATATATATATATATATAATATATATATATATAATATATATATATATATATATATATATATATATATATATATATATATATATATATATATATATATATATATCTTGGTGTTCTGCTGCTTTCTCCATGATCTGGAAGGGAGGAAATTTATTTAGTTAGGTGTTCATATTATTCTACCATGAATACGCTTAACACACTTTTGACCGGTAAGGAAAATATGTACATAAAGAACCTTTGAAATATCCATCTTTCTGCTGAAGGAAATCCGGGGCACTTGTCGTACCCTGATTACACCCTCTCGACCTTTTGCCCTAAGCTCAGTGCATCATATCTCCAGAAAGAATGTTGAGCATCGTTCAAGAGGCGGCCAAAAATTGTGGAGCCAAATACAATCAAGTGAAAATCATTTCCTGTAAACAAAGCAGGCTGCTGGTAAGAAACTTTCCACTCATTAACTGACTCAACACCTTCCTGAAGTTAAACATAACTGTAAAGCGTGAAGGTCTTGAACAAAAGGGTATTCTCAGCTTCAATCCTAAGATGTATTCCTGAAATCAGATTATACTTAGTCATGGTCATGTAGCGCCGGACCATTGTCTTGTATCACTGTAGCAGTTCGTCACATCTTTTTTTTTTTTTTTTTTTATGCGAGGAAGAAGGAACCAAAGGCCATGAGGCCGCAGTAACAGTTCCCTCCAATAGAAAAACAAAATACAATATAGAGCCAAATTCAAGATCCGATCATTTTGAGATGCCTGGACACACTGCGTTTGAAAGACTGGAGATCATAGGCAACAGGAAATACAGACAGAGGGAGACAGTTCCAGAGTTGACCTGTTGCATAAATGAAAGACAGGGAGTAACGGTTAATTCTTGCGTTAGAGGGTTGGACAGAAAAAGGATGAGAGTCTGCTGCCAGACGGGTGCTACGCGCCCGTCGTAGGGGTGGAGGAATGCAAGCAGACAGTTCAGAGGAGCAGTGACCATTAAAGTAGCGATAGAAAAGAGATAAAGATGCAACAGTGCGGCGAAGAGACAGAGGTTGAAGGGAGTCAGTAAGAGGAGGAGAGTTAATGAGACGAAAAGCCTTTGACTCCACCCTATTGAGAAGAGCTGTATGAGGGGAGCCTCCCCACACATGAGAGTTGTACTCCACACAGGGGCGGATAAAACCCCTGTATAGAGTCAACAATTGCGCAGGGGTAAAGAAAGAGCGGAGTCGGCTTAGCACACCCAATCTCTTGGAAGCAGATTTTACAAGAGATGTAATATGATCTTTCCAAGATAAGTCCCGAGTAAATGAAACCCCAAGCATGTTCAAGGATGATGTAGGATTAAGCTGAATATTATTAAACATTAGTGGGTATACCTGTGGAAGATTTTGTCGGGTTGAAAGGTGTAAGAACTGAGTCTTAGATGCATTAAAGACAACCATATTATTTTTACCCCAGTCAGAGATACGAGCCAAGTCAGACATTAGGTGTGCCATAGCCTCATCCCTTGTTTGTTGAAGTAACTGTTGAGATGGGCGTTGCGGGAACCGAATGGAAAGGTGAAGGGTGGAGTCATCAGCGTAAGAGTGGATAGGGTTAGATGTACAGCTTAGAAGATCATTGATGAATAAAAGGAAGAGAGTTGGTGAGAGGACAGAGCCCTGAGGAACACCACTGTTGACAGATCTAGGAGAAGAACGATGGCCGTCTATAACAGCGGCTATAGAACGACCAGAAAGGAAGCTAGCGATGAAGGCACAGATAGAAGGATAGAAACCGTAGGAGGGCAGTTTGGAAATTAAAGATTTATGCCAGACTCGATCGAAAGCCTTTGAGATGTCAAGTGCAATGGCAAAGCTTTCGCCAAAGTCCCGAAAGGAGGATGACCAGGAGTCTGAAAGGTAGGTGAGAAGACCGCCAGTGGAGCGTCCCTGACGGAACCCATACTGACGATCGGAAAGAAGGTTGTGATAGGAAAGATGCCTTAAAATTTTTCTATTAAGAATTGACTCGAAAACTTTTGAAATACAGGACGTTAAAGCAATTGGACGATAGTTGGAGGGCTGGGAGTGGTCACCCTTCTTTGGGACTGGCTGAATGAGAGCAAACTTCCAGCAAGAAGGAAAGGTACAAGTTGACAGACAAAGACGAAAGAGTTTGCCTAGGCAGGGTGTAAGCACAGAAGCACAGTTCTTGAGAACAACAGGAGGGACCCCATCAGGCCCATATGCCTTGTTAGTACTGAGGCCTGTGATGGCAGAAAATACATCAACTGAAGAAATTTTAATGTCAGCCATGAGGAAGTCAGAGGGGGGAAGTGATGGAGGAACAGCACCGGAATCGTCTAAGGTAGAATTGGAGGAGAAAGTCTGTGCGAAGAGATCTGCTTTATCAGTAGAAGAAATAGCTACAGAACCATCAGAGTAGAAAAGAGGAGGGAAGGATGATGAGGTAAAGTTGTTAGAAAGATTTTTGGCAAGATGCCAGAAGGAGCGGGAAGAATTCAAGTTGGAGAGTTGAGAGCATTTAGTATGGATGAAATTATTTTTAGTAGAGCGAAGAACAGACTTAGCACGATTCCTTATTACCTAGCTTATATGGACAATAACAAGAGTATCATCAGATGTACCACTGGCAGCCTCGTCTAGGCTCTTGCTCATGTCACTGACTCCAGCACCTGCAATGCATGACTCCTTTCTGTCGGTGTTCAGCCATAAAACTCTGCTAGTTTTCCTCGGACAGTGGAGTCCCTTACCTGCACCTCATGAGGTTTATCTTCCAGATCTGCAAGATTCTGAAATTTCTTGCAAGTAATGACACGTAGTCTATCATTTTCCTTGTCACAGCTGTCGCTCTATTCTGCACACCTTGAAAATCCCGTGAAAAAGCATTATTAATAATGGACAGTGATGCATTAATGAAACTGCTGCTTCGGATGGCTCTGCTGTGTGCCTGAACAGGGATACTTGGCTGGTCAGCACTGCCTTCCTCCACAGTTCGACCAATGCTGCTGGCAACAAACTCCTCTTGTGAGTCAGTTCTGTGTTTGGTTAGGTCCTTGGTCATCTCCGAAAGCGATGGAATTTACACGTCCTGCAAATGAGAAGGCCTGAGAAGCACTGATGTAGCTTTGGAGTGTCTGGACCACCCCAGTCAGATCCTCCACCCCCACCCACTGGCCCGCAATTTGAAATTCCATGTTATTAATGTGTGCACACCGCGCAGCTGGGCTTTCCACCCCCCCACCCCGTATGGTTCCACCTTGACTCCCCCATCTGCGGCGACCTGGATGCGCAAACGCCGAGGAGTTTGTTAAAAAAAAAAATCTCGTGAAATATGAGATGCAACTGGAACAGAAATATGGTAACTGGATTGGAACTGGCGTCCATAAGTAGCTACTTGCTTAGGATGAAACAGTGATTTTTAAAAAGAAATATTGCAGTGTCCCCGAATAGTTTTTAATACTATTATTTTCTGTGGCAGGATACCTGACTTAGTTATACCCTGAGAAATAAGAAGAATTAATATCCTTGTTGGTAAGCACAAACACACAATTAGTCACCAATATCTATAAAGTCTCAGCATGGCAAACAACATGAGCAAAACAATCTCATTGGCCTGATGTGATAAAGTAAACTCTGTTGTATAAACTCAGTACCTGAGTATATTACCACCTGCTGGGCAAAGTTTATTTATTTATTTTTTTTTCTGCACAAAGATATTACAAGAGAAACTATGTATGGGACGTAGTCACGAATTACTATTATCTCTGTAAAAGAAATACAAGTTACTTCAATGTTTGGGTCGGTAAGGGTTGAAAGTAACAACACCAGTACACAACAGACACCTGAAGAGTTAATGTCAGTAAGTCAAACGATGCAGAACAACAGTAATTTAGCCCTAATATCAAATATACACAAACACATTAATACTTCACAGTAAACTAAATGGTGCAATCAGAGAGTACAACACCCACACCGACCAACTGATGTGAGGGTAAAATATTTGTCTTTGTTCTATGATCTTACTCTCGATAAAGTACTCTCATAATCTGATTACTCTATTCTTACAAACCATTAACCCTTTCACCAACTATGGTTCAAATCGGATCAAAGCTGTTTGTGTTGGCTTTGCAAGATGACATTAACATTTCTTATGACATTTCCCTATGACCCTGAGCCTTTTACTGGGAAAATTCCAAAATCAGATATGTTAATCCTTGTTTCAAACTGAACCTATTATTGAAAAAACAATATACCAGCCTCATCAGGAATATTCAAATCATCCACCAAGTTTGATATAAATCAGATCAAAACTGGTTTAGGCATTTTGTTCACACAGATACAGAAGGTTCAAGACTTGTCCTTGCTCTGTGACCATGACCTTTGATTGACTAATTTTAAAACCAAATACATTTGTTGTTGCTTCATCTTAACTCTTCCACCAAGTTTGGTTAACATCAGAGAAAACTGATTTGACCTTACCATGTAGCCTTGGCCTCTGATCTTTCCTTGCCACTTTGACCTGTGTCTGATTGTTCTCACCTTTCATTTTTGGCTTACCTTCAGTCCTGTAACAAAGTTTGGTCTTAATCTGATAAAAACTTTAAGTGACCTTTTGCTCCAAATGATGTTAAATTTACTCTCTGGCCAACCCCCGGCCATATCACTAAGCTTGGTTAAAATCAAGTAAAAAATGTATGAGTTATTTTGTTAACATGAAGCACACAGGTCCAAGTTTGTCCTTGCCTTGTGCCCTTGAACTCTGTTTCCAGAACTGAATCACTTCTGTGTTGCTTTACCCTCAGTCATCCACGCAGAACTGTTGAAGCGGCTTTGAACCAGCTCTGTGGTCTTGACATTAATCCTAGTTTTTTAAAAATTGGTTTCGTCTTGGGGCATCAGTGAACCATTCCAGCAAGTTCCCTTAAAACCGGATAACATTTGAGTTACTTTAACACACACACACACACACACACACACACACACACACACACACACACACACACACACACACACAATACAAGGCAGTAGCTAATTATCGAAGCCTTAGAATTAAAAGGATAAAAAGTACAACAGCCGAACACTCACCCACACTCTGGGCTGAAGAGGAATGATTCACACTCACAGGATTTCACTGCAACATCACACTAACATTTAACTCACACTTAATCAGACAGTCATATATCCACACAGGCACAATAGCCGCTCAAAACACAAAACAATCATCTTCGCAGTTTTAAAAGATTGGGTGACTGAAGAGGCTCGCAAAGCAGTGACGACGAAACGACGATTGCGGAGAGAGGAAATTTGCAAGTACAACATACGTGAGTGAGTTAGGTGAGAGGGGATGTGTTAGTCGAAGAGGGTCAGTGAATCTGGTAAATGAGCATGTGAGAAAGACTGGTACAGAAGTTAAAGAGGCCATAGGTCGAACAAGGGATTGGGTTGACTGGATTAGGTATGGGCGGAAATACACATGAAAAGAGTATACGTGCTGTAAGGAACCATTCCTTTTTATCCAGGCATTGCCGGGAACACGCTAGTCATCTCTCTAATGGCAACTTTCCGGCTGCAGCAGAAGTCCCAGAGGCCCGTCCTTGCTCCATAAATCCTGCCAACTCTTGGGAAATACGCTAGAAGCCACCGCAATGAACCGCATTTAAATACAACCTGAGAATGACTACTCTAACCACAGTGGTGTTTAATTAACGAGAGAAAGAGAGAGAGAGAGAGAGAGAGAGAGAGAGAGAGAGAGAGAGAGAGAGAGAGAACGTACTGCTGGCGGCATAAATTCACGTTAGGCCAGCAGGTATGATGTGTGCCTGACAATACTGTATGGCGATGAGTTGGCAGGCATGCATTAAATCCCGTTGAAAATATACTATAGTCTGGGTGCTAATTCACTTTTGGTCTTTCTCCTTCCACTCCCTCTGTCCCTTCCCTCCACTCTCTCCTCCCCTCCCTACTGCTGTCCTTCCTCAACTAGTTACCCCTCCCCCTTCCTCTATCCCTACCGTCTATCCTTCACTCCCCCTTTTCTCTCTACCTTCTTCCTGATCGCTTCTCTCCCTCGCTTTCACTTGCTCCATTCATTATTCTAAGTCAACATCCTTCTTTACAATATACTCATACACTATTGACGACTCATGAAAACCTGGTTTTTGCAATACGAGAATATATTCCCGATTACAGAGTTATCACAAAATCGGCACGGAAACAATTCACGGATATATATGTAATACTGGTAGACATCTTCGCACCCACCCATCGGTTAAGTGTCTTAAAACCACATTGACTTACCAAACATCTGGTGATAGACACCTCGGTAAGGGGTTGCCAGCTTCAGTGACTCAAGGCACGGGAGCAGCACTATTATTGCAGCATACTGATGAAACATACCTGGAAAAGGTAAACAGGGGGAACTGAATGTGAGGGGAGAGATGTTTGATTCAACCACACGCCTCACGCAGGATTTAGCCGCATATACTGCAGGGGGACGTGCAGCCGATTGGTTATAGCACTGAACAGTAATTATGACAGCGCGGTTTCGATCCAGATGTAATTGCCTTTCCATAAAAACACAATTGCTGTTACTAATATTTCATACTACATAAGATCTCCCTATCTCATGTCTACAACTGGTGGCATGTGTGTATATTATGTATGGCATAGGAACTCATTTTGATGCGCGCCACGGAAACAGGTATTGCTGGGCTTTTAGGAACGGACTGATCTGAGTATACCTGGAGTCCAATACGTATGAAAGGATGAGTGAATGTTTAATATATACCCATATCGCCATGACGTTACATGCATGTCATGGAGAGGTTGGCGGGGTTGTGAGGGTATGATGGGAAGAACTGGGAAGATGGACAGGGAGCAACAGAGGATTACAACCCTAATGACGGACCTCAAAGCTACCTGTATCTCGGGAGTGCCAGGAATAACAGACGGAAGACTGTACAGAAAGAATGAGAAAGGGGACGAGAGCATGGCGATGAGAGGGGAATAATAATGATAAACCATGGTTGTAGTTGTGCCGTTGTTTACACCAAGTATCATGTTAATAATGAAATATTAAATGCGTCACCGGTAATAAAGGAGTACAGTGCAACAAGCATGGTGGCGCCTTAAAAAAAAATGAATGTGTAGAACAGAGGTTACAGGAGAGAAGATATGGGAAAAAGGCAAACTTGGGGGGAAGAGAAGGAGGAGGAGGGAATACAAGTTGGGGGAGGGAAAGAGGTGAGGAGGGAAAGACAGAGTAGAGGGAAGAGACAGAGGGAGAGGTAGGGGAGAAAGACCAGTAGGAGCTTGGCACTGAAAGTTTAGTATATTCTCATAAGGCATTTCATAGCCTAAGTTTTTGCATTCTGTCTTTCATACGATTAATATCAATAGGACATAAAGAGCATCGTGTTCCCTACATATCTCCGAATATTAATCATAAACATAGGCTGTTAAACTGAATGTCTGTCAACTTTTCTCCATTCAGTATTGCCAGACATTCAGGCTCATCTCACAGCAGCTGGCCTAACGCGAATTTATGACGCCGGCTGTACCATTAGGCAACACAATGATGTATACGTGTGTGTCTATCTATTTGTGTGTGTGTGTGTGTGTGTGTGTGTGTGTGTGTGTGTGTGTGTTACATTTCTTTATTTATTTCAAATATAACAATAATTAACACTTATAAGTCTCTGGGTTACTTAAACAATAGAACTGTCAGTCGCAGGACATAATTTTTGTAATATTTTTCTGCATATGCATTCTTTTTAGGTTAGACCTTTTGAATTCGCTGGGTTAGTCTTCGTTCACGTCTTCACTCTCATGCAGTTGTACAAACCTGAATATATTTGTCAGGGAAGGGCAAAGATACGCCACAAAAACCCCAAGCAGAGTCATAGGCTTATAATTGTCTTGTGTTTTACTGATGCAGATATATCCAATAAAAAAGACCTACACGGGACACTCTGGCAGTGCAACATTCAACTGTCAACACCAAACTGCATGCACATTACACTCTTCCTTTTCTTGAAAAAATAAAAAAAAATAAAAAAGGCATCTCAACACCCAGCCTCTGAGTCCCCCTGAAGGTGTGTGTGACATGAAAGTCCCCACCATCCGCCCCTCTCCCAGTGACGGCCAAGGAAGAGGCTTAGAATCATTGTCTGACTGACTTCTTCATTTCTATAATGTTCAGTCTTTCTACTGATTTTCTCTGTTGAACATCACGTCTCTTCCATTAAAACTTCACCTTCTCTTCCTTACAGACGATTAACCGTCTGAGATGACTGATAGGAAAGCTTTCGCGGTATCCTCCTACTTTCTCTGTTCTCACTTCAAGGCCAAAGGTGGCTGTTGTGTAGTAAACAACAACAAATCTTCTTTTTGGTGTTCCTGAACTTGATCTGAATATCTGCTCTGGCGTCTGCTATTCTGTCATGCTCAGACTAAATACGAGTACATCTATGCTGTTTATGTATCCCCTAATTCTACTGGCTATTATTATTTATTTTAATTTCTTCTAAAACGGGACTCATCCTATCAATTTCTCTTTTCTCTGTAATCTCCATTTTAGGTGATTTCAATGTTCACCATCACCTTTGTCTCTCCACTCCATTCACTGATCCACCTGGTGAACAAGCCGAATCTTTTCTATCCTTAATGACCTGGAGCAGCTTGTACAGCACCTTACCTGTATCCCTGACCGCCTTAGAGAGTTCCAACATACATGACCTTTTCCTTACATTTAATCCATCTGCTAATGTTAATCTTTACTCTTTGTTGGGCTCCTCCGATCCCAACCTTATCGCCTTAACCTGTCCTGTTGCTCCAGTACGGCATGTGGACCCTTCCAAGAGCTGGCAGTTTTGGCATTTCGGAGCTGCTGACTGGGAGGCCCTCATGCAGTACTTCTTTGATATACCCTGTAATGATTATTGCTTCCATGGCCGAGAGCCATCTGAGTGTGCCTCTTGCATTACAGAGGATACTTTCTCCGGCATGGATGCATACATTTCTTTCTCTTCTCGTGTAACCAATGAAAAAAAAAATGGTATAATCACGCTTACTGTTAGCTAATGCTGTCCAGAACAGGGAGACGGCTTTCAAAACGTACCGGAGCCAATTCATCCTGAATCTCAGCTCTTTTATGTTTCTGCCCAGAATGGTGCTAAGTCTGTCCTGTGCTCTGCTGAAAAATAATTTCATTCGTACTAAATGCTGTGAACTCTCCAATCTCTCCTTGTGGCACCTTGCCAAAAACCTTTCTAACAACTTTAGCTCATCATCCTTCCCTCGTCTTTTCTGCTTTGATGACTCTGTAGCTGTTTCTTCTTCCGATAAAGCAGATCTCTTCACTCATACTTTCTCCACCAATTCCATCTAAGGCGATTCCGGTGCTGTTTCTCCGTCAGTTCCCTCCTCTGACTTCCTCATGGCTGACATTAAAATTTCTTCAATTTTTGTGGTTTCTGCCATCACTGGCCCTAATACAAACAAGGCATATGGGCCTGATGGGGTCACTCCTGTTGTCCTCAGTAACTGCTTGTGTGCTTACACCCTGCCTAGGTAAACTCTTTCCTCTTTGTCTGCCAACTTGTACCTCTCCTTCTTACTGGAAGTTTGCTCTCATTCAGCCTGTCCCAAAGAAGAGTGACCATTTCCAACCTTCTCACTATCGCTCAGTTGCTTTAACATACTGTTATTATAAAATGTTTCAATCAGTTCTTTAAAAAAAAAAAAAAGTATTTTTCCTATCACAACCTTCTTTCCGATCGGAAGTATTGGTTCCGCTGGGGATGCTATACTGGCGATCTTCTCACCTTACTTTCAGACTCATGGTCATCCTCTTTACGGGAATCTGACGAAAGCTTTGCCATTGCACTTGGCATCTCAAAGGCTGTCAATCAGATCTGGCATAAATCTTTAATTTCCAAACAGCCCACTTACGGTTTCTGTCTTTGCCTTTATATCTAGTATCCTTTCTGGTCGTCCTATAGCCTTTGTGGCAGACAGCCACTATTCTTCGACGGCTATCAATAGTGGTATTCCTCAGGGCTCCATCGTATGGCCTACTCTTATCCTTCTATTCATCAATACCTCCTAATCTGTACGTTTAATCATATTCACCCGTGCGCTG
Source organism: Coenobita brevimanus (assembly GCF_032717465.1). NCBI lineage: Eukaryota > Metazoa > Arthropoda > Malacostraca > Decapoda > Coenobitidae > Coenobita > Coenobita brevimanus. The sequence continues at coordinate 10,757,468 of NC_136990.1, forward strand.
GCGACTCCGTCCGTCACTTTCGATTTGCTTCCTGCAGCGTCCATCTCAGCACTTACTTCAATATACCTCGGATGAGGCTATGGCACACTTTATGTCTGACTTGGCTCCTATCTCTAATTGGGGCAAATTGGATCTTTTTATTTTTAACGCATCCAAAACTCAGTTCTTACATCTTTCGATCCATCAGAATCTACCACAGGAATGTAATTTTTATCAAAAAACCAACTCGATCTTGATTCATCATTGAACATACATGATACATGGCTTTTATTTCTCACAGGATTAATCTTGATCATATTACCTCTCTTGTAAAATCTCCTTCCAAGAGATTTGATGTGCCAAGCTGACTCCGACCCTTTTTGACTCCTGTATAGTTGTTGACTTTATGTATGGGTTTTATCAGCCCCTGTGTAGAGTACAACTCTCACGTGTGGGGAGGCTCTCCATGTACAGCTCTTCTCAACATGATGAAGGCAAAGGCTCTTCGTCTCATTAACTCTCCTCCTCTTAATGGCTCCCTTCAACCTCTGTCCACACTGTTGCATCTTTATTTCTTTTCTATAGGTATATCAATATTTACTGCTCTTTTGAATTGTCTGCTTGCATCTCAGCACCACTACAGCGGGTGAATAGAACCCGTCTAGCTGATGTAGGGCCAGAAGGGGGCAGAAGGAAAATGGGAGGCATTAGAGAAGGAGGTGGAATAGAGAAGAATTAGGAGACTGGGGAGAGTTGTATTAGCTGTCATTCTGCCATTCCTAGTAGGTCACTCTGTCCATCACACGAACGATATAACTGTCACAATAAAACCCCTTATCTCCCGAGTGTCTCTACATCACCTCACTTACGATACAAGATAAACAGAGGGGGCAGTGAGACGGTGAAAAGACCTGCCTCGATAATATACAATCTCTACGCTATCCAACGTCTTACGATTTTACATTGGCAGCAGCAGTAATCCACGATCCTCTACGATATCCGACATTGGTGGCAATGATTCTGTACAATATCCACATTATCAACACTTGTGGCACCTACCCACCTAATTACCTCCCTATCTCCCTAACTGCCTATCGACAATAGCAGTTCTTTCCATCAATACACTCCTCACCAGCGGCAATCACGAGCACAGGTACACCCCTAACATCACACTTGGCAATTTACTTGCCATACATACCCTTCATGAAGATCCTTGAGTTGACGCTACACCGGACTCACCTCTAAGGACAACATTTAAGACATTGTGAGGAAATGCACCCCCAGACACAAGGTGCTGAAGGGACTTAAAGGAACAAGCTTTGAGCAATGAAAGACTCATCCTCGCTACTTTTCACACATTATTTCAGGTCCATGATGTCCTATGACCCCCCACCCCCAAACGTGGGCATACAGCCAATCCAACACCCACTACAGCATTTTGCAGTTCATACAGAACAATGCTCTACGCATCGTCACTGGGTGTACCAAAACTCTTCTATAGCCTAATTACGTTTTGAAATAAAAGTCTTTCCATTTAGGGAGTATCTCAGTGTGGGAGATTCACAAATCTATGAGGCAGTCAGTGCACACACTCAACATTCTTGTCCTTATATGACAAAGACAAACAACACAAGTAGGCATACAAAGCAATCACAGCATAATCACCGAGCCCTCTTCAACAACATCCCACCTCCAGACAAGTCAGCACTAGCAATAAAGAATGAAGGGTCACCTACTTGCTCATTATACAGTAAAAACAAGAAAGTAAAACACTTAATTGAAAATACATTAATATAAACCACTGTCCCCAAGAGCTGCTTATTACAGGTAACTGATTAAGGTCACCTCGCTAGTCATGGATCAAGACATCACTCGGCCTTTCATAGTTATTAGCTCAGATTCAGGCTAGGTGAAGTAAAGATGACACAGGCCCTACTAGTACATACGTCAACACAATATAGCACACACAATGTACCCTCGGGCAGCACATGTCACAGTACGATGCAGACACGTCTTATACGGTGTAGGGAACCCATGGGACGACGCCACAGGGTCATTGGCTTCCCTAGCGGGACTGTTCAGTCAGACAGGGGTAAAGCAACAGCAACAAAGCAAGGGTTAATTTTGGCTACCAGCAATCAATTTTATTTGTTTAAAGGAGGCTTTTGTTGTTTTTTTTGTGTCCGACTCTGGGCATTGGCTTCACAGCCTATTCCCATGGCCCAGCAGTCCTCCTACATTTAAAACTCCTTCACATGTCACCACTTCGGCGCTAACACCCACCGTCCATATTGAATACATGCTAGGGCTGTCTCATACAGGACTGGTGTATTGGTATTTGCGGGGGTATTTTTACATGTCGGCGGGTCTTCTGGTAGATCAGTAAAGTCTGCTTTATGAAATTCAAATCCTTAAACTGTTCCCTGCCCCAGCCACCGGGATTCGAACCTGGGCCCATGAAGGTCAGTTAGGATTGCAAGACACCTCTCTGGTGAAGAGTTTACCATATCATTCATTAATCTTTTTTGTACTAGTGATCCTTCCAGTATTAAATAACGTCATCTGGTGGGAGTAATGAAGAAAAAAAAATGAAAGGAACAGAAAATACATCAACCTTGTTAAGATGAAACTCTACATAATATAACTGTTAATCCTTATGAACGGTGAAATCATTTCTGTAATTATTAAATCTTAAGTGCTGTGTGTGTGTGTGTGTGTGTGTGTGTGTGTGTGTGTGTGTGTGTGTGTGGTGGGCCGTCATATTACTGCTGAGACAACCTACACTGAGTGAATGGGAGGTTATGTGGTATAGGGAGTGAGTGGAAGGCAGGGTGTGTGGGTTAGTGGATATGTGGGTTGGGGGGTAGACGAGCATAAATTTATCCATGGTGGGAATAGGTCTAACTATCTATCTATCTATTGCCAGACGCCTTAATCCCATACGGGGTGGCCACAAGCAAATCGCATCCACGTCGCCCTGTCCCCCGCCAAGAGAAATAGGTCTTTAGGGGAAATGGGTCTAAATGATAACCTAAGCTCGTATTCTCGTCGGGTAAGGAGGTTCCCTAGCACCTCTTCCATGGCGACTGAGTTTTAGGCATGGATGGTTAATAGACTCTTGTACGTTATTTATGCAGAGTATGTCAACGTTAGAAGGATTTATATGACACAGAAGGATTTAGGCAGAGTATGTCAACGTTAGATGGACTTGTATGGCACAGAAGAGGACAGCAAGGTAAAGTAAAAAGAAATAAATCGCTTATGAAAAGCTTTAAAGAGCTTCCCTATTTACCGAGAATATGGACCCTTAAATAGGCCAGTATGAGGATTAGGTATTTTCCCATGGGTAAAAAAATGGGTATATAGGGAAAGTACATCCAATGGTGGGATTACATCTGTGGGAGCGATAAGTACACGGATGAAATTAGGTACGGAAAGGAATGGGATTAATATAGGAACACGGTCGATGGAAGGAAATAAGGTCCTTGGATAGAATATAGGTTCATTGGGAGAATAAATCCATGGGGGAAACATGTCCACTGGGAGAAAGTACATTGAGGCAGACAGGTCCAGTGGCAGGTCCATGATGAATGTAGATCCACAAACAATATCTGTCATGACGATAATATGACAGTGCGAAAAGAAGGTTAAAAGGGGAAAAGAGGGTCATGGAGAAGTGTAAGTTCCTGTGGAGAAAAGAGGCTCATTGACGGAAAACACGCCCATAGAGAATAATATATTCAAGAGTGATAGTAGAGTCGTGAGGGAATATGAGGTCGTGAGGGAAAATGGTTCGTGCAGGATTTAAAAGGCTTAATGGGTAGAATACGTCAATGGGGATAATAAGTCTTTAGGAAAAAACTGATCCATAAGGGAATAGGTGCACTGGGTGGGGGGTTGGTAACTAAGTGATGTACCTGGAGGCAGCGATACATAGTTTTTATGCAAGAAAGAGGAAATCAAAGGCGAGAAGCCCGGAAGGTTTTGCCCTCCTAAAGAAAAAAAAAAAGACCAAATTCAAGATCCATTCACTTCGAGATGCCTTGACACATTGCGTTTAAAGTGATGGAGTTCATAGGCACAGGGAAATGCAGACAGATGAAGACAGTTCCAGAGCTGACCTGTTGCTGGTTCGTGTAATTCTTGGTGACTCCATGAAGTTTTTTTTTTTTTTTTATTTTTTTTTTTACCCCAAAATTTATTAGGGTGCCCTACTAAGCTGAATGAAACAGTCAGGTATCAGCAAGAATAAATTACATATGACGTTCTGGGCCTAAGGGCCTGAACGTATCCGTAAACCAATGAACAGAAATTGCTGGCCAAGTACTGAACATTGTAAAGCCACCAGTGTTGTGCTTTATTTTACTTACTCTCGCTAACTTCAGGTGATTCTATACAGTTGCTATACCGCTACAGAGTAATGTCTTTCCTTATTACAGTCCATCTACCATTACTTACTTCTGCTCTGCGTAGGAATAGCCTTTCTTAATACCTTGGTTAAAATCCTGGCCTGGAAGTCTCAAACCTTCTTGCCATTGTCTCCCTGTCCTAATTTACATTTATGTCCGCTGCAAGGAGAAGGTTCCGTATAGTAGTCGGTTGAAGCTCCCTAACACCTTTTCCTGAGAGATATATTTTGCTTATTACACCTTACTGTCCTCTTCTGTGTTTCATAAATCCTATCAAAATTGCCATATTCTGCCTAAATAACGTACCGAAGGATATTAACCACACATATCCAAGAATAAATCCTAAGGAAGAAGTGTCAGAGAGTACGAGCTCAGGAAAGGCGTATGTAGAATGTTTCCAAGTCTTGAATTAGTCCAACAAAAAATTCTTAGTTACGGTGGGAAAATTGCCGTAGGTTGTAATTGTTTCTGCAGGAAGGACACGGAAAGGAACATTCTGTCTTCTCATATGTGTAGTTGTTCCTGGAGAAAGAAATCAATGTTACGGCAGCAAATCGTTCTTAAATATATTGAAGTATCCCACCTCTGTATCCCATCACCTACTTCCCTTACTTCATTATTTTCCCGCCACTAACAGACTTTTTTTCTCTTTAGCTTAATGGAAAAATGTCTCAGCAATCAATTCCTAAACACTGGCATTATTTTTATTGCATCCACTCTAACGCCGGGAGATTTAAGTCTGCCTAGGTGAGAATTTTAAAGCTGGACTGAATAACCTTAACGCACTTGCTATAAATGGCCTTCCATAAGCTCAAAAATCGTCTGGCTGTAGAAAGGATAAAACAAAATAAAAGAGTTGCATTCCTGAAGGTGTTGAGTGACGTGTTTTTGTACGGATGATATTACAAGACGATTTTGTCATACATTAACCCGTGTCATACAAGGACGTCATTTTATCACATTCTTACTCCTACAGGCGATTGTATTTAGGATTCTGTCTAGCTTTAGCGAGGCATTACTCCTCGCATTTCAGGTCTGTTGTAGTATCGAGGATCGGGCTACATAAACACATTTACGATCATTTCCCTGTCGTGCCTCAAGTTTTGAATTGGAGGAAGGGCAAGGAGGCTGTCGAATCTTCCTCTGCTTCCTGTTCTAACTCCATAAATATATCGTAATTCCAAGATGATAATTACTGCAGCTTTATAACAGTTTTCTGCAATACTACCAGGGAAGGGAGTGCAATATCTTCCCTTGTCTAGTTCTTCCTGTCTGAGAATCCCACCCCAGCAACGCCACACTATTTCACTCAGTCGAGGGTGAGTCGTCACCATTAGCACCTTCATAAATGGCACGAGTTTGCTATTCTGTCTCCGCTGACGGCACAATACTTCGTTTGGCTGAGAGTGTGTCAGAGGATTTTCTGAAATTTATGATTATTTTTCACAAATGTTTTGTTGTTGTATTTGTTGGGGTGGAGTGAAGCTGGTGCGCCATTCAGACTGATGAAAGTTGTAAATATCAGGCAAAACTAACAGAGGGAGAAAAAATGTTTTATATAACTGCTGGCATGAAGTTATGTTCGTCCTTTTCCCGTTTATTTTATCTGTACTCCACTGACTGTTATTATATTTCCAAGAGATTTAACTGAATGGTTACAGTGTTGATCGGTTAATTATGGAAATACAGATTCCAATCCAATTACGAGGATTTGCAAAGGAGATGTATTCTGGAGTCCTAATTAAAAAACAAAAAACAAAAAAAACTGGACAGAAACTGTAGCATTTTCTCAATAATGAAAAATTATTTACATTGTGGGTATAACTGTGCCCTTTTAACAATATACACCACCGTCCTATCAAGAGAAAATTTTCGGCCAATATATTTTTTAATTAAGAGAAAAGAAGAAACCAAGGGTTGCACGAAAAAAAAAAAAAGGTCTTATAAGCAATGCCATAATCAAAGTTATTTCTTGTGGAGGTACCAGAACTCACTGCGTTTTTTGATCTGCGACATGGTTCGGGGTACAGAAAGGAGAGTTGGTGGTCTAATGGACAGAGTGGCTTTCTAGGGATGGTGTGGTCATCGGTTCAACGCAGCATGTAGCAGAGAACAGTGGGTCGAATTCAAAATATCCCTGTCTGATGCCCTTCCATACGATCTCACCCACAAATAAACATTCCCACTAATAATATAACGCAAGATCTGTAAATTATATGTCTTGCATCTCGTAACAGAGGTTAAGGATGGCTTTCACAGCTGAATTGCTTGTATCTCAGTGAAGTGAATCCCAGCATAATACGCTTCATTGAGGAGGCGTGAACCTCACCAAAGATTTCACCGTAAACACCCTAATCATGCTCTTGTTATGAGATCAGACGCCCTGTCAACATGGTAAGCTTCACTGAGGAGGGATGGAGCTCGCTAGGGCTTCCATGGTAACCGACCTAATAATGTTCTTGTTAAGGGTTCACGTGCTGTCAACAAGATAGGTTTCATTGGGGAAATATGGCGCTCAGTACAAAGTCTGTGGCAATCGTTCTTATAATTTAATAGTAAAGACTTGTGTCTCGCCAACATCACCCCCAAAGGTGTTGTGCGAAAGAAAACAGAAGTGGAAAAAAGCGCCTCATCATCTACCTGACAATATATAATGACTTAAAAACAGCCGTATATAAAACATGTGAATTTTGAGGATAACAAGGGTGAGTCCTCTGTTGATGTGTCCTAAATTGAATATTGAACTTCGGGTACGGACTTTGTAACGTCTGTCCTGAAGAGAATGAATTGAAACAATAGTCCAGGCTGAATACCACACTTTTATTTTTTAGCACAGTTACTGGTACAGATGGGCATTGTTCCACTTTTGCCTTCCAGTAGTGAGAGAGCGGAAATGTAGTAACAGCATTGTGTGTGTGTGTGTGTGTGTGTGTGTGTGTGTGTGTGTGTGTGAGAGAGAGAGAGAGAGAGAGAGAGAGAGAGAGAGAGAGAGAGAGCTATGAGCATCCGAATAATCGAAGAATGAACTATGGTGCTGTATCATTATAACTGGGTGATGGTAGGGCTGGTATCTGTTATTAATAATCCTGTATGTAATAAGAAATACAATACTTCTGTGTTACTAGTGTAGTTGTTCTTGGTGTATGGAGACTTAAAAGAGGGAGTCTAATATGTGTAGCTCCGATTTGATCTGGTTTCCTGCTGTCTTTGCTGTGAGTGAATAGGAATACCGTATAGTTATTACCCACAAATCAACTAAAGAAACAGCTGATTAAGTAAACAGTACACAAACCTCTCTGCTCTCCAAATTACACCACATCACATTCACACCAATTGTCATCACCCCACACCACCTAACACCACACCACGCCATACCATTGTGACTTCAGCTCCCACCACAACACACCACACCACACCGCACCATATTTACCCCTAAAACTACCACTATACACTAATCGTCACCAGACTCCAACTTCCACCCCACCGTCTTCTTTTTCCCTGATCAAACCACTCCTTCTCGTACTTCTGTCAGTTTCTTAGCTTCGTGTCTCCCTTATGGGTCTTCATCCCTGTCGTTTTCCCTTCCATTCCCCTGCCAGTTATCTTTCCTCATCCGTACTGTTTTTGCTTCCTTCCCATTTTTGTGTAAATATTTTAGCATTATCTTCTTCCTCTTATCTCAGTAATTTCAGTTGTCTCTCCCTCCAAGTCTCCCTTCCTTCCTCCATGCTATCTTAAGCCCTTCTTACTCCCCGTCTCTCATCTTTTCTCTCATCATCTTTTCTTATATTACTCAGTTCATTAATAGATTTCCCTGGGGAGTCTCCTGATCATACTTCCTTCCCATGTACCTACTGTCCTCTCCTTTTCCGTCTCTTGCTGTAAGTCTCATATTTCCTCTAATTTCTCTTGTATCAGTCCGATCTTTCTACGTTCAGTCTATATCTTTTCTTTCCTCTCTTTTCATTCTTTTGTCTTAGTAATAATCTCATCAAAATCTCTCCTTTTCCCTGCCCTCCTATATACATTTATCAGTTTCTTTCTCATTTTCTCCTCCTCTTTTAATCCATCAATCCCATTACTTCATCTGGTTTATTTACCTCTCCGTCTCCTCTGCCTCTCACTTCCTTCCGTCTCCTCTCAGTGTCTCATCCTTTACTCTTCCCCTTCCCTTCCATCTCTCTGTGTGGGGAAGTAAGTATTGGTGGTGCCAGTAACTTGCCTGAAATACGGTCTTTGATCTCATGTTGAGTGAGTTAGTGGTCCCCCACACGGAAACAACCACCACCACAGCTCTGTGTGTGTGTGTGTGTGTGTGTGTGTGTGTGTGTGTGTGTATTTTCCCGTGCTTGTTTAGGAAAGAATTTGTAAGCAAAGCCAAGGACTCCAACCAGTTTAATTAAGTAAAATCATGGTGTAGTGGAAGTTCTTTAAAAATTATCAAGCATCAAGGGAACCATGAATATTCCATGTTTGTGGCTGCGTCGAGCTCTATGATATCATCTCGCTTCACGTCATCTCTGGTCTCGAGTTTCTCCCATATTTTACCAGCAGCCTCTCGCAGCCGGGAATATATGGCGGGAATGTTGAGCCTCTATGTTTACGCTGTAGGGACATCCTTCGTTGGCAGCAAAACGGAAGGCTTTATTTTGCACCCACTGTAGCTTGAACATTCGTGTTTTGGAGGCCATATGAGTTGCGATTGGTGCGTAGTCTAGTTTTTTGTATTTTTTTATCCTTCACTCCTCCCCTCCCCTGTCTCCCCCTCTCTGTCTGTCTGTCCATCCGTCTGTCTGTCTGTCTGTCTCAGTATACTTGTGCCACACTGTTTTTTAGTAGATTTTTGTGGCTTTGTCCATGGATCTGTCGTTTAGGTTTTCCTCCGTCTCTGATAGTCTTTGTATCCGTCTCGCTGTCTGTTCTTTATTCTACTTGGTGCTTTTTCTTATTGTTTTTAAATCTCCCTGGTATTCAGTGTCCCAGTTTCTCTCAGTCTGTGTTTCCCAATTGCTCTGTTTGCCTGTCACTGTTTTTCTTCCTGTCTGTGTCTGTATCTGTCCTGCACTCCGCGTTATTTCTCGATCGCTCTTGATCTTCCTGCCCCTCTGCGTCTCTGAGGTCTGGCTGTCTGTAGGAATGTTTATAGTTCTGCCTGTCTTTGTCTGTTGGCCAGCTCATGCAGCCGTTATTGTTAGTCGCGTTTTCTTGCTTGGTTTCTTTCTTTTGGTCTTTTGTTTCATGTTTAATTGCAGCAGACACTTCTATCCTTCAGAATTAACATATTCCGACCAAACTTGGAACCACTGACCAGCCTATGGCCTAGTTGTGTCCACACGTTTTGAGCTCTGGAAGCATTACTAATGAGCGTTGAAAGCTCTGACTTCTTTAAGCGTAATCTTGAGATCATTCCCCATTGGAGATGTGCCATCCATTTTTCTCTCTTTCTAGTTTTTGAGTGGCAACCCTGTGAAGGTAGGTCTCAGCGTCCCTAGCAACCAGTACTGATTTTCAGAAATGTCCCCCTAGTTCCCCAGATGCTCAAAGAAAATGAATGAAACTTTGCATGCTTATAGACATTGATTAGTACTACAACTTTCTATGGTACACCTATGTGATACATTGGCCAGGTCAGGGGTTAAAGGTCATCAAATGCAAAAAAAGTGAAAATAGCTAAAAGCACGACTATGATCGCGCAAAATGCTAAGGCTCGGAAGATAATTATGTCAGGGCCATAATTCTTGGTAGGAATGTTGCACTGGAGTACTTCCATACAAAAAGGACATTTAGTGTGGAAACTCACTTCCAGTCGCTGGCAGTGCCCCCAAGAAATTGTACCTCTTGTGGGCCATTCCACAAATTTCAATTTCCCTAACTCCACAGTGGGTGGATGGAATCGATTGAAATTTTGCATGCTTATAGATATTAATGAGTACAACATGTGTGCTTCGTACATTCATGACCTATATCCTACTGTATATCCGCATGGTTAGGGTTCAAAGGTCATCAAGCGCAAAAAATATGCAAATCGCTAAAACTGCGACTATGCTCGCTCAAAATGCTAAGGCTCCGAAGGTTATTGAGTAGGGCCTTGAATCTTGTATGGAATATTGTTCAGGACAAACCTTGGTCCACTTAGAGCTGGCCATCGTCGCCTACTGGCTTGTATCAATGGCTCTGTGTCTGTCTATCTCCGTTGGTCTGTGTATTTCCCCAACATTCCTTTGAACCTTCTGTATCCGTACTTTCCCTGAATATATGCATACATGTTTTTCTTTTTGGCTAAGTGTACAATACTTGCTGTTTTATTTCAAGTACCTCTCTGCTTGTCGGAATTGCTCTATCTCTCCCTCCCTCTCCCCGTGTGTGTGTAATTCACCGGGTCGGTCAGGATCACCTGATGGTCGTGATTGTCAGCTTTTTACCCTCCCGGAAGGGAGCTGAAAGCTCATATAGTCCGATCTAAGGGCAAGGCTGTGACCTTCACACACGCACACACCCGTCCCCTTGCTCAAGTGGGACAGTAACCACCCACTTCGTCAGTGAAACTTTTCGCAACCTGAGCGAGGCGCGAACTCCCGTCTACCAGATGGCAAGCGAGAACGTTACCACTGCACCAGCGAGTATGTGTGTGTGTGTGTGTGTGTGTGTGTGTGTGTGTGTGTGTTCATTACCGCCACGAATACCATTTATCATGAGACACTAAGCACTCGTGTAAGTCAAAATTTTCAGGTAAAGTTTCCTGTAAGCCAAGAAACAATTTACAACGCTGGGTGGCAACCATATAACCAAACCGTGCGTGCTCCCTACATGTCAACATGTGGGTTGCTGAAGAGTTAGTGCCCCTCCCTGTAAAACAAATAACTCATAGTTAAATGGCCACCCCTTACGGGATTATGGCGTCTGGCAATAGATAGATAGATAGACAGATCTCGAAGAAATTTCGTAAGTCCAACCATATACTCACAATCAGATTTATAGTGCGGTGCGAATGTGTTAAGCTAATGTATGTCACAGAAGACAGCTAATAGAGGTAAGTAACTTGCGAGTAATTGACATAAAAATTCATGATTTGACTTAACAAGAAATGACTGGAGATAAACCTTTTTTAATCTGTTCGAGCACCAAGACGGAACGTGGTGCTTGCAATGGCATAAGTGAGGAATGACGTGAAGAGGCTTAATCCTTTGAGCAGACGAGGTGCTTTTCTCTTTAAGTATAATATGCCTAAATGATTGAGGCTAAAAGGGAGGAGATTGGGAGAATGTTTGTGAGAAGAAAGTTGGATGTGTTAGCTTTGAGTGAAAAGAAGATGAAAGGGAAGGGTGAGTCAATGTTTGGAAGTGTGAACGGAAGATTGTCAGGTGTTGATAGAGGAAGGGCAAGAGAAGGTGTGGCCTTGTTAGTGAGTCAGGAAGTACAGCAGTGTGTGATTGAATGGAAGGAGGTGTCATCGAGACTGATGTGGGTGAAAGCGAAATTTGAAAGTGAGTTGTGGGTGTATGTGAGTGCATATGTGTCTGGTAGTGAAAGGGATGAAGAAGAGAGGGAGTCTTTCTGGAATGATGTTGATGAGTGTCTGCAGAGTTTTGGAGCGAATGTGAATGTGGTAATGATGGGAGATATGAATGCTAGAGTGGGAAATGTAGCAGTTGAAGGTGTAGTTGGTATGCATGGTGTGCCTGGAAGAAATGAAAATGGGGAACGAATGATAGGGATGTGTGTTGAGCGAGAGATGGTGATTGGAAATACGCTGTTTGAGAAGAAAGATATTTATAAGTATACATGGGTGAGACAGGAGGGTGGAAGGGTTGTTGATAGAGCTTTGATTGACTATGTGGTTGTGTCTAGGAATGTAATAGGAAGATTGTTGGATGTGAGAGTTCTGAGAGGGGAGGGTGGAGGTATGTCTGACCACTACCTGGTGGAGGGAAAGTTAAGAGTAGGTAAGACATGGGTGAGAACTAGGAGGGTTAGGTGTGGCAGGGAGGTTTTGAAAGTGAGTGAGTTGGATAAAAGAGAGAAAAAGATAGAGTATCAGGAGAAATTGAAAGATGAATGGAACGCAGAAACACCAAAAAGTATGAGAAGAATTATGAGAAGCAGATAACGTTGCAAGGGTAGACACTGTCGCTAACAGCCAACCACACAACATAGGAGAATGTACTGCCTAAGGGACCAAGGGGATGCCTCTACTTTCTGGCTTCGGCTCTCCTATCATTCTCTGACTAAATATATCTGTGCTGTTTACTTATCCCCTAATTCTACTGACTATCAAAAATTCTTTGACTGTGTTACTTCTACGATGGAACACATTCTATCCGCTTCTCCTTTCTTTGAAATCTCCATTCTAGGAGATTTCAATGTTCACTACCACCTTTGGCTCTCCTCTCCTTTCACTGATCCACCTGGTGAACAAGCCTTCATCTCTTCTATCCTTAATGACCCAGAGCAGCTTCTACAGCACTCTACCCGTATCCCTGACTGCCTTGGAGAGAGCTCCAAAATAATTGACCTCCCTCTTCCTTACAACTAATCCTTCTGCTTACAATGCTAATCTTTTCTCTCTGTTGGGCTCCTCCGATCATAAATTTATTACCTTAACCTGTCCTATCACTCCGGTGAGGCCTGTGGACCCTCCAAAGAATCGTCATCTGTGGCACTTTGGAGCTGCGGATTGGGAGGCCCTCAGGCAGTACTTCTTTGATTTCCCTGGAATGATTATTGCTTCAATGGCCGAGAGCCATCTGATTGTGCCTTGCACACTATGGAGGTTATTCTCTCGGGCATGGAAACATACAATCCTTTCTCATATCCTTTGATTAATGCAAGAAGGCCTTGGTTTGATCACGCTTGTTCTAATGCTGTCCACAACAAGGAGAGGGCCTATAAAAGGTACTGGAGCCAACCCGCCCCTGAATCACATCTTTTTTATGTTTCTGCCCGGAATCGTGCTAAGTCTGTTCTTCTCTCTGCTAAAAAAAATTTCATCCGTACTAAATGCTTTCAACTCTCCAACTCGAATTCTTCCCGTTCCTTCTGGCACCTTGCAAAAAACCTTTCTAAAAACTTTACCTCATCATTCTTCCCTCCTCCTTTCTACTCTGATGGCTCTGCAGCTACTTCTTCTACTGATAAAGCAGATCTCTTCACTCAGACTTTCTCCTCCAGTTCCACCTTAGATGATTCCGGTGCTGTTCCTCCATCACTTCCCCCCTCTGAATTCCTCATGGCTGCCATTAAAATTTCTTCAGTTGATGTATTTTCCGCCATCACTGGCCTCAGTACTAACAAGGCATATGGGCCTGATGGGGTCCCTCCTGTTGTTCTCAAGAACTGTGCTTCTGTGCTTACACCCTTCCTAGGGAAATTCTTTCACCTTTGTTTTTCAACTTGTACCTTTTCTTCTTGCTGGAAGTTTGCTCTCATTCAGCCAGTCCCAAAGAAGGGTGACCATTTCCAACCCTCTAATTATCGTCCAATTCCTTTAACATCCTGTGTCACAAATTCGAGTCTATTCTTGACAGAAAAATTTTAAAGCATTTTTCCTATCACAACCTTCTCTCTGATCGTCAGTATGAGTTCCGTCAAGGACGCTCCATTGGCGATCTTCTCACCTACCTTTCACACTCCTGGTCATCCTCCTTTCGGGACTTTGGCGAAAGCTTTGCCATTGCACTTGACATCTCAAAGGCTTTCGATCGAGTCTGGCATAAATCTTTAATTTCAAAACTGCCCCCTTACGGTTTCTATCCTTCTATCTGTGCCTTCATCTATAGCTTCCTTTCTGATCGTTCTATAGCCGCTGTTGTAGACGACCATTGTTCTTCTCCTAGATCTGTTAACAGTGGTGTTCCTCAGGGCTCTTTCCTATCACCAACTCTCTTCCTTTTATTCATCAATGATCGTCTAAGCTGTACATCAAACCCTATCCACTCATACGCTGATGACTCCACCCTTCACCTTTCCATTCCGTTTCAGCAACGTTCATCTTAGTAGTTACTTCAACAAACAAGGGATGAGGCTATGGTACACCTAATGTCTGACTTGGCTCGTATCTCTGACTGGGGTAAAAATAATCTTGTTGTTTTTTAATGCATCAAAGGCTCAGTTTTTACACCTATCAACCCGTCAAAATCTTCCATAGGAATACCCACTAATGTTTAATGATATTCAGCTTAATCCTGCATCATCCTTGAACATGCTTGGGGTTTCATTCACTCGGGACTTATCTTGGAAAGATCATATTGCATCTCTTGTAAAATCTGCTTCCGAGAGATTAGGTGTGCTAAGCCGACTTCGTGCCTTCTTTACCATCGCACAGTTGTTGACTTTATACATTTTTTTTTTTTCACCGCTGTAGAGAGTACAACTCTTATGTGTAGGGAGGCTCCCCACATAAAGCTCTTCTCAATAGGGTGGAGTCAAAGGCTTTTCATCTCATTAACTCTCCTCCTCTTACTGGTTCCCTTCAACCTCTGTCTCCTCACCTCTCTGTTGCATCTTTATCTCATTTCTATCGCTACTTCAATGGTCACTGCTCCTCTGAACTGTCTGCTTGCATCCCTCCACCTCTACGACGGGTGTGTAGCACTCGCCTAGCAGCAAAAGCTCATCCCTTTACTGTTCATTCTCTAATGCAAGAGTTAACCGTTACTCCCAGTCCTTCATTTATGCAAGAGGTCATCTCTGAAACTGTCTCCCTCTCTCTGTATTTCCTACTTCCTATGACCTCCAGTCTTTCAAACGCAGAGTGTCCAGGCGTCTCGAAATGAATGGATCTTGAATTTGGCTTTCTTTTGTATTGTTTTTTTTTTTTTTCTTGCAAGGAACTGTTTTGCTGGCTCAGCCTTTTGTTCCTTCTTCCTCGCATTATAAAAAGAAAATATGGACCAGCGGACAAAGGGGACGCAATATAATGACTAAGGGACAAAGGGGACGCAATATAATGACTAAGGGACAAAGGGGACGCAATATATGCACTATGGGACAAAGGGGACGCAATATATGCACTAAGGGACAAAGGGGACGCAATATAATGACTAAGGGACAAAGGGGACGCAATATAATGACTAAGGGACAAAGGGGACGCAATATATGCACTATGGGACAAAGGGGACGCAATATATGCACTAAGGGACAAAGGGGACGCAATATATGGACTAAGGGACAAAGGGGACGCAATATAAGGACTAAGGGACAAAGGGGACGCAATATATGGACTAAGGGACAAAGGGGACGCAATATATGCACTAAGGGACAAAGGGGACGCAATATATGCACTAAGGGACAAAGGGAACGCAATATATGGACTAAGGGACAAAGGGGATGCAATATATGGACTAAGGGACAAAGGGGACGCAATATATGCACTAAGGGACAAAGGGGACGCAATATATGGACTAAGGGACAAAGGCGACGCAATATGTGGGCTATGGAACAAAGGCGACGCAATATGTGGGCTATGGGACAAAGGGGAGGCAATAAATGGACGGCTTTGTATCTCGGTCGTCAAATTTGCGTCATATACCCAGCACGTTTCATCTCATCTGTGTTGCCTCAGTGATGTCGCAACATGCATCAGTTACCACTAACAGCCTGAACCGTGCTTTTATGTTTTAATTTTACTGCTTAATATTCTTTTGAAAGGCAAATCGGCGTAAAATAATACTGCCCAGATGTGGATTTATGCATTAATTACAAAACTAAAATATTTATATTTTGTTTGGCCCAAACTCATGCATAAAATCACGTTAGTTACATGGACTGTCCTCAAAGTGGGTTGTCAGTGAAAATAATATAACACTCAGCTATGTCACACTCTCTACAAACTCACTCTTTACTTCATAATACCACGAACATTGTTTTTATAAACATGACAAAATCTATTCTCTGTGACATCTACATATCAATCTATATAATTATGTAACTCCTAAAACTTTAACAGTGTCATACCCTTAAGCTCATTTCTTCCTTATAAAGTCTGACTAATAACAGGGAAATTATTTTCAGAAAGAAAATTAGCGTGTATGTTTATTGCTATGTGAGCATTTCCATTTATCACTTAACTGAAGTATATTATTGAGCGCGCGTGCGCTCACATTACGTTGTAAACAATAAAGAAAATCTGTGTAATCTGTTGCATCATCAGCAATCGCTGTCGCGCGCCCACATCAAGCTCTTTCCCTTTCCTCCTTTCATCAGGCTTTGTCCCTTAGTCCTTATATTGAAAAGCATTCCAAGTGTTTATACTGAGAGAGAGAGAGAGAGAGAGAGAGAGAGAGAGAGAGAGAGAGAGAGAGAGAGAGAGCGCAAAGCAAACTTTCAGCTCTGGGGGAGTGAAAGGCCCCAACGAGAGTGGGAGTGGTTGAGCAAAGCTTGTCACAGTGTAAATTATGATGCTCTTATTTGTTGCTTAAACACTCTCACGCAAGATGGTTGCTCCTGTGTTGGCCATGGAACACCATTTCTACCTCTTCATTAAATTCTACTTGCTTTTGAGAGGAATGGAACAGCTACTGACAAAAATTTTTCACATTTTCCTTGATAAACATCGAGATTAACTGAATTGTTGCCAAGGTTGTTCAGAGCGTTTTTGGACTTTCTGAGCGCTCACACGCTCAGGCCGTCCACGTATTGATGCCTGTACCTTGTGCGTTCAGGAATTATCCTGAATAATTCTGCACTGAGAGACTTGTTGACAAGAAGAAGAATATTTCTGTTCGTTGTTTGCCAGTGAATTAATTTTTTCAGTCAGAAAACATAATTTCTGCTTCGCTTCACGGTGCTTTAAGACGTACCCAGCTAATGGTAGCCCCATGTAGCGCAAAGCTTAATGACGGCTGTATGTGACCTCAGTGTTTGGAGAAGTATCTAATGAACTGAAAAAGACCGACTGGAGATAGGAAGATAAAAAAAAAGGCGTCCTTCATTTACATAGGCATGGGTGTATGTTCTTGACAACGAATATTGGTATGCAAATCTTCAGACGTGCAAAACTATATATAATAATAAGTGCAGCTTCCTGGCACAGCCAATATTTGCGTGTTTCGTAGTGAAGGAATTAAATATAGTCCGTTCTAGTTATGTAAATTATATTACTTAAAATAATGATTAAGTGATAAACAATACAGTCTAGTTTATAAGATGTAATTCACGAGCCCTTAACCCTTCACCACAAGAACGTAATATTGTCATTATAATCAGGCTACCACCGTACCACAATACTCACCTTAGGAAGACCCTTCAGTGGTGATGATGTTAATGAAGGCTGTATCGAAATACTGTAGTATTATTCGAAAAACGTTCTCCGTGGTTAATAAAATCGCCAGGAAATAATAGAATACAGGAAAAAAATACCTAATCGGGCTGAATAGATTAAAGCAAAATTATACATCAAAGTGACTTCTTTCGGAATAAAAATAGCATGTATGTATATCCAATTTTGTGACCAGATTTAATATTGGGTCGGTCAGTCAACGCAAATCTCGTAACACACACACACACACACACACACACACACACACACACACACACACACACACACACACACACACACACACACACACACACACACACACACACACACACACACACATTATTCAGTCGTGTGTAATTTACTTTTATCATTGTGTTTGGGGTGTGCTACAAAGACGGCAAAGCTGAGTCTCTTAATCATGAATGGTCGTGACGGTATATCATGTTGGGGCACATTCACTGACATACTCCATAACCATAAATATTGGGAGACGTGCGTGCGTGTGGCAGGTAGCAGTGGCTGTGAGCACGGAAAAGAAGGGAGCTGGAGGGGCGAGGGGAGGGAAGAAGCAGAGAGAAGGAAGAGAAGGACGTGTGTCTGAGAGATGGGAGGGAAAAGGTGAAGAAGTCGGAGAGAGAGAGAGAGAGAGAGAGAGAGAGAGAGAGAGAGAGAGAGAGAGAGAGAGGGATGGGCGGCAAGAAAAGGAGAGGAGCTAAAAGAATCCTGTGCAGTACCGGCTAGTAAACGTAATGAATAACACGACACGATCAGGATTCATGCAAAACTGTTAGGCTGCATTATGTTAAGGGTTAAGGATAAGGAAATGGGCAATTAGATAGTAAAGGAAGACCTCTTTGAAGGGAGAGAGTTGTGTTTTGAATTAGAAAAGGGGAAAGTCTGGCTAATGCAAGATATATGGAAATATCAGGCGATATCTTATGATGATATAACAAAAAGCACCTTCTTAAGCAAGTTTCGTGATCACTGTATCAAGTGGAAGAAGAGGTAATTATGTGCGGAGAATGGAGAAAAGAAAGAATAGTTGGTATCTATCTATCTATCTATCTGTCTATCTATCTATCTATCTATCTATCTATATCTATATCTATCTATCTATCTATCTATATCCATATCTATCTATCTATCTATA
The DNA here is from genome assembly GCF_032717465.1 of Coenobita brevimanus. Classification (NCBI taxonomy): domain Eukaryota; kingdom Metazoa; phylum Arthropoda; class Malacostraca; order Decapoda; family Coenobitidae; genus Coenobita; species Coenobita brevimanus. The sequence goes on from NC_136990.1 coordinate 10,776,261, forward strand.
TATCTTAGGGTGGTAATTATTACTCAGGAGGGAAAATTAATTCTGCAACATTGTTTGCTGGCAGTGTATATTGTGAATATAGGTGTAAACTCTTGAGATACGAAATTTTTGGCGAACTGGATGATATTTACTGGTGCCGCATCTTACTCTAAGTTTGAGCCTAAAAAAGCAAAATTATTGTTGTGATAATCTTTTCTGTTATTTGAAAAAAGGTGTTTGCTTTAGGCCTACTTCATTGGAGGCTGCATTCTAGCAGTATCCGTACTTTTTTCTTTTTTCCAGGGATTTGCCTTTTGACTTATTATTAAGCACTTATTCAATATGAAGTAACTTTGTCAACGCAAGCGATGAAAAGCTTATTGGCCAACCAAGTGAAAGACTACATGGAAGTAAGTTACCTCCTTGTGGAGAAGTGTTAGCGCAACTGTTCTACCTGATGCCAACAGAGACACGAGCACTGAGGGCTTCAGCATGTGTTCTGGCCAAGGATCTAGGGCGATTCTGGGAGAGAGCTCGTATTCCTGCATCTGAGCCACGGAATCGTTTCTCCAAAACTGAATCTCTCTATAAAGAATGGAGAAAGTTGGAGAAGAGTAAGAGCCGGAATACAGAATGAGAGGAAAAGAAGAGAAAGAACTTCCAAGAACAGATGAAAGATCTCTCTGACATTGCACACACGAGTACCTTCGACTTCATCAAATATCGTGAAGATGAGTTTCTTGTGGCTCAGAGGGAAAAAGGGAGGCGAGGCTCGATGCTGGGTTTTGAGGTCAAGCTCCACCGGAAAGAACGAAAGCAGAGAGAGAGAGAGAGAGAGAGAGAGAGAGAGAGAGAGAGAGAGAGAGAGAGGGAGAGAGACTGAACAGGAGAGGAGACACCGTGAGGAATGTCAATGAGCAGCAAGAGAGGAAATGGTGAAGCTGGAGGAAAGCCCAACTAATTATGAAGATGAAACAGGTGACGATTATACAGATACAGCAGGTCTTCCCTTTTTGGCTGCAGCTCCTCCTCTGAAACACCAACGGGCATGAAAAACTGTCACTTCTCCAGTTGCTGCTGGTTTAGATCGGACCAAGACTTCAGACCGTGCCGCAGTCCATCTGCATTCCGCGATCATTTCTGTCTGTGGACAAGATCCAACAATGTTTACTATAAAGAGGCAAAGTATCCGCCGAGATCGAATCAAGGGTCGGAGGGAATCTGCAGAATGGCTGAAGAAATCATTCCATCCATCTGTGCCACTTGTAGTGCACAGGGATGGAAAACTAATTTTCGATGTAACAGGAGCAAATGTAACTGAACGCCTTCCAATTCTCGTCTCAGGTGATCGAGTTTCAAAGCTTTTGAATGTACACAGTTTGGAATCAGGGACAGGAAAGACCATGGCCAATGTCATCACTGAAACCTAGAATGACTGGGGTATATCTGAACGTGTGGTAGGAATGGCATTCAACACCACTGCCAGCAATACCGGATTGTTGGCAATGGCGTGCACCCTTATTCAACAACAGTTGCACAAGGATCTCCTCCACCTGGACTGTCGGCATCACATTTTTGAGATCCTTCTTCAAAAGGCGTTCACCATTTGCCTTGGACCGGCCTCTGGTCCCGACATTCACATATTCATGCAGTTCAAAGCCAAGTGGAATACCATTGACAAAACACGCTGTCAGGCTTTCGGTGACAATGAAGAAATGCCGGTGATTGATAGTTGGCAATGTGATGAGCTCATATCATTATGTATGAAACAGTTGCAAGAAAGCCAACCTCGAGATAACTATCGAGAACTGCTAGAACTGTCCATTGTCGTCTTGGGTGGTGTACCGCCCCTGGTGCTTGCCATCATGCCAGATGGATGGCTAAAGTTATATACAGCATCGAAGTCTATCTTTCCCATCATCAGACAAGTATCACATTGAAGCAAGGCCGAGGATTGAAAGAGGAGTAGCACTGATTCACGAGTTTAATCAGTGTTGACTAAAATGAAGATTAACGGCAGTTTCTTTTCCAGGTCGTTCAGCAACACAGGCAAGTGTATCCATATGCGAGTAAGGCTACACCTGACAGCAATTACAAGACATAAAACTAGGAACAATGGGTGGGGGTTGGGTTCTCATGATACCGTCCCCAGTGAGGGGCAAATAGTCTGCAAAGAGAGGGACCAAAGTAACCCAGTGGCATATTAACATTATGCCATGATAGCATAACTTAGAACATGATGCAGCAGCAATTAAAATTATGAAATAAGCATGAAGTTTTGCATACACCAGTTTTTAATCAATAGGAACGAAGTCCCGCAGCAGCTGAAGCAAATTTTTCAAGCTGAAAATTATGGACCACGCTCTCGTTTTCGTTTTCGTTTTTAAAGGCTCCAACATGCTTGCATGTGTCGGCCTTGGTCACCTAATGGCGGCTCTCCATGCTGCACGATCCATTGCAGCCTCCCTGTTCAGTCCCTTAACCCTAAGGTCACACTTAATGACCTCGTCCCATGTCTTTCTCGGTCTACCCCTCATAACCCCACCCCCAATATTAACACTTCTCACCTTCCTCACCCAATTATCATCCCCCATCCTCTCCACATGTCCAAACCACCTCAATCTACCTCTCCTCATCACAACACCAATACACTCCAGTCCCATCCTACCTCTCAACTCTTCCATTGTAAACCCAGCCCCTCCAGGCCTTGGACGCAGGGACGCACTGCACATCCACCTAATCATTGTCATTTCTGTACGTCTGAGCCGGCGAATATCTTCCTCCTTCACTGCCCAGGTCTCACTGCCATACAGCATTACACTCCTAACACATACTGCATACAAAGACCCCTTAGCACGTAGGGAGAGCCCTCTCAATGTCAGGAGAGGCAAGAGCTCCCTGAACTTCTTCCATCCACTTCTCACCCTAGCCACAGAGCTAGCTCCAGCCCCACCTCCAGCACACAACATGTCTCCCAAATAACAAAACTCTTCCACACACTCAAGAGATTCACCAGCAAGTTCAATCCTTTCACGTCTGACAATCTCCACCTGCTCACCCCGGCACGCCGTACACATAAAATCAGCATTATCTCGCAGTCTACCTCTGATACCACTACATCTCTTATGCACCCATTTATCACACACACCGCACAAGATGGAATTACTTCCCACGCCCTTGTGGCAAACTGCACATGGCCACTCTCCCTCGTCTTGACAGTACCGCCACCAACCTTAGATATCATCACTTTTGTTTTATCTGCATTTACCCTTAAACCCTTTTGTCCCATACCATCTCTCCACTTCCTAAACCTTTCCTCCGCCTCTATTATATATATATATCGTCAGCAGCAGCAGCATCCGCTGTTGAGGTCCACTGCAGGACCGGCCTATCCCTACCGAAGCAGGGACGATACAGCCAATGTATCTCTACCCAGTGGCTTAAGCTGTCTGGTAGAGACTGTATGTAGGGTGAGAAGTGCTTGTGTGTGATTGTAGTGACTTTGTATATGTGTGTACTCTGTGAATCAAGTGTAATCGGCCCGCCTTAAGCCGTCTGGGTGCGAACATACTAGTATGCGACACTGGTTCCACCACAGCACCCCTTATGTCCGCCAATCCGGTCAGTAGCTCGGTGAACGCTTCCCAGAGTTTTTACAACTCTGGCGGGAGGCGAACCCGCGCCCACCAGGGTGCAAAACGCACACTCTACCACTGTACCACAGAGGCTCTTTCTCTTTCTCTCTCTTTCTATGAGAACCATGGTTGCAATCCACATCTTTTGTTACGTTTTGGAAACAACTCGTTCCATCATCAGGCCTAGTGGCAACTGATTTTAAAAATATTTCGATTTTCAATTAAAAATAAATAAATAAATAAAATTAATCAAGCCAGCAACACAGAAGCACAGACAACCACAAAATACCACAACTTCATTACTGAAATACACCAATTAATATATAAGTAAAAAAGAAAAATATAAAAAATATTAAACTAATAGTCGCCAGTGTCAGACTTTTTGTACTGCCCGGAAAAAATGCTTTCCATAATAGGCAAGTCTATCACTCCAGCAACTAGCTAAAACTTTTTTTTTTAAGGCTATCGACCATCCGGATGATTATTAAGCCATATTAGTGTTTATTTATTATTTAGTTTTTGCTGATTATTTATTTTTTTATTCATTTAATTTGAATACAGTAATTCCTTCATTATCCAGACGTCCATTATCCGAACCATCCATTATCCAGGCGCAGTGATCTGGCTTTTCAAAACCATTATTCACACATTTTTCTCATTTTATCTGGACAATATGGTTGTGTCCGGGTGGAAATTATGACCGGGTGAACACTTTCAATCAGGTCATCTTTCATTGTGTCATTATCATCTACGGAATCCAAATTGAAATGGAATGGATTCTGGATCCATCCCTGTGCATCTGAAAGCCCTCCATAGTGAAAGCATCCTTGGAAATACTGACCCAGAACCGGGTGGGTAATTCTTATCCTGGTTTAACACTTTCATCAAGTCTGGAAAAGTTTGCAGTTTCCATTCTTAGTGCCGTTTATCCGGATTGGAAGTTTATGGGTGAAGGCGAACACCATTTGCCACGCTGTGATCATATTCATACCTGTTCCTTGGATGGAGATGCTCAGTTCGTTGAGGTGTGTGAATATATCTGCCAGGTGTGCGAGGGACAAAATGAACTTCCTATTTTCAAAGCGGCCAGTTATCATTCAAAGAAACTGCTTGATTTCTTTGTGCAGTTCAAATACACGAGTGCGAAGTCGGCCACGGGAAAGCCACCTCACTTCCGTGTGGTTAAGAACACTATGCTCAGCTCCAGTTTCTTCATAATACACTTTGAGGAATCAGTGATTCAGGATTCGTCCTCTGAAAAAATTGATTGCACGCACAACATTTGACAACACATTGTTCAGGGGTTCTGGTAACGACTTTGCTGCAGGTGCATGACGATGCAACACACAGTGCATAACAGATACATGGGGCAACTCCTTTCTCACAACGGCAGCAAAACCTGATTTGTTTTCAAGCATGGCAGGGGCTCTATCAGTACAAAGTGACCCACATACGTCGAAAGCCATTCCAGGCTTCAGGAAGAAATTTTTCACAAGACTAAACACATCGATTGCTTTTGTGGCTGTTGTCAGTGGTTCACAACTCAAGAATTCTTCTACTACTTCTTTCTTCTTCACATACCGCACAAATGCCATTAATAACTATATAAACTGACGTCGGTTGACGCACCCTAGAACAGAAAATGTCGTTTGACAAAGGTACCTGTCGAAGTTTTTGTTGTGCCTCGGCACCCAACACCATTTTTGCCATTTGTAGTGCACTAGGTTAGTTCTTCAGCAATAATATGATTTTATTCTGGACACACAAATATGCAACTTAGTAAGATGCTTGGAACAATGGCTTCTCCACTGGTACAAATCCTTGAACTGGCTGGGTACCAGCACGATCAAATAGTGGCCTCATGATCTTCATTGTTGCGAATTCATTCCCAGAATTTGTACTCCCATACCGTGTTAAAACGATCATATAGTCGTGAAGGTATGAGATTTGCATCTGAAAAATACCGTGCTGCATGCTATACACTGCGGTCTCTGAGTTCCATCCACTTCTGTCATATTGGTGAAACCATAACGAACGTAGTCGTCACCCCACTTGCGTTTCTTAGACATGGTAAATCAGATCTCGACCACACTAAAACCTGGAAAGATAAAAAACTGAATGTTACTTGACTTTCTTTTAACGATAACAAAAGCACACAATGAAATAAAGGTAATTATATGAATAAAAGACAATAGAACAGAGTGAGTGCAGTGGAAATGAGTTACTAAAGAGGAGCCTGTGGAGTCACATGGAGAGACAGGCTGACAAATGAGGATATAAAAGAGCGTTGTGGTGTGGATGTGGATGTGATAGGAAGCGTTAGGAGGAATACACCGAGGTGGTTTGGCTATGTGGAGAGGATGGAGGGTGAAAGACTGACGAGGAGAGTGTATGTGAGTGAGGTGGAGGGGGGAAGAGGGAGGGGGAGGCCGAGGATGAGATGGAGGGATGGCGTGGAGAGGTATATGAGAGAGGGGTGTGTGAGTTGGGAGCGAGGCAGTGAAATGGCGGGGGACAGAGCGACGTGGAGGCGATTTGTTTGTGGCCACCCCGAACGGGATTGAGGCTTCTGGCAATAGATGGATGGATAGAACATGGTATTAATTTTTAATTTTTATCTAATTATTAAGTAAATGGAAATTAAAACTATATTCAATGTATTACACCACACTGCTACATTATCTTAACCATACAAACACCACACTGCAAAGGTAGGAACCTGCTACGTCGAGATGCAGAACACGACTGAGCAAAATGTCGAACTTCCAAGCAACAGCGCCAGTAGTATAACTGAACATGTACTGTAAACCGTAAACGGCGTAAATCGTAAGTGTATGCCGAGCAACACTTATATGAGTAAAATGACATCACATTAAGAAAACAGTATACTCGTAAAATTAATAACTACCTGGAAAAAGAAAGACATTATTAAATACTAAGTATATTAGGATTTCATTAAATCAGCCACCAATTGTAAAAAAAAAAAAAAGTACACTTTCAAAATCTTTCCATAATTCAAGTACTGTACAGTGTTGAATCAGACAGCATGTCTCGTACCCCTAATTTTGGAGCTACGTACCCCTAGGGGATACCTGTACCCCGTGTTAAGAACCAATGCTCTAAAGAGTAGGTACGATGGAGCTAGGGGTGCAGTGGAGGTTGATAGGGAACTGAGTTGTTTGACTGGAATATTTGACTGAAACAAGGCTGTGTCATGTCTTTATGTTTGTTCACCATTTTATAATGATGGAGTTATGAGACAGATGTTAGACTAGGCAATAGATGCTGGAGTCTCTAATGAGAGTTGGTAGGTTTTGGAAACTTGCTGTTCTCTTGTCTGCAGATAATATTCTATTGTTATGTGAAGATGAGTGGAAACTGCAGAGCTTGTTGAATGAGTTTGGGAGAGTACCTAAAAAATGTAATCTAAAAGCGAATGTACATTAAAGTTATTTGTCTATGAGAGATGAAATCACAGAATGCACAGTGAGGCTGGATGGAGAGGAAATGGAGAATGTGTATGTATTCAACTACTTAAGTGGTGTGATGAGTAAGGATGGAAATATGGAGGATGAAGTTCAGCCAACGGCCATACCACGTTGAGTACACCGCTTCCCGTCCGATCAGCGAAGTTAAGCAACGTTGGGTCTGGTTAGTACTTGGATGGGTGACCGCCTGGGAACACCAGATGCTGTTGGCATCCCTACATGTCAAGTGGGGTTGGTGGAGGATTAGTGTCCCTCCCTGTAATACAATTAACTCTAAGCCATTGGCCACCCCGTCTGGGATACATGGCGTCTGGCAATGAATGAAATGAAAAAAGTTCAGCAGGGAAGAAGGGTTGCAGATTCACTGAAACCAACTGAAAAGGAATAGGGAAATGCGCATGGAAGTAAAAGAGTAGCTGCATGGCAGAAGTGTTGTCCCTCCTCAAACATCCAGAAGTGAAGCTAGGACACTGTTGGAAGAAGAGAAGAGAAGACTGAGAGCAGTGAAATGAGTTATTTGAGAGAAGCATGCGGAATGTCATCGATAGGCAGATATATAAAGGAGGAAGTAAAGGAATTTTATGGTACTGGTGTGGGTGTGACTGAAAGCATTAAGAGACTTATTGTGAGATGGTTGACCATGTGCAGAGGATGGGCAAAGAGAGACTGACTAGAAGAGTGTATGTTATTGAAGTGGAGGAGGAGAGAAGGAAAGGAAGTCCAAGAAAATGAGGGGATGAAGTGGAGAGATACATGAATGAGGGGCATGTGAGTTGGAAGGAGGACAGCCAAATGGCTGAGCACCTGGCCGACATGTAGTCGATTCATATTTGGCCAACCCTTATGGGACTAAAGTGTATGGGTATAGACAGATAGAATTTATATGCTTGGAATATCCTGTTCAGACTTACATGCACATGGAATCTGATGGTGAGTGAGGAATATGCATCAGAACAAACCAAAAATAATTAAATCAGTTTATCCTCACACCTAAAGGAGAATACATTCTTACTACTGTAATGTGAGGACTGAAATGACATTAGCCATAATTCTTTTTAACGATGCTTGTATCAGTATATCAACAAAATGATAGGTCCTGAAAAATCAGCCTTTTCACTGAAAAATTTGTTTTGCCCAGAAAATCATCCTTTTCCTTAACATGAAGTTTGCCACACACACACACACACACACAAAAAAAAAAGGCATTTTCCTAGTCCTGGGGTGCCGTCCCTCAGACCCTCCGCCACGTGCGCCTATGGGGTTTTATTCAGCTAAGAGTAGGTGATAGTAATTACAGATTGACTTAATATTAACATCACTCATTAGTAACTGAAAATATATATCAACACTCAAGATCACTGTATCAGTAAATCATGCTCGACGAGTTACATATCAGTTTACTTTATCCAATTTGCCACTTATATCACTGGAATGGGATTAGCCAGCCAATATAACACACCACTAAATAATTCCAATGCAATTATTGCCACACCTGACACATGCTGAATCATGAGTGCCATGTATGATATGCGAATTAACAAAGTGCTTGGTGAAATGGATAAAATGATTTGTGTTGTACCGGAAAAAAATGTCGTCCCTTCGCATGAGTTAACCGTAAGTTAGTACATAATTTTTCTGTGAATGGGTAATAGATGATGATGAGAGCACAATAACTAGGTGAGTTCATCATTACACCAGTAGCCTGACCTACGTTGAACAATTAACTTTTACGCAGTCGTCAAATTGGCTGCAGAGTACATACAGATCACCACAAGTAAAAACTATAAATGAACCTCGAAACACTTGTATTTAGTCACATGAAGAAGGAAATTTCTCCCTACGTGTCAAGTGGGGTTGGTGGAGGATTAGTACCCCTCCCTGTAAAACAATTAACTCTGAGCTCTTGGCCACCCCGTTTGGGATACATGGCGTCTGGCAGTGAATGAATAAAAGAAGGAAATTCACACCACCTTATTAAGAGAAAGTGCATACCTTCATTTAGCAGTTACATTGAGCAGATTCTTTTAACACCATCAGGCCGAGCAAGTCTATAAAGATTATTTTTACCTTGCTATTAACGATTTATGCCCCTTAGTACAGATGTCTCGGGGAATGGTAAATGGTGAATGTTTTAATTGAGCACATGGGCCGTTTTTATAAGCTCAGCATGATCATGTGGAGATACAGGGACGTCAGTTTAATGAGGGGGTTAATCATACCGAACATTTGTATGAAACGAATGAATGAAGAAAAACAAGAAAGAATAAAGGACATATAAAGTTCTTCGTATCAGCAACCCAGTTCAGTTAATATTTCGTCCATAATTTCAAAAGTACTGCACACTGGACTTCCTGCTCTCTACAGCAAAGCATCAGATACTCACCACCAGCTACGTGCGTGTGCCCAGACGTTATTCCTACTACCAGTAACGTATCATTAACGGTTCAGCTCAGTACCAGCCCGTCCCGTCATATTGTTCTTCCCGAGACTGGACCGATACGTGTCGGGTACATGACGGTGATGAGCCGTTTAGTATCAACAGTTCCGTTAAATTACATGGAAGGAATTTTTACGGACCAATTCCCATCAGTGAGGAAATCTGGACACAGTACATGGTGCATATCTGCCTTCAGTCTGGATGCAATATATTCTCGGGAATATTGTGGAGCATCATGGCTTATGTATTCTTCTACGTTTTATTTTCATGCATTTTACCCAGAAATTATTTATCCTTGTCACAGTATCTGAAAAAGAATCAACAGACTGACCCACTGTTGTCAGGACTCCATATTATAATAATACAACTCATAGCATGATAGGTAAATAGATAGATAGATAGATAGATAGACAGTGTAATAGATAGCATAGGAACACCAGTTAAGGCTAGGTGTGGGAACAGGAAATATGTCAGCAGGAGTTCAGCAAGACGTAACCAAAAGAATGCCAGTTGGGCACCGGAAGCGCTACATACACACACACACACACACACACACACAAGCTTCTAGAACCCGCACCTGTTTTACGTACGTGACACAAGGCCTCCTAGACAAGAATGAAGGGATTAGAAGGTCAGAAAGGGGCTAGCCATAGAACCAAAAGGTTGTACAGAGAGGAGGAGAGAGAAGAGGGGTCGAACGAGACTTAGCTAGTAAATTACGTTCCTGTGTAATACATACGCTGCTCAACTTAAACTTTTCTTTGACGATAATAAATCAAGATCAACTCCCTGTATCCATCTTTGACTTCTCCTACCTTCGACTACACAGTAGCTAGAACCTAATCTCAAGTTTAACATATTACAAGCTCAAGATTCACACTGTTAGCTCTATCTAATATACTATAGCAGTAGCCATGTGTGTGTGTGTGTGTGTGTGTATTTCTTTTGGGCAGCCGAAACTTCACATTCAAATCGCACCAACACTGGCACAAAAATCGCAAGAAATTCGCTGATGTGAAAAAACCTTGTCCCATCACGATTGAAAAACTATTGCTATATTTAATGAGCGATCACATTTTGACCAAAACAACGCTGCTCCTGACGCCCGGCTTAGGATCTCCGTAGAATTTTTTGCCCACAGGTACAACTAAAGTATTTCGTACTTGCGTTCGGACAACTTGGGTTCCCTTCCCGAAGCTGCAAATAACACAATCAATTGGTTAGCTGCAAAAAATCCAGGTGACAACGTTACACTAGAACAGCACATAAACGCGAGAGCCTTCCGCAGGAGCAAGTGCGAGGGGCCCGAGCACTTGTTAACCCGTCACGTCCCGAGCCTTTCCGCACCTATGACATCCCCCAGTCCCGAGCCTTTTTGGAAAAATTTTTTTTCTTATGAAACTTCCGCTTAGGTCGAGAAACTATGGAAAATCTTGAAGAAAGTTGTCTCTGCAGTCTATAAGTGGTCTATACAGGTGCGGTTTCCCCCCGCAGGTATCGTATTCTGTAATGGGCTGGATATGCGTAAACGTTTTCTATGGTAAGGAGTAATGGGACAAACAACACACAACACCTCTACATTTATTGAATTTGTACTAATAAACAATAACAGTAACAATATAATGGATTTCAGACACATATATAGGAAAAATAAGCATTGTACCATCGCGCGAGCATAGCGAGTTAGGTCCGAGGCGTAACATGCTATCTGCTAATTTTCTGTTATGAGTCTACCTATCATTTTTTCTACTTGTATACTTCTGTTTCAATGACAATTTACCAATTACAACTGTTTGTAAGTGATTTCAGATGTTTTCATTCATTTTGATGACATGCAGCATAAGTTTAGCGCACATCAGCTTAGTAAGCGCACTCGCTATGTCTCGTATTTCAACATACCAAATTGTTTTATCACTTTCTAATTATTTTCCCATTTACATAGAACCTTTCCCCCACCACTGTGAAGGTTTTCAATTATTTTCATTCATTACGAGGGCATTTAGCGATATGCTAGCGCCTATTCACGTAGCAACCACGATCTCAAACACTCGTGTTTCATCATCTACTTTATTTATTCACTCCAATTATATTTTCCCACTTACATTACACACGTTTACACCCCTCCAATGCACTGTACATACTTACTGCCATTATTTATTCAAGTGAGCGTGAGAATATCGCCTGAAAATACCCTCGCAAGGAATGTTACGTCATACATAATACTCACACACTTATATACTAATTCACGCACACACTTATATACTAATTATTCACTTTATCACTTGCTGACTTTTATTTTGACTAATACGTGCCTTATTCATTCGACTAGGCGTCAGGAAATCTTATCTTTATAGACACGCTATGAATATTTGACTTAGGAAATACATCATCATATACAATAATTTGAACTTATATTATACCAGTAAGAATGTCACATAATAGAAAAATATATAATAAGGGGCCGTATTTATTGCACTGAGCGACAGAATATCGCATCAAACAACCCTCTCTATGTAAGTTTCAACTTAGGGCAGATTTATATACTTACACCCAACGTTTGCACTTATGTTCTACCCGTAGGCACTTTATACTAATATTTGGCGATCCACATGACTGATTTTTTCACAGAGCGTCTGTCTGTCGCATTTACATCATAATTTCTGCGTCCTTTCGCAATCACACCATGCTAAAATTGCAGCAACGTGTGGTATTCACTAAAACATGGGTGAATACACAGACCCACGTCACACTGCACGCACTCATAGCGGGTGTCCTTCCTCTGTGTCGTGAGTCGCACCTGGGAATTACTGCACACGTGACACCTGCGCTGGGGCCTAGGTCTGTTGGGCTGGGGCGGGATAGGAGTGGGGAAATGGCGGGCGGATATTCTCTGGGGAGTGTGGGTAATAGGGGCAGTGCGGGGGCGCTGTTGGGGCCTTTCAACCGCATATTTTGCAAAGATTTCTCGTGTGAGCTCCCTCACAAACCCTTCAAAGGTTTCCTGAACTCCTGTGGTCATGGCGTGAAGGTGGTGGCAATTCAGAGCAGTGATATCTAGCAAGTGAAAGAACAGTTTCTCATACCACTTCATCGTGGTCCTGGCACACTCTACCGTCGATATCATGGAGTCTGACTGGTCCACGAGGCGCATGTTTATATTATAGTCCATGACACATTCAGGTTTCCAAACACGACGCCTGCTCTCGCTATGGTAATCAACAGAATCAGTACGGTGCATCAAGGGGCGGTGAACCGTGGACAAGAGGCTTACTTCTCTGTTGTGGTTCCACATTGTTGCAAGGATGTTGTTTGCTTTGAAGAAGACAACCTCACTCCTTGCAAGTTTCCGCCCTACCTTGACCATGTGACGCCGGTTCACCTTTACGGTTCCACATACTCCCGTTTCATGTCTGTGAAGATAACGAGCGAGAAGAGGGCTAGTGTACCAGTTGTCGAGGTAGAGAACGTGACCACGATGAAGGTAGTCTTGTATCATCGTCTTTACCACTGCTCCAGAAAGTCCTATACTTCGATCTTCTATTATGTCTGTCTGTGCACCGGTGTACAAGACTATGTCTTGCACGTATCCAGTCCTACAGTCACACATAACAAAGATCTTGAACCCAAAACGGTGCCTTTTGCTGGGTATATACTGTCTGAATGAAATATTGCCTCTCCACAACACGAGACTCTCGTCTATGACGAGATCTCTATAGGGATAGAATGAGGATCGAAAGGTTTGCCTGAGGTGATCAAAGACCAACCCACCTGCCTCATTTTGTCCGTGTTGTTTGCATTTGCAGGGTCATGAGCATCATAAAAATGGAGGCGACTTAGAATTTGTTGAAACCGATTACGGCTCATCACTTGACCAAATATGGGGGTAAACATAACAGGGTCCCTAGTCCAGTAAGCAGGAATTCTATTTTTTTTTATTATACCCATCAAAAGGACAAGGGCAAAAAATAAGAACATTTCTGGAATGGAGACAGGGTAATCATAAATCATTGAATGCCTACTCCTTGTTCCCAATCTTTCACTTTCTAGCCGCTGGCCGCTTGCAAACAGGTTTGTTTGAAGCACGATCTGATCAACGAAGGCCTCACTGAAAAACAGGTGGAAAAAATCCAACCTGCTTGAATTACAGTGAATACCTGGTGCAATGCAGCCAGATCGCCCCTGCTCAGTGAAGGGGTGAATGAGGGGAGAAAAATCACTCCCATCCTCCCAATCCCCCGACACAAATCCCTCGTCCCCATCACCGCCTTCGTCTGGGTGGGGAGGAGATCCTGGTTGGGGAGGTTGGGGAGAAGGAGTACGGAGGGCTTCCCCACTGTCACTCCTCTTCCCTCTGCCTTTACCCTTTCCCTTTCCCTTTACCCTTACGGCCTTGAGGAACATTAGGGGGCTGTGGGGATGAAATAGTTTGATATTGGGAGCAGAAGACGTGCTGGGGAGTGGTTCCTCCCCACCTTCCCCCTCCATTACCACACCACGTGCTCTCTCACGCAACCTTGCTCGACCACGTGTTAGGGGATATTGGGGAGCATAAGACGTGCTTTGAGTGGTTCCTCCCCACCTTCCCCTCCCTCACAACCCCACGTGATAAGGAACGCACCCGCACTGGCCCACGTGATCCACTCTGCCGCCTCACACTGCGTAGGGAGAGCAATGACTCACCCACCTCACTCTCACTTTCCCTAATCCCAGGAATGTCCATTTCACTCCCCACTCACTCCACTTCACTTCCTACCGCCCCAAACAGAATGCTTGGCCCATACCTGCTTAGACGACGTGGTGTGCGCTCTGGGCCACGATGTGTAATCACCTCCCGCCCATACCACGTGGCAGCACGTCCCACGTCTCCGTCCTCGTCCTCGTCCTCGTCCTCGACCTCGAATTCGGCTTCCAAGGCACGCTGGGGATAGGGATATGACATACCACGTGCCTTCTTTGCCTCCTGCCCCTCTCTAGCAGCACGGTAAGTCACGTACTGCCGTTTCCTTGGTGACGGAACTTCCTCGTCACTGCTGGTGGTTTCTTCCTCGTCTGGCTGCACATAATCTTTGTCCATCTCCTCGTCATCCAGTGGGGAATCACTGTCGCCGGTAAAGGTGTCCAGGGCGACTTAAATTTCGCTCTCTGAGAGACCTCTCTTAGCCATGTCTGAGCAGGACCGTGGCTACCAGGTGAGTGGACGAGCGGCGGGCTAGCGCGGGTCGCGCGGGGTCGCCGAGTGTCCCCGCCTGGTGGCAGGTAGGGGAAGGTCAGGCGAGGGTACGTACTGCAAATCAAGCGCGAAATTTGAAAATTGTCAAAATTATGCACATTGCAATTGCACGACGTACTGGTACGTCGCCGGGACTGGCAAATGCAAATCGTGGTGACGTACCCATACGTCGTCGGGACGGGGCGGGTTAAAACTATATATACTAAACAGTGTACTTGTGTCTTTCGATGTTCTGAATTTGGTATCGGAAAGACTTGATTTGTGTTTCTCTGCAAGGTTTGTAAAGAAGAAGAAGAAAAAAAGGCTGATCCGGTTATTTATGGCAGTTCCCCACCTCTCTTTCTATCAGTATCTTTTCGTATATGGAGCGGGAGGAGGGGTTGCAAGTCATCTTGGTTGGCGGATGCAATTTTAGAGTGAGTGGACAGGTGGATTGTGTGGAGTTTGCAGGGTGGGTGGATAGGAGAGGCGGGTGGGTGGGGTGGGCGATGTGGATGGAGTGGGTGAAGTGGGTGGAATGGGTGAAGTTGAAGGGGTTGGCGAAATGGCGAAGTGGATGGGGTGGTCGCTGGCCGGGCATGAAATGGCTGGTGGGCAGGGTGGCGGAAGGTAGGATATGTGTGTGGGTGGGCAGGGTGTGGTGATTTTACGGGACGTGGTGAGTGGGTGGGTGGGTGGGGTAGGGGTGACTGGGTGAGTTGGGCAAGTGGGTGGGGTGATTGGACTTGTGGATGGGTGGGTGGGCAGGCCTTTTAGATGGCTGGTTGGGTTTCTTTGGTGGGTGGGTGGGTGGATGTGTGGTATCCCAGATGTCAAGCCAGGAGACGGGCTTTCTAGCAGGGTACTCGAGTGGTTTGTGGGTGGGTGGATGAGGGAAACTCGATCTACTGGGGAATAGTTCTACTGGATACATAGGTCTTAGGTTGGAATAGGTCCATGTGGAATAGTAGGTCCATGGGTGATATGTGCTTGGGGAAAATGAACCCAAATGGTGACAGAGGTCCAGTGGTTAAAAAATATCCCAGGAGAAAATTGGTCCATGTGAGATAATGGGTCCGTGTTGGGACTTCGTGTGTTCTTATGGGGGGAAATAGGTTCAATGGGAATAACAGGTCCATTGGAAATATTCTGGCCATGGAGGAAAAATAGGTTTATGGGTGAAATAGCTCCATCAGGAACTTATATACAGGAAATTGTTTTGGTTGTTGGGATGTCCGTGGTGCCATTGGGGTACAACACCAGAGTGACCTGAGAAAACCGATCTTCCTTTCCAGACAGAACCAGGTAACCTCCACCCTAAAGGTTTTGTGTGTTTCTGTCTGTCTGCTGTCAGGTTTGCAGTCTGTAAATGTGTGTGTCACTGCGTGTGTGGCAGTCTAGCAGTGTGGATGTGTATCGTATGTGGTGTTACCTAACGTGTGTTGGTGTATTCTGACTTTTGGGTGATGGCCATAGCAGAGTCCGTTCACGTGTACTCTGTCCGGTTTAACTGGATCTCTAATTCGTGTATGGGTGGTGGAGGGTGGCCAAGGACTGTGTTTGGCTCTTAAACTACTACGGATCATATTTGTGGGCTTAGTGTGTATTTGTTTTGTTGTTTGTGTGGGTGACTGGAGGTGCTGGAATGGTTTTGTGTATTGCATTGTGGTCATGTTTTGGACCATTTTTTTTTTTTTTAACCTTGGTGTTGGTGTGTGGTTGTGCATGTAGTGTAATAGGCGTTCTGGGATTAGTCTTACAGATGCCATATATTTTGTTCCCAGCATGTCCAGGTGTTGTGGGGATCCAAAACATTGGTTCGTGCATGTAAATGTTCTCTAGATGTGGTCTATGTGCAGCCTGTCATTGTACATAACGCGTTGTTCTGGGTGATCTGTAGTTTGTATTGTTGTGCATGTATGATGGATGCTGCCCATGCTGGACTGACGTAGTCTAAGACGGGCCCTGATGTACTGTTTGTCCATTAGTTTTTTTGTGTCATTGTTGTGTCCAAAATCAGTGCTGGTGATTGCTTTGGAAGTGCTGAGGTGGATATGCGTTTGCGTGTAATATCTGCTACGTGTTGTGCTGCGAATGTCAAGGAGGTGTAGTATTTGACGCCTGGTATTTTAGCCTGATAAGTGTGTGGGATGCATGTGTGTTGTTGGTTGTAAGATGAGCCCCTTTCAGGTGTTCATGGTTGTTGTTGGTGAAGAGGGTAACAGTGGATTTAGTTAGTGCTGTCAGGACTCCATATTATAATAATAGAAATCATAATAAATATGAGAGAGTGGGGTGTGAGTTGGGAGCAGGGCAGTGAAATGGCGGGGGACAGGGCGACTTGGAGGCGATTTGTTTGTGGCCACCCCAAACGGGATTGAGGCGTCTGGCAATAGATAGATAGATAGATAGATAGATAATAGATAGCATAATAGATAGATGTAGGAATCTACATTATCATAATGCAACTCATAGTAGATAGCATAATAGATAAGAGCACCAGTCAAGCTAGATGTGGGAACAGGAAATGTGTCAGCAAGAGTTAACCAAAAGAATGCAGAGGGCACCGGAAGCGCTACATACACACAGACACACACAAGCTTCTAGAACCCGTACATACGGGTTATACACGTGACACAAGCCCTCCTAGAGAAGGGAGGAAGAGTTAGAGAGTCCGAAGGGGGCTAGCCACGGAAGCGAGAGGTTGTAGAGAGAGGGAGAGAGAACAGGGGCCCAGCGAGAAATTAGCTAGAATATATATGTTCCTGTGTAATACACACACTGCTCAACTTAAACTTTCCCTTTGAAGATAATAAATTACAATCAAGACCCAGTATCCATCTTTAACTTCTCCTGTCTTCGATTACACTATAATTAAAATCAATCTCAAGATTCATATAATATAGTTGGTCAAGATTCACATAATATAGTATGTGCCCTCTGGCACTATGTTGTCTGGTCCTATGGCACGCGAGTTTTTGAGATTCTTGATGATTTTGTGTACGTGTGTGGGTGTGATTAGAGTGCAAGTATGGTCAAGTGGAATGGTGCATTTGCGTTTGGGAATCTGCCTAATGAACGTGCTGGCATGTGGTTGATTTTAGCATAGCGTTTGTTGATGGCGTTAGCCTGTTGTGTGTGAACTGGAATGCCTGTACATGAGGTGGTGATGGTCATAAGCGCTTTGGTTTGCTTGCTCTCGAGGGAAAGTAGGTCCATGGATGAAAAATAGGTCCTTGCTTGAAAATAGGGAGTATGACTTGTACCTTGTTTGGGACGTGCTTGAATAAATGCACAAAGCATCTCAAACGAAACAAAAGCATTGAGGCCGTATGCAAATCGCCCACCAAAATATAATATTGGCTAAGGAATAAGCAAGCTACAGACGAAATTTAAAGATAATTTGCAAAACTCTGCTGAAACAAATAGATAATCCACATCCCCATGGCTTCCAGTCTCTTTTCTAGCGCACTGGTAACTGTTCGCGCCACACTACCTTATAGTTATTTGTTCATCCGTATGGTTTAATTATTCCCGTCTTTGTACTAAAACATGTCTCAGGGTCAAAAGTCATATCATCTTCTCAAAACCTCCAATTTTTGTCCCAGTTCTTCTCATTCGCAACCCAACTACCTCATTCCCTATACGACTGCCTTGTTGGTTAATGTCCCGGTTCGCTCTGCAAATACCAACAGCTAAGTGCATTGTTTCAGTGTTGTAAATGTTTAATTACAATAGTGTGATAGCCCTGGGTCTAGGTGTTTAATCTACTTAATTGTTTGGCTGCTAAGTGTAGATTTGCAGTGTGATTACGATTTGTTTTACGTATGTGAGTTTTATTTGTAGATGTGTGTTTGATTTCCATTATTAGCTTTGACTGACTCTGTTAAGTCTATGACTGAGTGTTGTGATTTAGACGATGAATTTCAATTGCCTGAGTGCCAGGGGGTTATCCCACCCTCTTCAGGCCCACAGTGGGGGAGGAGGGACGTTGGTTACAAGATTGTGACAACGTGAGATAACTTTTACCTGGTCGTGGTGTAGTGGTATGCTGCCTGGCTCTCACCTGAGAGTCCCGGGTTCGATTCCCGGCATATTGGTAATATATTGGAGGATACTCATGCACATATATATACTCATAAAAACATACATACATACACATACATAGTCACACACATGCATACATACACATACTACACACACACACACACATATATATATATATATATATATATATGAGAGAGGTATAAGGCTGAGAGGAAGACCACGAATATAATGGATGGACAGTGTGAAAAGAGTGTTAGGTGCGAGAGGGATGTCTGTAGAGCAAGGAAGAGTGGCTGTGTGTGATAGGGATGACTAAAGAGAAATTGTGAATGAACAAATGGTGACTCGGCTCTGAGGGGATATTCTCCTGCATTTGGACTGATCAGCTAATGAGGACAGGTGAGGGTATGGGAATGCGTCTATTATGATGTAGTGGGGGTAACCAGCTCTGCTGTAGGGCCCTGTCGCAGATGTCGCTGATTGCATTGTGCAGTTGACCCTCGTGCTGAGTGCTGCGGTGAGTATCTGTCCCTTCTTCCCTTGGGGCTAAGATACGAGTAAATGTGTGGGTGTGGATGAGAAAATTGGGAGTGTGTCGTCCTGTCTCGGGTACACCCTTTTTTAGGGGGAAGCAGCCTTGGTTTATAGATATAGATAGATGTATACATGATTATATAGGGTGGAAAAGGAGGCCCGGATAATAATATATATATATATATATATATATATATACTCGGAATTAAAGAAAAAAAGAGCAATATGGCGTACTGATTTCCTCCATTCATTCCGCTGAAAAAAGTCTAGTCTTTTTTCTGGTTTCATTCCCTCATCACAATTATCTTATTTTCTCTCATAATTTCTCTATTATGTACTGGATTCACATCCCCTAAGCAGTAGTGTAGCCTATATTTTCTTTGTGCTTTTGTCATTCCCTCACCCTCGTAGTCCTGTCATTGATCCAGGTCATTTTAATGAGGTCGCTCTGTTGAGAGTGTAAACCCTCTCGTGTTGTAACCCTGACATCAAGATAAGTCACACGGTGTGTGTTCAGTCTTTTTCTTTTTAGCTGTTACGCTCGTCTCCTCTTTTCATCTCACTCTTGCCATCCTCTTTACCGGCAGGCTTTTGTGTTGGTAAGGACTCCCCTCGGAAATGGCTCACTGCAGTGAAAGTTTTCCCTCAGACTTTTCAGCCAAAGGACGTTTTTACATTCTGTTCTCGCTGCGACCAGGCAAATTCTCAGATTAGGAGAGACCTTTCCAACTGGAGAGGTTAGACATATACTGTATTTTATTATACCTTAAATGGTCGCATAAGGTTACTGGTTCATTTGGGTCAGAGCAGTTGAGGGCGAGTCACACAAGCTGCAAATAGTAAATCATGTCACCATTAACGCTTTGTTCAAGGGGAACCCTGTTTCTGGTGGATGGGGATTGAGGACGCCCATCATCCACTCTCTCGATGTAGTGCTGTCTTTAGTTAACCCTGCACTAAGCGATGAGCCAAATAGTTTCCCGTAGCCAAGGAAGCCATTTACTGCACACGACATTAACTATACAACCATATGGCGCCTATTGTGCTAGTGGACTACGAGGCTCCAGCCCGATAGAGCCTTGAACAGTTTCCATGTGAGGAATGGCTGGGGTTTATTGCTCACATATGCCACTCAGGGAAGTCAGACTGGTCACGTTTGCCTTAAAAGTTTGAACTTAGTTGCCTCTCCATGCCTTAAGCTGCTGATAGGGCATAACAGGACTGAATGATGGTTGGGTGAAACATGGATCTCTTTAATCTTTGGAGCTAATGTCTGACGATTTTTTTCAACCAAGACTTAGAGGAGCCGAGAGATTTAACTCATGAACGACAAGAGATCCTTCCCAAACTGAAGAAAAAATCTTACACTGGTAGAAAGTGCAAAGCAGACAAAAAATGAGGTCGTAGTGATGCGGTTTTTTGGTCCCCAGGGAAATACTTCAGAGGAGGTATTTTTATCTCTTCACAACAATGACACACATTTCTTGTATTGTTGTCTATGGAACTGATATTTGTGTCATGGGAGGAGCCGGCAGAGATGAAAAGTATCATGAAAGCATCACATGGACTTACGAGGAGCTGCGGAGTTTGTGATTGGCACATACTCCCCTAAGTTGGTCGGTGTGTGTGTGTGTGTGTGTGTGTGTGTGTGTGTGTGTGTGTGTGTGTGTGTGTGTGTGTGTGTGTGTGTGTGTGTGTGTGTGTGTGTGTGTGTGTGTGTGTGTGTGTGTTCTGGCCTTTGCCTACTCTTGTAACAGCTTAAGTCATTAGTGACACATCCTTAATTCCTTCGGCCGCATGGCGTCTGTATACAGTATTTTCTCTGATACCTGAAGATTATTCGTATTAGGAAAGGGTTCCGAGTTAAGGCGTATTATATGTCGTAGCCAGCCCACTTGTTTGAAAGTCTCTCCACAGATGAAAAGATATCGCCGAGAAATCACACGAAAAACATATAAGGGACGTCAACTGACTGAAGTTAACCCATCAAAGGTATATTTTAGCAATGGATATACATAACAGGCATCACCCCTTCAGTCTGATGACTTTTTCGCTTTTTTCCAGTTTGCCAGTCGAGACTTTTTTTTTTTTAAATCCAACTGAGGGATTTTTTTTCGAGTGGTTAAATGTACCTTTCATTAACCCTTTCACTATGAAGTCCTTTCCAGTACCACCTATCGTCTGATGCTGGCCCGGAAAAAATGGAAATAGAATTCAACATGCCTGAACCTTCGACGTCTTTCGATTAAATGAAATAGTTTTGTGTTACAATAACTCTCATTCTTAGGCGTACCAAGAGCAATGAAAAGCTTACTCAAGGTACTTCTTGATGTCTTTGCTCCCAGGCTTCCTCTCAGCTAAACAATGTCCTCTGTTATTAGCCATGATAAGACCCAGATGCATAAACTGTAGCAAAAGGTGGTATCTGGGATGTGGAGGAAAAACGTCAGAAGTTTTATTTCCGAAATGTTTCACCAAAAGACCGTCATGAAGTGTCAACATGCAACACTGTGGTCAGGGGGTTAACTAACACAGACGCAGACGTTACCAGATATTTCCTCACCCGTGTGTGATTACACAACAAATAAACTATGGGATCGGCGATCAGGACCTACAACTCATCGCTTTACCTTAATCATGCTTTATGAATCCTGCCAAGCAGGATGGTATCATTCATGGCAACTCGCTCTGTGTTGTTGCGCGAGATTCAGCCTCTGTGTACACACCCACACACACACACACACAAACACACACACACAGCAATCATCATCAGCATCATTAACACTGATTGGCCGTATGTGAGGAGAATTGGCACAGGTGTCAACTCCTTCCCATAAACTTTCTCTCTCTCTCTCTCTCTCTCTCTCTCTCTCTCTCTCTCTCTCTCTCATTGACACTGATTTACACTTGTCCTCTCTTACCCAGTCTCATGTACACATACTCTGATTCATTGTTTAACACATCCTAACTTCCTCACACTGACTCATTCAGTAACACATTTTTGTATCCTCACTAACATTTTCTCACTCATTTCGACACTTGCACTATCGTAGACATTCTTATTTTGTGAAACATAATTATTGTTACCATCTGGTTATTCTGGTTTAGACTGACAGCCTAAACACAAACGAGAGTTTTACCGACTCTGAGATACTTATGGGAACCAGAATTATTACACCCATGTTTAGTTAAATAAAGCCATTTGCTTTTTGTATTCCATCCCAGTCAACTAACTTGTCCATATATTCATACCTCCTAATCATTGCCTAGAATTGCCTGATGAAATTATGTTTAAAGTGAGAAAAAGGTGATCCGTGTCACTTCATATGTAAATGTTTATCGGTAAATTCCCTCTGACCCCTTGTGAGTCTTGGATGGTGGCTGAGTGAGGCTGGTGCTAGACCTTTGTGATACCTTGCCTGCTTGGGTCTTCTCGCGTATTTAGTTCGGGCTAAACTCACATGAATTTAATCAGCTAAGCCTGAGTCATAACTGTCTCCATGTATTAATCGTTTTATCATTAACCTCTTCGTGGTCGGAACTACTCTAGCGCATTATCTATTGTAGCAAGATTGAGTATTACAGCCTGAGAGTGCTAATATTTGGCACTGTCTCTGTTGCTTAAGTTTGCTGCAAGCAGGCGATTTATTATTATTATTATTATTATTATTATTATTATCATTATTATTATTATTATTATTATTATTATTATTTTTACTATTCTTTTTGTTATTATTATTATAACCAAACTATGGCGCCTGGTGGTTTAGTGGGAAAATTAAGGTCCTCCAATCGGACTGAGCCTGTGCAAGGATTATATCTAAGGGATGGTTGGGGTTAATTGCTCATGTAATGCCACTCAGGGATGAGTGAGGCTGGACACTCTCATCTTAGCTGTCGGGACCAACTGCCTAGCCCCGGGCTCCTAGGCTCCTCATGGGGCAATGTACGATTGGATGATGGATGGATGGATGGGTTATTATTATTATTATTATTATTATTATTATTATTATTATCATTATTATTATTATCATTATTATTTTTATTATTATTATCATCTTTATTATTATTATTATTCTATGTATATACCTAGGCTGCTTTCCCCAAAGAAAGGGGGGTAGCCGAGACACCTCTCATATCGGATCCATTTATCTTTTTCACCAATCGCTCTGCATCCATTCACTCCATATGCCTAAACCATCGCAACACTCTCTGCTCAACTCGATCAGTCATCTCCCGCATAACTCCAGTTCTCCTTTGCACTTCATCGTTTACATACGCGTCACTCGACACATGCTCTTCAGACATCTCACCTACATTACATTCAACTCTTCCTCCCTGCTACTCAAATATTCCATGTTTCAGCCCCATGTAACGCAGTCGGTACCACTACAGACTCATACAGCCTTCTCTTTACATCCATTCTACGCGAACGACATCTAAACACTTTTTTTCATTCCTCTCAGCCCTTTTTAATTCTGTCTCTGATAACTCCAGAGCATTTTATTTAGCCCTGGCGAGATAGTTCACACCGATGGATTACTAGTACATCAATGGTTCTCAGGCTAGGGTTTATGACCCCCTGTGGGGCAATAGTATATTTCTAGGAGGGCTGTGAGATAACCTATCTGTAGTCTCAGAGTTTCTTTATACTTTTCCCCAAGGCAAAATTATTTGAAGAATCCTTTACCGTCAAACTTTTCGCACAGAGCCTGCCTGGCGGCAATGCAGGATAACATTTCAAAGTCAGAAGCGATTCCTTTGCTAAACACACATTCGGAGATGATCTTGATGGAATTTTGTTTGAGAACCGGTAACTATTATCAACAGGTACTTCTGGAATTTTTGTCTCTGCAGAGTTGGGCTTTACAAGAAGCAGAACATCAGATCAAAGCAGCGTAAATGGTTTCATGTTAAAGAGGAACACTGCTGCGCCATTACCCAGTCACTTGTACCTCAACTGCATGGGAAAATTTAATTTTAACTTTTGCCAAGCACCTTCATGAACTTTTTCTGAGTTTCCATTTACGTGCTTGCAAAATGTCCCTAGTCTTCACTGTCTCATTTGTTATAATGTGTTATCTAACACGCTCACTGGGGCAAAGATCCACGATTCGCTTCTTCATATAAAGATGTACCGTAGCAGGACAAACTGCAGCCACGGAGTTTATTGCATTTCGTTCGGGGAGCCATAGAATGGAAAAGGATGGGAACCACTGGTACAGATAAAGCCTTCATGATTCCTTCTTAACAAGGGGTCTCCTGCAACCTGAATAAAACCACCTGATGACCATGGTAATAAACCAATAATATATGTTACTGGATTCAAGGCGTAATGTATCCTGACGGAGATCCCGCACCCACTCTGCAGCTGATAGCCTCATATATCTGCAGGAAAGGTTATGTTACTGCTATTCGCTATTATAGTGTCAAGAGTGGCAGCAGTGGAAATGAGTTATTCAAGGGGAGCATGTGGAATTACATGGAAGACGAACGAGGAAGTAAATGAGTGTTGCGCCATTGATGTGGATGAAACTGAAAGTGTTAAGAGAAATACTGTACTTTGAGGTGGTTTGCCCATGTAGAGAGGATGAAGAATGAGAGACTGGCTAAAAACGTGGATGTGAATAAAGTGGAGGGGGAGAGGAGGGGAGACCAAGGTTTATATGGAGGGATGGAGTGGAGATACATGTGAGAAAGGGTGTGTGTGTGTGTTGGAGGGAGGGCAGTCAAATGGCAAGGAACAGGGCGATGTGGAGGCGATGTGTTTGTGGCCATATCTTACGGTATTAAGGCGGTTGGCAACAAACAAGTATACATATGGTATTCGACATTCGCTATTGCAGTCAGACTCGCATGCGTGGCTCAGCTTAGGCATATGAAATCTATAGAATGTATTTCCCTGTGAAGATGTGAATATTGAGAAGTTTGAGGATACCGAGGGAAACGCAAGTCACAGTTAGAAAGGAGGAGTAAACAAGATGGTGGGATGTATATCATGTGATCAAAACAGCTAATCTTTTGAGGACACATTTTTAGGTGTTGAAAAGTAGGTGGAAAACTATCACGATAGGATGGTAGGGTGAAGCAGGAGGAGGCCAGAGACAAAAGCCTATAGATAATTTGTCGGTGGAAGTCAGGAGTGGGTGATGGATATCTGTCTGTCTAATTCATATTTCAAGCACGACAACATGCAGAATTGGACATGGCTTAAAAAATAATGAAAACAGATATATTGAAAGGAGCCTGACGGATTGTGTGCTGGCAGACAGAGAGGTGGTTAGTAGTTCGTGTTATGTAGGAAGCAAAAGATCAATGTGAAGGCTTATCTGACTATATGTTAGGGCTATGCCTGGTAAAACTGAGAGATGCATGGACACAAAGTGAAGAAAAAACAGAGAGACTGAAAGTGAAAAAGCTAAATATCAGCAGCTGCAAGTGAATACCAGGTAAAGATAGAAGATTTAAATAAATTACAATGGGATGAAATGGATCTAGCAAATGCTGGGGTTTATACTGGGAGTGGTTGGTTAGGAATACTAAGGCGATATTGGTGTTGCGAGGTTAGCAAGAAAAATGAAAGGTACAGCGTGGTAGGATGCGGAAGTTGAGGCAGTAGTGGAGAGAAGAAGTTGGGTACAGTGGATACAAGAAAATAAATTAAAAGGGAATATATTATGAGTAATAAACAAATACGGGTAAAGAGACTAGTAAAGAAAAAAAAGGTAAACAATGGTCTTCGAGAAACATATTAATTTTAACTGCTTTGTCTGACTATCTATTGCCAGACACCTGAATCCCATAAAGGGTGGTCACAAACAGACTGCCTCAATGTCGCCCTGTTCACTGCCATTTCACTGCCTTGCTCACAACTCAAACCCTCCTCTCTCATTTACCTCTCCACTCCAACCCTCCATCTCATCCTCGCCCTCCCTCTCCCTCTCCCCCCCCTCCACCCCACTGGCATACATTCTCCTCGTTAGTCGCTCGCTCTTCATGCTCTCCACATGGCCAAACCACCTCAATGTATTTCTCCTAACGCTTTCAACCACCTCCACAACCTCACCGCAACGCTCCTTTACTTCCTCATTTGTCAGTGTGTCTCTCTATGTAACTCCACATGCTCCTGTCAAATAACTCATTTCCACTGCTCTCACTCTTGACTTGTGCCCTTCCAACAAGGTCCAAGCTTCACTTCCATACGTTAGTTATTATCACAATACTGTCATGCAACGACTTTTTTACTTCCATGCTCATTTCCCTGTTCCTTGTCACTGCTTTCAAAGAACCAGCAACTTTTCTTCCTTGTTGTACTCTTTCAAGCACTTCACCATCCAACCTTCCGTCCTTACTCATCACACTAACCAAGTAATTAAATGCACTCACATTTTCCATTTCCTCATCATTCAGTCTCATTGTACATTCAGTGACTTCATTTCACTCAAAGACCATAACTTTACATTTCCCTTCATTCACCTTGAGATTCCGATTCTTACACACTCTCTTAAACTCATTCACCAAGTCTTGCAGTTAATTTCTGTCTTAACAATACAATATCATCTGCAAGCAAAAGTACAGGAAGTTTCCAAACACTGCCCTCTCTCATTTGAGCTGTTCCAACATCCACTGCCCTACTTTGAATCTCTTTTATAACCCCATCCATATATGGATTGAACAACCATGGAGACATGAGATATCCTTGTTTCAATCCGACATTCAGTTAGAAAAATTAAGTCAGTTCACTATTCACACGCACTGCAGCCTTAGCATCCTCATACCTACTCTTCATGGCATTCAACAATTTCCTCAATACACCATATATTCTCAATATTTTCCACATTTCTTGTCTATCCACTTGGTCACATGCTTTCTCCAAATCCATGAAGGCCGCATATAACTTCATTCCCTTCCTGAGAAAATTTCCCACTAAAGACCTAAGAATGTATATCTGATGTACACAACCTTTTCCCTTATAAAACCTCCCTGTTCTTCTCCAGCTAATTCTTCCGTTTTTTCCCTAACTCTGTCAATAAGAATCCTACCATATTGTTTTCCCATTACACTCAGAAGATACATGCCCCTATGACTACCACACATTTCTTTTTCACCTTTCCTATGTGCAGGGGAATAAATATATCTGACTTCCAATCCTCCGGGACTCTACCTTCTTCCCAGGGTAATCTGCGCTTCTTTCATATCCATTCTACTACTCTCTCCCCCCTGTGCTTCATCATTTCACCACACACTCCATCAATTCCTGGGGCTTTCCCCATTTTGTCTTTCTTCATTGCTTCTACTGCTTCCATCCTACTGATTTCTTCTTCTCTTCTCACTTCCCTCCCTCTCTCAGCCATCCCTCAGCCACTTAAACTCGCATTACTTTCATTCTCTTTGTTTGACAGTTTTTTAAAGAGTTCTCACTATCTGCTCACTTTTTTCCCCTTCTCCACTAGCAATCTACTGTGTTTATCTTTCAATCACAGACTAACTCCTTTGTCACCCTGTCTAACGCTCTTTACCTCTTTCCAGAACATTTTCTTTCATTCCCTCCATTTTACACTCAAATTCCTTTCAAATTCCTCATCCACTGTCTTGTTACTCTATCTTTCCAATCTTTTCACCTCTCTTTTCCTCTCTCCATAAAATTTTCTCTTCCGTCTCTCAAATTCCTTCATGCCCCTGCTTTCCATCACTTCTTATGCGCAACAGCTTGTCTCACCTCTTCATTCCACCATGCTGTTCCTTGCACCCTCTTGCGTCTTCTTCTTACTCCAGACACCTCCTCGCATGCAGCACGGATTTCTTCTGCGATTATCTTGCACACACCTTCCACGTCTCCTATCTGCTCCAAATCATATTTACACAATTGCTCCTCCACTTTTCTCTTATACTCTGTCTTTTCTCCATCCTTTTGCAATCTTTCTACCCTCCAAGTATGGACTACTTCTTCCTGTCCTTTCCTCCTATTTCTCCATTGCATTTGAACCTTGACGTTCACCACCACTAAGTGGTGGTCAGAAAGTCCACTCCCGCAACCTCTGTATGCTCTTGTATCCATTACATACCTTCTTATCCTGCCATCCACACACACAAATAATCATTGCTTTCTTTCATTCAGTTTACCACCCACACTTCTCATCACTTGCCACATATACCTGTTTATCATTTTGTGTCTCAAGAAAGAATTGGCTATCACCAAGCCCCTTCCCGTACAAACGTCCACTAAAGCATTGCCATTCTCATCCACTTCTGTAGGCACACCTCACTCGCCAATTACTCCATCCACTTTTACCTTACTTTTCCATTCACATCTCCAGTCAAAAGCACTCTCCTATTCGTTTCAAACTTTTCCATGCATTCTTCCAAATTTTTCCAGAACTCTTCTTTCACCCTACTTGCAGGATCTTGCTCTGGTGCATACGCTCACACAATCACCCATATTTGTAGCCCTACTTTTGAGTCTAACCCACAAAATCCTTGAGCCACTGATCTATACTCTCTTATATTATCCTTCCAGCTCTTGAAAATAGGAAATTATTGTGGCGAGAGGTGCAAAACCGTAAAAAAAATGAGAGAAGGTGGAAAAAGTATCTAAGCATGAGTGACGAAAGTGAAATGATGTTAAAAAATAGAAGTGATGTAGGGAGGATGTGGAAGGAATATTTTAAAAGGATGATTAATGGGAATTATGAGAGCAGGGCAGTGGTAACCAGGATTGAGGTTGGTGGTGTGCAGAGAAGGAATGTGGTATAGGAATTTGTGACAATGTTAGAAGTGACGAATGCTGTGAAACGGTAGTGAAAACAATGGGAAGGCATTAGGTGTTTGCGAGGTATATGCAAAGATGTTTAACAGCAGAGGAGAGCTTGGAATGATGTGCTTCTTGGAAATAAATGAGAAAATTTACTTTTTGGAATTGTACCAGGAGAGTGGAAGATGACTGTGGCCGTGCCCTTGTTCAGTGATAAATGTGACTGAAATGGCTAAAAATTATCATGGATTAAGTCTCTTAGGTGTAGGAAATGTACCTGGACGAATGATAAAAAACGAAATGGGGAATATAATTAACAGTAGGGTTAGTTAGTGTGATGAACAGAGAGGCTTTAGGAGTGGTAGAGGTGACGTTCAGTTATTCCCAATCATACAGATACTGGAGAAAGCTTATTAAAATTACCAAGTTGCTTATGGAACTAGGAAAATCACATGACAAGATAAACAGAGAGGGTTTATGGAAGGCTTCGTGTGTGTATGGTAGTATCATCGCCAAACATCCAGGAAGATATACTGGAGCCGTCCTGGGGCCTCAGGTCTGACTCAGTTCTCGCCTGAGTACAAAGAGTGAATCAGAAACTAATACATTCCTAGGCCGGCCTCAGAAGCTAGCAGGGTCCGGATAAATATGTTCTTGTCATATAACGTTTGATAAACAGTTTTACAGATGAAGCAAAAGGAATTTTTAGTCACACTGATGTCACTGTGCTCAATGATTCAAGGCGAGAATATTCAGACAAGTTAGATACATTTACGTAGAGAAAAAAAATAACGCAAAGGCACCAAATTAGATCTTATGTCGAAGAAACAAGAGGGTGTGACAGGGGTAAGGGAGGAAGGAGGAAGAAAGTGTGGTGGGGGAAAAAGAAAGGAATTAAAGGAAAAAGAATTCAATGGGCGGCATTAAAGAAAGACCAATATTGTACAAGTTTTCGATAAAATTCAGGCAGACGGGGAAAAAAGATGAACGGAGAGAGAGAGAGAGAGAGAGAGAGAGAGAGAGAGAGAGAGAGAGAGAGAGAGAGAGAGAGAATATATATAACACTGGGTTTACTGTGCGGGATGATAATGCACGAAGGAAGGGAAAAGATGGATTGACAAAAAAATCACAGAAAGGAAAAACGAAAAAGCTTTCAGGGACATTCTGAAGTCGAGAGAAAAGTGAGAAGAAATGATGATGGAAAGAAGGAGCGAAAAATAAAAATAAAAAGTTAAACGGAAAATTATTATGAAAAGACGACATGGAACAAGGAAATTATTGAAAGAAAAAAGAATTGAGAAGGGAAAAATCCAAAAGGTTTCAGTGAGAGTCTGAGGCCGAGAGAAAGAATGAGAAGAGATGATGAGGGTGGGGAGGAAGGAGGTGAAATGACTGGAATAATTACACCGGTTCCGTAGCGAGGAACCGAGTGAAGGAAAGGATAATTTGGTGAAAGTGGCGGCAGTGAATCACCATCATCATCGTCATCATCATCATCAAGCTACTTCTCACTAATCACACACACACACACACACACACACACACACACACACACACACACACACACACACACACACACACACACACACACACACACACACACACACACACACACACACACACACACACACACACACACACACACACACACACACACACACACACACACACACACACACACACACACACACACACACACACACACACACACACACACACACACACACACACACACACACACACACACACACACACACACACACACACACACACACACACACACACACACACACACACACACACACACACACACACACACACACACACACACACACACACACACACACACACACACACACACACACACACACACACACACACACACACACACACACACACACACACACACACACACACACACACACACACACACACACACACACACACACACACACACACACACACACACACACACACACACACACACACACACACACACACACACACACACACACACACACACACACACACACACACACACACACACACACACACACACACACACACACACACACACACACACACACACACACACACACACACACACACACACACACACACACACACACACACACACACACACACACACACACACACACACACACACACACACACACACACACACACACACACACACACACACACACATACACACAAATCCCCTCAATGTATTCGCTGTTTCCCACCAAAAGTACTTTTTTTTACATTCATTCACACACTTCTTCCTTCTTTTTTTCATTCTTTCTGCTTCTACATCGCCCCATCACAGAAACACAAGATCATGAGAGCTGACGAAAGAGCACAGAAGGAAGGAGGACGAAAGGAGGAAGAGAAGCTAAACTGAACGAGAAGGAGAAAGGCGGAAAGAAAAGAAATTATCAAAGAGTGGGGATATATAGAGACCTGGTGAATTAGAGAGGACGAAGACAGAGAATGAAAAAGTACAAATGGACAAGGTAGACGAAATGGGAAAGGTGAAATAATTAAAATGGGAAACATATGGAGGTGGTTTGGCCATGTGGAAAGGATGGAGTGTGAGAGACTGACGAAGAGAGTGTATGTGAGTGAGGTGCAGGGGGAGGGAGGAAGGGGAGGCCAAGGATGAGATGGAGGGATGGAGTGGAGAGGTATATGAGAGACGGGGGTGTGAGCTGGGAGCAGGGCAATGAAATGGCAGGGGGCAGGTTGACATGGAGGCGATTTGTTTGTGGCCACCCCTTACGGGATTAAGGCGTCTGGCAATAGATAGATAGAAACGTAAAAGAAATCAACGAGATTCTAATTCCCTGCGATGAATATACCTGTAGATGGTACACAATAGTTGAGAAGGAAGAAAATAAAGGAGTAAAACCAGTAAGCTGAATTAGTCCAGGTGGAGGATGGAGGAAGGGTTAAACAAGGTGGAAATACTAACAAGAAAGGCATGGGGAGACGAAGAGATTCAGAGTACTAAAGAGAATAAAGAAAGACGATGAAAAAGAGGACTAAAGGAAGGAGGAGGAGGAGGAGGAAAGAGAACAAAGCTAAGGTGGACCAGGTGTGGGAAAGAAGAAAGCTGATGTAATGACTGGAGTAACTATGCTAATCTGATGACGAAGAAGAGGAGGAAAACTTACCATAATTGTTTAGGGTACTGTACATGACATATTTTAGAGTATTAACCTCTTATACCTGACAGCCATGAATAATAATGAAGTCTTTAGTGTACTTGGCATCTTCATTATTATTTTTTTTTTTCAGTTTGTTCCTTCTGTTTATAAACAATTTTACTCATATTAGAAAGATCTCTTAAATAATGGATTTGATTAGGTCTTCACCTCAATAAGCGACCTTCCTAAGCGACGGTATGGCAGAGTCAGTGGTCAAGTGTATTAAACTTAGGGAAGACTGTTGATAAATAATACAAGAACATTTTCTTCTATGGCGTTTTTGGGCTGAGTAAGAGAACTTTTTGTAGGTTCCACCAGTTCTAAAAGATGAATATTTATCTATTTGTATGTTATACCATAACTGCGAGACAATGTAAGCTTGCATAAGATCCTAAAGTATTGGCTGTTGTCTGCACGATGGTTATTTCCATATACAGTCAGATCCCAGTTTGCCCCCAGAACACCATCAGCAACAGTCGATCTTACATTCAGGTTCCCATTTATACTGCTGTATCAACAAGGACAACAGGAATCTCTCTCTCTCTCTCTCTCTCTCTCTCTCTCTCTCTCTCTCTCTCTCTCTCTCTCTCTCTCTCTCTCTCTCTCATGTATTATATGTATAAAATGTGGTGAATACTCTTCCAAACATTATCAGTCAGAGTTTTCGGTCCTCATCAGGCCATAATCAGGAACTACAATTGTCCTATATAGTCAGCACCGACGTGATGAAATGAACAAACCAGACTTTATTGAAAAATATATATATAAAGCTAAAGAAAAGAAACGTAAAACAACGCTCCTCCCCGTATCAAAGCTGAAAAAGAAATGCCTAGAACCACTCAGGGAAGACCCAAAGTAACTTACTCAAACCTCCAACTGAAACGCCACTTGCCTGTTCGAACACTAAACTCAAACCCCCTAAACTGAAGCAAACAAAACCAAAACAGCCTATACAGTAGGTTCGAACAAAGAATCCATTAAGTATTATTACCTACACTAAATACAGGTCTATACTTTTCTATTGGTAATTTTTCTCCTAGTAAAGCATCAGCTAAATTGCTGAGTTTAGTTACCACTTGAAAATCATTGTAGGAGAAAGGATGGCCGTGGGTCAACGAATGCTCTCTAATGGCTGAAAATGCCATCTGGTGCAAATTTTGTCCTGTTCTGTAGCTCTTTCCCATATGTTCAAATATTCTTATTTTGAATGAATGACTCATACATCCAATATACCCAGCCTTACAACTAGGATATGTGAATCTGTAAACAACATTTGAACGTAGACGAGTAGGCACCTTGTTTTTGTGAATGAAAAATTATTTATCTTAAAGTCTTTAGTAAATATAGTCCTAAATTTACACGAAGCCTTTCTCGTATCCTTTGTCTAACGCCAAAAAGCCTTGGTTTAATCACGCTTGTTCTAATGCTGTCCGCAACAAGGAGAGGGCCTACAAAAGGTACCAGAGCCAACCTACCCCTGAATCACATCATCTTTACGTTTCTGCCCGGAATCGTGCTAAGTCTGTTCTTCCCTCTGCTAAAAATAATTTCATCCGTACTAAATGCTCTCAACTCTCCAACTCGAATTCTTCCCTCTCCTTCTGGCACCCTGCCAAAAACCATTCTAACAACTTTACCTCATCATCCTTCCCTCCCCTTTTCTACTCTGATGGCTCTGTAGCTATTTCTTCTACTGATAAAGCAGATCTCTCTGCTCAGACTTTCTCCTCTAATTCCACCTTAGACGATTCTGGTGCTGTTCCTCCATCATTTCCCGCCTCTGACTTCCTCATGGCTGACATTAAAATTTCTTCAGCTGATGTATTTTCTGCCATTGCTGGCCTCAATACTAACAAGGCATATGGGCCTGATGGGGTCCCTCCTGTTGTTCTCAAGAACTGTGCTTCTGTGCTTACACCCTGCCTAGGTAAACTCTTTCGGCTTTGTCTATCAACTTGTACAGTCACTAATAAAAGAAACGACCCCCAGGCCAAGACACAGTTCATCCAATATGATATCGGTCCTGGTAACACTGTAAATGACGTCAGGTGTGGGGGTGTGAAGCTGCGTTTGGGGGAAGTTCATTCAAAGTTCATTCTAAGTGTGTCGAGCCCATTCATTTAACCCTTGAGGCCGGGGGTTTCATTTGCATCTTATTCCTGCCACCGGCTGACGATTTTATTCAGCTAATGATAAACTTTTTCAAATGTGATGGGTTACATACATCTATCTATCTATCTATTGCCAGACGCCTCAATCCCGTTTGGGGTGGCCACAAACAAATCGCCTCCAAGTCGCCCTGTCCCCCGCCATTTCACTGCCCTGCTCCCAACTCACACCCCCCTCTCTCATATACCTCTCCACCCCATCCCTCCATCTCATCCTCGGCCTCCCCCTCCCTCTTCCCCCCTCCACCTCACTCACATACACTCTCTTCGTCAGTCTTTCACCCTCCATCCTCTCCACATGGCCAAACCACCTCAGTGTGTTCCTCATAACGCTTCCTATCACATCCACATCCACACCACAACGCTCCTTTATATCCTCATTCGTCAGCCTGTCTCTCCACGTGACTCCACAGGCTCCTCTTAAATAACTCATTTCCACTGCTCTCACTCTTGACTTGTGTCCTTCCAACAATGTCCAAGCTTCACTTCCGTACGTTAGAGTTGGTATCACAATACTGTCATGTAGTAACTTTTTCACTTTCCTGCTCACTTCCCTGTTTCTTATCACTGCTTTCAAGGAACCAGCAACCTTTCTTCCCTGCTGTACCCTTTCAAGCACTTCACCCTCCAAACCTCCATCCTTACTCATCACACTACATACATATGCCTTGATAACAAGTCAGATATAATGTATGTTTGACTCGAAATGTGGATTGAAGCAGTGTTTCGTGCAGATTAACTCCGCCCTCCTCTCAAACATCCCTCCTCATCCCCCCATATGGCTGACGTTAAATACAGTTACCAACACTGAATACCCCGAGTTATATTGCCTCTATCGCAGGGGGGGTCTTTTCTTTTATGAGTGACTGTACCTTTCCTTCTTGCTGGAAGTTTGCTCTCATTCAGCCAGTCCCAAAGAAGGGTGACCATTCCCAACCCCCTAACTATCGTCCAATTGCTTTAACATCTTGTATTTCAAAAGTTTTCGAGTCAATTCTTAATAAAAAAATTTTAAGGCATCTTTCCTGTCACAACCTTCTTTATGATCGTCAGTACGGTTTCCATCAGGGACGCTCCACTGGCGATCTTCTCACCTACCTTTCAGACTCCTGGTCATCCTCCTTTCGGGACTTTGGCGAAAGCTTTGCCACTGCACTTGACATCTCAAAGGCTTTCGATCGAGTCTGGCATAAATCTTTAATTTCAAAACTGCCCTCTTACGGTTTCTATCCTTTTATCTGTGCCTTCATCTATAGATTCCTTTCTGGTCGTTCTATAGCCACTGTCGTAGACGGCCATCGTTCTTCTCCTAGATCTGTTAACAGTGGTGTTCCTCAGGGCTCTTTCCTATCACCAACTCTCTTCCTTTTATTCATCAGTGACCTTCTAAGCTGTACATCTAACCCTATCCACTCATACGCTGATGACACCACCCTTCACCTTTCCATTTGGTTCCCGCAACGCCCATCTCAGCAGTTACTTCAACAAACAAGGGATGAGGCTATGGCACACCTAATGTCTGACTTGGCTCGTATTTCTGACTGGGGTAAAATAATCTGGTTGTTTTTAATGCAACTAAGACTCAGTTCTTACACCTGTAAACCCGACAAAATCTTCCACAGGTATACCCACTAATGTTTAATAATATTCAGCTTAATCCTGCATCATCCTTAAACATGTCTGGGGTTTCATTTACTCGGGACTTATCTTAGAAAGATAATATTACATCTCTTGTAAAATCTGCTTCCAAGAGATTAGGTGTGTTAAGCTGACTCCGTTCCTTCTTCACCCCCGCACAATTGTTGACTCTGTACAGGGGTTTTATCCGCCCCTGTGTGAAGTACAACTCTCATGTGTGGGGAGGCTCCACACATACAGCTCTTCTCAATAGGGTGGAGTCAAAGGCTTTTCGTCTCATTACTCTCCTCCTCTTACTGACTCCCTTCAACCTCTGTTTCTTCGCCGCACTGTTGCATCCTTATATTTTTTCTGTCGCTACTTCAATGGTCACTGCTCCTCTGAACTGTCTGCATGCATTCCTCCACCTCTACGACGGGCGCGTAGCACCCGTCTAGCTGCAAACTCTTTCCCTTTTCTGTCCATCTCTCTAACGCAAGAGTTAACCATTACTCCCAGTCCTTCATTTATGGAACAGGTCAACTCTGGAACTGTCTCCCTCTGTCTGTATTTCCTGCTTCCTATGATCTACAGTCTTTTAAACGCGGTGTGTCCAGGCATCTCGAAATGATCATATCTTGAATTTGGCTCTCTGTTGTATTTTGTTTTTCTCTTGGAGGGAACTGTTATTGCGGGCTCACGGCCTTTGGTTCCTTCTTCCTCGCAAAAAAAGAAAAAAAAAGGATGAGACTATTTTTCAATTCTTTAAGTATATACTAAAATTGATGATGGCCTGGGGAAGGCCGAAAATTCGGATTGATAATATATGGAGGAGTATTCACCATGTTCTTTTTATTACTGGTTTGGAAGTTGCTATGTCCAAGATCGCCTGCAGATGTCACACTTGGTCGATATGGAAGAAGTACTCTGACATCCTATCGAACTTTAGAAACTCCCTTAAAGTCAGCAAAATAAAACATGATATTGTTCTCAGACATATGTTGAATGACTGCCTTACCAGATTTTTGAAATTTAAATTATATACTAGAGATTTTCTTAAGACAGATGTTTATAAACAATGGCAATTTATTTTGTTGGAAAGAGAAATTAAAGCACCAAGTCCTAAAATAAGTAATCATATTCTAGAACAACTTGAAAAATATACATTAGCTTTCAAATCTCAGGTTAGCTTTGTAGATTATTGAGTATTTTTGTATAAAATTTATGAATACAAGGGTACCATATCCCACAAAATTAATGCCAGGCATTCCAAAAAGCTTCAAAGTTTAGGTATTCAAAACATTCATCATAACGAACATAGTAGCTTTAATATTTCAATTAACAGGTTAATGCAAAAGGAGAAGAAAATAATTATTTATGTTAGGTTTAGATTTTTGTATTCTTTTCTATAAGACATTTTGGTTGAAACATATTTCTTCAGAGATACTTTGTAATAATGTTATGGACCGTCAAAGGAGGTCTTATGTGTAATGGTATGGATGAGAGTAGAATCATTGACAGGATCAGAGATTTGGGTAACAGTAATTACAGGATAGGGAGGAGGAAAGTTAATGATGTTCATTCTTCAGTATTTAAGAGAGAGGAAACTGATTTACCTAAGCAATTAGGGCAAGATGACTCTGTTATTAATGTGAAACCAGATAAGGGGAGGGGGGTGGTTATAATGGATAAAGTAGATTACCAAAGAAAACTGTCTTGTATCGTTGAGGATTAGTCAAAATTCACACAACTGAAGAGATATATTATTAGTAACGTTATTAGAACAGAAGATAAATTAGACAGAATGTTAAGGAATGTTAAGGGCAAAATTGGAATAGATAATTTTAAATCACTGTATGCATCAGGTTCAGTACCAGGAATAATGTATGGTAATCCAAAGATTAAAAAACCGGATGTTCCACTTAGGCCTATTGTTTCCTCAATAAAAAACTGTTGGATATAATGTAACTAAATTCTTGCATTCTATTGTGTCTTCCCTGACTACTAATGAGTGTACTGTTCCTAATTCAAAAGCATTTGTGAATGAAATTTTATTTTTAACATTTCCTATGCAATAAATTATGGCCAGGTTTGAGATAGTCCCTATTTAATATTGTTCCCTTGACTGAAACCATCGACATAAATCTTGCTAATTATAAACCAAGAAATATTAATGAACTGAATGCAACCCAGCTTAGACAGTTATTGGATATTGCCACATCAAAATTGTTTCGTATTTAACAGTGTTCCTATAATCAAGTAGACGGTATTAGTATGGGCTCGTGTCTTGAACCTGTTTTTGCCAATGCATTTTTTTGCAATAGGGAGGTTTCATGGTTGAACAACTGT
This sequence comes from Coenobita brevimanus, assembly GCF_032717465.1. Lineage (NCBI taxonomy): Eukaryota > Metazoa > Arthropoda > Malacostraca > Decapoda > Coenobitidae > Coenobita > Coenobita brevimanus. The sequence continues at coordinate 10,814,684 of NC_136990.1, forward strand.
CCCATTGAATTTACACCAATTTATTTAGGAAGAAATGTAGATGATTTATTTCTAATTTTCAGCAACGAAGAGGTTCATCATTTATTATCTTTTATATTAATAAACATAAAATATAAAGTTCACATGTGAATTAGAAAATAATGGAAGTATATCATTTTTAGATATAAAAATGGTTAAAAGTCATGAAGGACTAGTAACAGGGGTACACTGAAAAACAACTTTTACAGGTCAAGCCTTGCATTGGTACAGTTTTTGTCCTACGATATACAAAATTAATTCAATTAGAACCTTACTGAATAGAGCATACAATGTTTCTTCTACTTATATAACATTACATGAAGAATTTTTTAAACTGAGGGATTTTTTTCTGAATAATAATTTTCAGATACACATATTTGATAAATATTTAAAGTCTTTCCTCTATACTAATTTAAAAGTGTAAATCTGTATGTTTTGAGTAGAAAATTGGTTAAATATGCTAAAATGCCTCTCTGTGGTAAAAGTATTTATTAGTTTCGAAATTTAGTACTTAAAGAACTGAAAAATAGTTTCCCATCTGTAAATTTTAGGATTATACTTATTAATGACTTTAAGATTATTATTTTTTTTTATTCACAAAGACAGGGTGCCTACTCCTCAATGTTCAGATGTTTACAAATTTACATGTTCTAGCTGTAATGTTTTTTTAATGGTCATCACCCGCGATGAGGGGCATTAGGCCAAACTTTTTATTCTAACAATAATATCATCACTCTCGCACCACATGAGAAAGCCAATCTAGGGGGCCAAGCGTGGAGGGAGCACGTGGTAGAATGCTCTCAGGTCTGCTAGACGCACCTCCTCCCCCCTGACAAACAACGCTGGTCTGATTGCCTCACCCTGGTCGGCAGCCTAGAGCAGATCATAGAGGTTGGAGTAGATGGTAGCTCCGAGCTGGTACGACCGGGTGTGGGCATTGAGGGTCAGGAGGTGTTGGTAGGAGGATATGTCTAGCCAATCCTTGTAGTCCATGATGGGAGGGCGAGATGGGGTGCCCCCCCTCTACCTGAGGAGGGGAGGACTCAATGATCTCCTTGGCCGAGGAGCTGGTCGACGCTGCCTCTGCCATGGAGGTGGTGACAGAGAAGTCCTGTCCCTCCTCAGTCACTGATGGCAGATGGTGTACCTCAACCATGGTCTGAATCGAGTCCATTTCCGGAGCCGGGTCAGTGATCTGGGTGGCAGTCTGCCTGTTGAGAGGGGCATCGAGTTGTAGCCTTTTCCATGGTGTTATGCAGGAGGCAGCAAGTCGTGGCTGCCAGGCCCAGTGCTCTCATCGGCGAGGAACTGTATGTACATCGCGGGCGAAACACTCAGGGATGATAAGGCAGGGCAGCCTATTCTCCTGAAAGATCTTGGGCAGGAGAACATGCAAAGCCCCCTTGTCATCCCCCAAAAAAGCCTATGCTGTCGCGATGCACATTGCAATTATTGTATCAGTCTCCCTGGCACTACCAGGATCCCAAGGCCGACGTCCCCTGACTGTGGGATGTCGCCATGCATGGGAAGAACCCTGGACTACCACGCCTCCCGGCCTGGTGATGTCCCGAACCTCAGGACCCTTAGGAGTCCTGAAGAGAGAGAAAACGATTTCCTCACCATCCCCGAGGGAGCACTGAAGGTGCACAGATTCAGTTTAACGATCGCATCACGATATATCAAGAGCCAGTATCCTGGCTCTTGACATATCCGTACCCCGCCCCTACTTTTAACCAAACCACGACACCTTCAATCTTCTGGGCCGCCTGGGATGTTGGTCTGCTATCAGTCCCCCTCAGCAGGTCGTAGGCTGAGGCAGAAATGATTTCCATGTCAAAGGGCGTTTGGGCAGAGTGGTGTCTGGCCGAGCCAAGTGCTTCTCTCTCTCTCTCTCTCTCTTTCCTAGTTGTAATGCTGGATATATTGGATGTACAAGTCATTCATTCGAAATAAAAATATTTGAACATATGGGAGAGAGCTACAGAACGGGACAATATATGCACCAGATGGCATTTTCAGCTATTAGAGAGCATTCATTGGTGACTGAATTGAGCAATTCAGTTGATATTTTACTAGGAGAGAAATTACTAATAGAAAAGTACAGACCTGAAATTAATGTAGCTAGTAAGACTTAATGGATTCTTTGTTCAAACCAATAGTTTTTTTTTTTTTTTCTTCAGTTTGGGGAGGTTTGGGTTTTGTGTTCAAACAGACAAGGGTTGTTTCAGTTGGGGGTTTGAGTAGGTTACTTTAGGTCTTTCCCAAGTGGTTCTTGGCATTTCTTCTTGCAGCATCTTACTCAGGCCAACCTGAGTAAGCTGTTAGCGGTGTACAGTGAGATTTGAGAGTCTCACACTTTCCCAAACTTATGGCATTACGTGCACCTCATACTGATACCTCGCTGGGATGATCACCTTACGAATCCCAGCTCGTTTCGACCTATGACACTGACTGATTGTCTACGTAAGGTTATTGAACGTATGATTAATAAAAGGTTACTTTTTGTTTTATAGTCGAAGGGTGCGTTAAATGATCAACAGAGTGGATTCCATAATATAGGTCCACTCTGAATCATTTAGTGCTCCTAGAGCATTGCATATTCGAGGCTTTTGCCAATCGCGAATTCATGATAGGAATTTTTCTGGATATTCATAAGGCTTATGATATGACCTGGCAAAACAGAGTACTACGTAAACTCTACACTCATGGTTTAAGAGGTAATTTGCTCGTTTTCCTTCAGAATTTCCTTACTGACAGAATATTTTCTGTCAGGTTGCCCTGTAACATAACATTGGACACATTTGTCCAGGAGAACAGGGCACCACACGGAAGTGTGTTTAGCCTTACTTTATTTAGCGTTGCCATTAATGACATTCTGTTGTCCGCCTCTTTCCCCAGGATGCTTAGATACTCACTCTTTGCTGATGATTGTGCAATGTGGCACTTTTCCCGCATTGCGCAATCCTCGGCACAGCAGATTCAACTGGTACTTGAATTCTGTTCAACGTTGGGTCTTAGAGTGGAGATTTAAATTTTCCGTCCCTAAGTGTATCGTTGTTGTTTTTACTCGTAAGCTTAACGTACCTCCTTTGCATTTAACTTTAGATAATCAGCCAATACCTTTTCGAAATTCAGTAAGATTTCTGGGTCTACATTTTTATTGTAGGCTCAGTTGGAGAACACATATTAATCATTTGCTTGCTTCTTGTAGTAAAAAAGTTAACGTCCTTATGTTTCTTTCCAGTAAATCGTGGGAAGCAGACAGAACGTCTTTATCGAAGGTGTATAAGTCCCTTATCCATTCTAAGCTTGACTCTGGCTCACAAGTGAATGGGTCGGCATCAGATGCTGTACTCTGTAGACTGGATGTGCTTCAGAACGTGTGCTTGCATATATGTCTTGGATCCCTTCGATGTACTCGTGTGAAGTGGCTGGAAGTGGAGACTAATGTGCCTCACCCCTGTCTACGATGAGACCACCTGCTACTTTCATAAGGTATCACCACCCACGTTAAGAGTTCAGTTGGCCTCCCGACTTGTTGGATCCTCCTACAGTAAGAATACCTGCTGTATGTGGCCCTCAAGCTGGAGGTTGTGAGGCTTCACTTCTTTTGTGAGGCGTTAGGGTACAACCTTTCTAATGGGGATCAGGTATTAGCATAAAAAATAGCGCCCTGGGAGTCACTTACTACAACCTTCAGCACTGACTGGTTCCTCGTCGATAAGTCCTCGGTCCCGGAGGTGGGGGTATGACAGTTGTCCTGGATGATCCTCGTTAGAAACCTAGCGTCATTCCACTTATACACCGATGGCTCTAAGTTGTATGAATGTGTGGATGCGAGTGTGTGGACTACGGAGTGCCGCATCAGACTTTGCTTGCCCCCCCCCATTCTTCTGTATTTTCTGCTGAACTGTTTGCCATAGGTCAAGCTGTAGATTTTGCTTTGCGTCCAAACCAGGACAGTTTTGTCATTTTTTTGGAGTCTAAGTCCACCTTTGAGACAATTCATTCGTGTAGGACTGATTCACATGAGGTCCTGGGCCGCATTATCAATAAGCTGCACACATGTGCTAAATCCTCCTCTCTGATCTGGGTGTCTGGTCATTGCGGTATTTACGGCAATGAGCAGGCTGACATGCTTGCTAAATCGGCTGTAGAACTCAAGGAGACTTGGGACGTTCCTCGTGAGCTACAGTCGAGTCAGTCTTTCGAAAAGAAATCAATTCATCTCCTGTGGCAAAGTCAGTGGACCAACCTGGCAATTCCATCAGTCAAAAGGACCATATATGAATGATTCAGTTCCTCTGGAGCAAAGAGGCGAGAGGAGGTCGCTTTAGCCAGCCTCTGCATGAATTCCACCTTAATGACATATGATACCATATTATTAACAGACACTTTCCACCGCGATGTACCACCTGTGACGCGGTGTTATCTATTAGTCACATCCTTTTGTACTGCAGTAGGTGTGCTGGTGAAAGTACTTCTCTGGCTGACTACTGTAGGACCATTACACTTCATTTTACACTTGATTCAGTCTATGGTGATGGGGACGTTGGTGTGACTAATAAATTGATGACTTTACTGAAAGAGACCAGATTACTCAGAGAGTTGTGATTTATTTTATGAACTTGGTTGTGGTTTACCTATTTATTGTATAGATCTGTTTATATATATATTTTTTTAATTTTCTCTAAATCACTTCTATTTTTATTTTTTGTTTGTATATAGAGTTATGGTTTTTGTACAAATGTATATACTTCAATACATTCATTTCATTCATTGCCAGACGCCATGTATCCCAAACGGGGTGGCCAAGGGCTTACAGTTAATTGTTTTACAGGGAGGGGCACTAATCCTCCACCACCCCCACTTGACACGTAGGGAGAACGTTATGCCAACAGCATCTGGTGTTCCCAGGCGGTCACCCATCCAAGTACTAACCAGACCCAACGTTGCTTCACTTTCATATATTTGTGAATTGCAAGGGGAAGTTACATTCATTTAATTATGTATTCATTTTCATTTGTTCAGGACTGATGAATTAGTAATTGTTCCTTTATATGTTAGTTTTACCTAAGTTTGATTTGTATTTGATTATACTGTAGTAGCATAGTAATGAGTTTGCATGTGATGTATAGATTAAAGTATTTGTCCTGGTTCTATCCATGTATACTGATGTATTCACTATTATGTTTCATAATCATTATAATAACTTAATATTGGCATGAAATAGATGCAAATATTTCATATCATAATTTTGACTTTCATGATTATCGATTCCTGCTGGCCTAATGCCTCTTCAAGGTGATGACCATTTAAGAATAATCTCTTTGAGCTATTATATGGCAAGGAAGGTTGTTTTTCTCTTCTTTAGTTTTATATTATCAATAAAGTCCTGGTTTGTTCATTTTATCATGTCGGTGCTGATTATATAGGACAATTGCAGTACCTGATGATGGCCTATGGAGGGCCGAAAATTTGGATTGATAATGTTTGAAAGATTATTCACCACATTCTCTTTATTACTGCCTTGGCAGCTGCGATATCCAAGATCGCCTGCAGATGTCTTACTTGGTTTTATATCTATCTATCTATCTATTTATTTTTCTGTCTATCTATATATCTATATATATCTATATCTATCTGTATCTATCTATCTATCTATCTATATACAATTTTTATTATCAAAAATGCCATGAATATTGAAAGAATCTTCTGTATGAAAAGATCCACCTTAGATGGTCAAGTTTGTTTTAGCTTTGTTTGCTACCAGACGATATTATCCATCTTTGGAGAGCACCCCTGTAAGGAAATGGTTAATCAGGGTTATATGTAAGACCTCCTCATTTCGACAAATGTCTCTTGATTTTAAAAACTGAAGGCAGCAAGAATAGCGATAACGATCTCGTCAAATCAAGGGTTGACACTGATTGAAAAGCAACAGATGGCAACCCAGGATCTTCGCCTCAAGTGATCACACACGAACAGGGGCTGATAATATTACCTCCATTTATTAACCGACAGCTTCCCAACCCCTCCAACTGTCAAACGATTCCCCGTCCTTCTCCAACCCCTGTATCAAGCTAGCTCCAACCTCCCCTCCCTGTCTCTCTTAAACCTCTCCTCACTACCACCAACCCCCTCTCCCTCTCTAACCTCTCCTCTCGAACCCCCCCGCCCTCTCCACCATAAACTCATCACTATCTCCAACCTCTACCATTATCCAGACCTCCTCCCTCTATCCAACCCGTCCCACTGTCCAAACCCTCACTCCCTCTCTCTAACCTTTTTCGCTCTCCATTCTCTTTCTCTCCAACACCTCTTTCTGTCCAGCCCCTCCCTCTATCTCCTTCTAACCAGACCCCCTTCCCTCCCCAGCCCCTTCACTGTCTAACTCCCTCCTCCTCTCCAACCCTTCTTTTTTCCTCTCAAATCCTCCCTCTATCCAACCCCTCCTTCTATCCAACCCCTCCTTCTCTCTAACCCCTCCTTCTCTCCAACCCCCCCTTCTCTCCAACCCCTCCTCTCCAACACTACCTTCTCGCCAACCCCTCCCGTTCTCCAGCCTCTGCAACTCTCCATCCTCTCTCCCTCGCCCATCGTTTATCTGGCAAAAAGCCTCGTTTAATTGGGAACTTCTAAACTTTCCTCTGCCCTCCTAAATCGCAGGCTGACCCCCCCCCCTCTCTCTCTCTCGATGAAAAAGATCACACATGGATAGAGGCCAGTAAGTGGGTGGATTGCACAGAGATAAGGCCCAGTAAGTGGGTGGAGGGTGTAAGGCCGAAAATGTTTAGTTCACGTCAGATTAGCAGGCCCAGGTCAAAACAATGTCTCTTAGGTATTACAAGTCTGGCCAACCACACTAGGTCAGGACAAAGACCCTCATAGAATGCACGTCAGGTCAACAAAATCAGAGCATAAACCACTGTAGGAAACAAGGACTAGAACTAACAAACGCCTTACTGATGACAATATCCATTAAAGAAATTACAGTAGTCTAATGTTCTGAGATGTTTATTTTTAAAGGGATAAGTTTACATGGCAGTACATTCTCAATCTTGTGTGCTTACTTGCAAACGAATACTTCTATATAATCGCTGTAGTTAATACACTGCTGGATATATAAAGCTTAATTCAAAACGTGATCTGGACACACGTCAAATATTCTGTGTTTGTATTTGCACTATAGTTGTTGCAGAGACAGAAATCTGTGCTAGACATGGGAGGGACCTATGTATATATTATTTATTCTATGTATTTGCTTAAACTCAACGTTAAAAAAACAGTCATTACTATTTTCAAACTGTTAACCAAATAGTTGTCTTGTTCACCACATACAGTACAACATTACTTACATGCAGTTCTTTCTATTTTCGTATAGGACCGGGTACATGCATTTAATTTAAATGTTTCCCTACCTCTCTTGCTTTTCGTTCGCATATCTGTTGTAAGCCGTACAGCACGCTCTTGCCTGTTTTAACATTTTACAGTTTATTGTTTTGTCAGTTGTCTGGGGATGTAAATATGTAACTCATAAAACGCCCGCCTTTGTAACTTCAGTTAAGGCAATAAACAGCGTCGTGGTTCTTCCAACACGTCTGTTACAAATTAGTTTCCTTGTGGATGCGTCTAAAAATACGGTACAAGTTGACATGAAATATGTATGTAAAATGATGTTCTTACTGTGTACTGATGGCTGTGTGTTATACCCGATAGTATATTTGCATGGATGAAATTACCTGTGTTCAGATGAGTCACAATCACTAAGTAAAAAGCGTTATGTAGTACCTCATGGTTTTATAAAAGACATTACATTTGTTGGCCCACAGCCTACACAGCGTTAAATCCCTCCCTGAAGTAGTGTAGTAGTACTATTACTACCACTTCCACTACTACCACGACGATTCTGCTGCTGGTGCTGCTACTGCTACTACTACTACTACCACTACTTCTTACAACAACTATTACTATTGCTACTGCTGCTGCTGCTACTATTGCTGCTATTACTACTACTACTATAACCACCACCATCATCACTTTTTGCTAGGCACAGATTGTTTAAATCTCCTTTTGAGATGCCGTTGATCTGGAGGGGTTACATTCAGCATTCATTACTCCTTCAATAAACAGAATTTTCTTACGTTGACTAAATCAACTGGAAGAAACAAGAATACACCTAAACACGTCATTTGGTTCAAGGTGATGTATTTATTTTTTCTCTTGATTCTTCTATGTCACTCAGTTTCCAGCCTAATCTCTCCCTTTGTGTCTCTTCCTCCTCGTCCTCTTTTTCTCATCTCAGTCTCACCCTTCTCCCCATCTCTTATATCCCCCTTTTCCGTATATCTACTATATTTGGCTACTATCTTTCCCGTCACTTCCTCGTATAGCAATAAATTCCATACCCCATTCTCTCACTGTGTTTCCCCATCTTTTTACTCTCCCCTGCATCTCATTCAGCTTATCGCCATCTTCCTGTTTACTTTGAACTTACCCTTATACTTTCCGTTTGTCTCCTCACTGTTCATTGCATATATTCTTTTCCCTTAACCCTTGACAGATCCTTCTCGCCCTTCCTCTAAACGCTATTATTTCATTTTCTACATGATATAGCTTTGTTTTCCCACACTCTCCTCCTCTTCCTCGCGTCTCATTCACTCCCCACCAGTGTCTCTTTCTAGAGCTCTCTCCTCCTCTGATCTGCGGCCATTCCCTTTCTTTAATTCCCTTTAAAATTCTCTTCCTTCGTCTTTTCTCCAGCAACTCCTATCCTCGTCTCTCCTTCCTTCTTTTCCACGTATTTAAGTCAGATCTTATAAATTATCCATTCCACTGTCTAAGTTCCTGCTTCCTTCTCCCTCCCTTTCCTTACCTCAGTCATTTTTATCACCAATTCTCCTTTACCCTTACAGCTCTCTTCTCTCTATCATATCCTCATTTAGCTTACTTCGCCTCTCCTTCTAATGACTCCATTAACTTCATCTGAGTTTGATTTTCCAGTATTGTCTACATCGTACCTCAGTTAATTCTTTTTTCTTGCCTCTGAGTCTGTCCTTTCCCTTATTCCTATTCCCTCCGTCTCTCACGGTCTCTCCCAAGTTAGTGTTGTTGGTGGCGGTAACTTGCATGAAATACCGTCTTTGATCCCGTGTTAAGTGAGTTAGACTTCCCTCACACATTAACACCCCTGCCCCTCCCCCCCCCTCTCTCTGTGGGTCATGGAAAATAGGCCTGATAATTGGTGATGGAGAGGGGTGGGCGGAGACTGTAATGGTGTGGCAGGGTGGAAGAAGCACACCCTGTGAAGATGGTCCATGGTCACGTACGAGCAGCAGCGCTGGCAGTGGGAACAGATTTATATTCATGGTTTGATGTGTGTGTGGGCGGGGGGGAGGGGAGGGGTCAGGAGCAAGAAAATAGAGGGAGTGGGTGGAGAAGGGCTAGAGGATGGGCGTGAATAATAGTGGGTGAGAAGGCACGGTGGGGGTAATACTCAGTGTGAAAATGAGTATTGAAAGTTTGCCGGTATGAATGTGGCGTTAATGCTATTCAAACTTTCTGCAGGCAGAACAACAACGGCTGTAAGGCAATAAGCAGACGTTGGTCCCGTACACCTGGCGTGTCACGACTCACGTAAAAGCAAGTAATGGACAGTTATGTGTTGAAATCTAGTAGAATAGTAAAGCAAGAGTTCACCCACAGGCTGTTTCCTCCTTCTCTCATAAAAATTTCGTCTTCCATCTTACCCACACTTATCTTGTTCATACTCCCCTCATGCTTCTAGTCTGCCTCACACGCAATGTTAGGGACGGGCGAAAATACTTTTTCCAGAATAAGAAAATTACACACAATGGGATGCACACAGAAGGGGAGATGCTACACTGATATTGGAGGTACAAAGAGAGAGAATATAAATTATGAGAGGAAGGAGGCACACGAGAACAAAAGAGGGTAACAAGGCATAAGTCCCTCCCCACTCCCCCTAAAAACAAAAATTCTGGTAGTTATTATCTTCTGTATTGTTCCATGAATTTAGGGCATTCTTTTGACGTACACCGCTAATGACCTCCGCGGATGACGTGGGCGGGAAATTCCCTTACCATCGTAATTATCATGTGAAACAATCCACATATCTTCATTATTATACTGACTCATTCTTGGGTAAAGATTGAGACAGGTTCAATGTATTTCCTATGGTCCACATCCAACTCTGTCTCTCACAGCATGCCCCTCTGAACAGGGTGTACTCATTCCACCCGCCCCAGCACCATCATCCCTTCTCCTCTAGCACACATACTCTCCTGGTCCTCTAGCCGAAGTTTAAACAAACGTCACTTCTCAGACAATGCACATCTTCCCAGAGTGTAGTCATCAAGCCCTGCCCTACCACCCATAGCCGCCTTAATTCGTAGTATACCAGACCTGGTATTGGGCTGCAGTGTGAACACCACCCTTTAAATACCTTTGCTCTAAGATACCTCCAGCATTTTATATATATATATATATATATATATATATATATATATATATATATATATATATATATATATATATATATATATATATATATATATATATATATATATATATAAATGTTTTAGCTTAATATAAAGAAACGTTAAATAATGCATCTTCATTAATACTGTTAAGAAACAGGAATGCTAGCTGGATGGTAGTGGAGGGTTCCTGATAATTCTCGCATTTTCAGTTACGATTCAGAGTTGCAAAATAGCCTGCTCTTGCCAGCAGAGTATTCTGTAATGCTTTAATTTTTATCCTCTTTTTCTCTACAATGTTTCATTAAGGTGACTGTTTGTTAAATTATGCAATTTAATTTCAGTTTGTATCATAAAGCATTCAGTGCTACGTAGTGTAAGAGAGCTCTGGAATATTTTGGATGTCTCTGACACAGAAAACTGTTGTTGCCAGTAGCACATCCTAGAACAGTCGAGTATCAAGCAAGGTTATAAAAGGATGGGGTAAAGAATAGAGGAGTTTCAGTTTAGTTCTACTAGTAGCCTTGTGAAATTAATGTAGAAGCAGACAGTGTAGTTACATGGAAATTAAAGACAAACTTGAGAAGCCTGTTCTATTACAACACCTGAGTTAATCTTGTGTACATTGTAAGGCTGACTCTATGAAGAAAAACTCACTGGACGACTCCCTTCCTATGCTGAAGTACTGCTGCTGGAGCCTGTAGCACTGTGGGATGTGGACATAATAAGAGGTGTTTGGAGGTGGGATCGAAAAGTGCTGTAGTAAGTCAATATTCCTCATAGCTCTGGAAGGTGTACAGGCAAGAAGCCAAACTAGCCAGGAGGAGACATCTCTGGCTGCAGTCATCAAGCTTCTACAAGCACAATGGTAACAACTAAAAGCACAAAGTGAGGGACAGAAAAAGTTTAAGAAAAAACTCCGTGAACAACTGCAAGCACTAACTGAAGGCCAGACAGGACTCAGTGAACAACTACGTGCACAAACTGAAGGAGACAAAAAACTCAGAGAAAAACTACAAACACAAAATAAACAACAAGAAGCACAAAGTGGGGAACAACAGAACTATATGAACGGCTTCAACAGGCATTACAGGAGAAGCAGAAGGAGTTACAACTGAAGATGCAGGGACAGGTAGATGCTTTAATGGGGGAAATGAAGGAAGAACAGCAACAGTTGAAGGAGGAAGTATATGCTAAGCTACAGCAGCAGAAGCGTGAGGTGAGTAATAATGAGGTGGAATGCAGACATCACCAACAGCTAATTTTTCAGTTGACACAAGTGAAATACCTCAGGTAACACCAGACGAAGTAAATATTTCTCTTAAAAGTATGAAAAGAGGGTAGGCTCCGGGAAGATGGAAGAGTAACAGATTTACTGTTGGATGCAGGAGCTGAGGTACAAAACAGGCACGGTCATTTATTTACCCAATGTATAAAAAAGAAGAAAATTCCCAAAACATGGTGTAATGCAATAGTTATTTTACTTTACAAAAAAAGGCGACTCAAAAGACCTTAGTAACTATCGACCCATTAGCATATTATCAATTTACAAACTCTTCACCAAAGTCCTTACGAACAGAATAACAACAAATCTGGAGGAAAACCAACCTCATTAACAAGCAGGATTCCGAAGCGGGTATTCGACTATTGATCATCTACATATGATGAATCAGCTATTTGAGAATTTTACAAAATTGATAAACCATTGTGCTTAGGTTTTGTTGATTACGAAAAGGCTTTCGATTCAGTGGAGCAAATAGCAATTATTAATTCATTACGAGAACAACGAATAAATTAGAACAGTGAAAAATTGCTCGAAAACATATATAAAAAGGGAACTGCTACAGTGAAATTACATAAAGACTCGGAAAAAACTTATATTGAGAAGGGCGTGCGTCGGGGAGAAACAGTTTTACCAAAATTATTTACAGCATGCCTAGAAAGTATTCCCAGAAAGCTAGACTGCGAAAACAAATGAGTAAACATGGAGAGAAATCAAAACATTTAAGATTCGCATATGACATTGTCCTATCTCAGAAACAGTAGAAACATTGCAAGAAATGTTAAATGACCTGAACAGAGAAAGTCTCAAAGTAGGACTAAAGATGAACCGGAGTAAAACTATTGTTTAATTCACATACTCTAAAAAGCATCATTAGAATAAGCGAAGATATTCTTGAAGAAGTCGAAGAGTACATTTACTTGGGACAAATACTAAAATTAACGAAAGACCATGATAGCGAAATAAAAAGACGCATTGCAATTGGATGGAAAGCTTTCGGTAAACATAGAGACATTATGAAAAGTAGCTTGCCAATATCATGAAACGGACAGTATGTAACGAATGTATAATTCCAGCTATGACGTATGGTTGTGAGACTCGGAAACTGACAAAATCTATGGAAAATAAACTAATCCGTTCTCAGACAGCAATGGAAAGGTCAGTGTTGGGGAATCTTTAAGAGACCTGAAAAGATCAACTTGGGTGAGAGATCAGACTAAAGTCAAAGATATTATAGAAGTTATAGAAGAACAGAAACGGAGGTTGGCAGGCCATGTAGCAAGAATAAGGGATAACCGATGAAGCAAGAGGTTGACTGACTGGACACCAAGAGATTGTAAACGTAGTAGGAAAAGACCAGAAAGGAGGTGGAGAGATGAGACAGAGAATTTTGCAGGGAAAACATGGCAAAAATTGGCTGAGTCAAGGAATTCATCGAGAATGTCGGGGGAGGCCTTTGTTCAGCAGTGGACTTGTAGTGACTGATGATGATTCTGAGTCAGACACAGACGATGGTCACCATTTTTGTAAAAAATGTATCCTTGTGTGCTTGTTTGTGTCGAAAACTCAAATATCAGAAAGTATTGATTGCAGAAGGAAGAGTTATTAATAAAAGTTGTTTAGAGGCACAACTTGCGTTCACATGTCAACCAACCAGAATTGGGAGTCACCCAGCATGGATTAATAATAGTCAAGTTTTCATCTAACAGTATTCATACGGTCTACCTGGCCCACGGATGACGGGTAGTCTAGTATAACAGAGCTTTCTCGTTCCACCAGTTAGCCTACTCAACCATCCATCTGTCCTTACACAATCTCTACCGATAGGCTCGTATTCTCGTAGGTTAAGGAAGCTCACCAGTATCTCTTCGTAGGCTACATATTTTTCATATTACACCTTGCTGTCCTCTTCTGTGTCACTTAAATCATCCATAGTTTGCATAAATAAGATATATATAAAACGATATTAGCCAACCTTACCTAATACTAAATCGGTAAGGAAGAGGTGTTAGGCAGCCTCCTTACCCGTCGAGGATACGGGATTTAGCGCCTTCCATATTCTGTGTGGCTCAACCTTGATCACCAAGATCCTCGCATCTTCTCAATAAAAATAGTTGCCATTTGTAGATGAAACCCTTTCACTGAAACAATTCAGGGCACTGCGATATCAAGACATAAGTTTGTAGGAATCATGTGCACCTGTAACACACTCTGTAATGCTATATACTTGATTACATATTTATATATCTCTTAACCCTGTCCGTACACTGAGACATATTTGATGCTTGATTCTGTCAGGCTTTATTATTCATATTATTTTTCATCTAATGTCATTATATAGAACCTTCTATATCTACTTCGAGGCAGGTGAGTTAAGGGGGTAACATTCCTAAAACAATTACCTCATCGCTAATTATTATTAATATTTAAGATAATTAATAACCTTTCCAGTTAGAAAGGTCACTCCTGATCTGCAAAGTCACTTGCTAGAAACCATAAGAGAATGCAAAGTACTTCCACATAAAAATTATCGACACTCTTTTAGCGTGATAAAATCTGATACACCGGACGAGAGATCAGACAATAAATTTTTGAGCTAACGTGCCAGGTTGGTATCCCTGATCTGCTGAGCCTTAGGTCCGTATTCATAGTGGCATCAGAGGCTTCGTAGCACCGCTTAGAGAACAAGATATTTTACTTATCAATGATCACTGTTTTTACGGTACTTAATGATTTTAAGTATCTTCATAGTTTTCACAAAAGTTGTAAACGAGGATGTTAATGTGTAATGTGCAGAATAAACTGCTCTCTAAGAAGTGTTACGAAAGAACCCGAAACCACTTTCAATATGAGTCCTAGGTTCGAGTACTTCAAAGTGGCAGCGTTGCCATTTTGGCGCGGAAATCAAATTTCTAACAAACTGGAACATCATTTAGTGAATTTTACTCGTATATGAAACTGCAGCCAGCGCGATATCTTGGGCTGTTTGTTGGTTATGTCCTTTATCTAAATGGCATTATTAATAGACAATACTATGGCTCACCATATTTTCCAATACAGTTCTTTGTGGGGAGGGCCATACTGTCTTGATGATTTCTTGTCATAGCTTTACATTAATGGTTGAGAGATTGTCAGTCTGCCCCTGGCTAAAGTAATGGCTTAGTATAATCGAATAATAAATCCTAGTTCTACAATAGGCTGCGATGCAGACTCATCGGTGTGAATGAGGGTTACAGATTTCCAATAAAAAACGTATAGTGTAAAACGACAGAACATTATAAGAAAACAGCTGATACGAGATCATGGATATTAAAGGGTGGTAGTAAGCAGGGAATAATAAAACTTAAAATTCCTGAAGGGGAAGGATGTAAATGTAAGAAAAATATGAGGCAGCTCAGATAAATAATACCGTAGAATAATTCTTTGGAAGTGGACGTATTTAGCTCAGTTTGTCATCAACCCATTCTTTAAATGCTATTGGTGGCTGTCACTGTAACGCAACATGTCAGAAAATCCTAACGTGGTAACCTTGGACACAATGGATGCCAAGCAGGGTAATAGCACATTGATTTCCATATTACCTAGCGGATAATGCTTCGAGACCACTCTGAGCATTATGTCCATTCCTATGAACTATTGATTATGCAGGACATGAAACTATGGGAGGTATACTATATCTGGAGAGAGAGAGAGAGAGAGAGAGAGAGAGAGAGAGAGAGAGAGAGAGAGAATCAGGTGTACCAACTGTATCCATGTAATCACGGTTTTGTGCCAGTGATAGTTGCAGATGTAGCGAAGCATAGGGTGCCAGTAACTATTTTAATGGGTGTACAGTGCATCCCCCTTCAAACCATTAAAAAAAGAAAAATCATCCCTCTGAAGCACTCCCTAGGTGAGCCCTTAACGAGACGTAGGCTTGCTGGCACAAAGGATGGCGAGGTTGAGATGAAAAGAGGAGTCGGGCATAACAATGAACAACAAAATTTAACCCCTGAGACCTGGCTTGTCTTGATGTCAAAGTCTGAACACCCGAGGGTTTGCGCTGTCAACATGGAGAGGTCATTAAAATGGCCTGTAGGAACAAAGGGAAAGGCATAGTGAGGGAATGACATAGGTTTATGGAAAATACCTATGAGACCATAAACCAAGGAATTATCAGCCTATCACTTGCTATTCCTCGGGTACTGTGACGTTATTTTTTTATGCAAAGAAGAAAGAACCAAAGGCCAGGAGCCTGCGATCCATTCCCTACAAGAAAAGAAAAAAACAATATAGCAGAGAGCCAAATTCAAGATCCGTTCATTTCGAGATGCCTGGACACACTGAGTTTGAGAGATTGGAGATCGTAGGAAATAGGAAACACAGACAGAGGGAGACAGTTCCAGAGTTTACCTGTTCCATACATGGATGACTGGGAGTAACGGTTAACTCTTGCATTAGAGAGTTGGACAGAAAAAGGGATGAGAGTTTGTTGCTAGACGAGTGCTACATGCCCAGTGTAGTGGTGGAGGGATGCAAACAGACAATTCAGAGGAGCAGCGACCATTGACACAGCGACAGAGAAGAGATAAAGATGTAACAGTGCAACGAAGAGACAAAGGTTGAAGGGAGAGAGTAAGAGAAGGAGAGAGTTAACGAGACGAAAAACCTTTGATTCCACCCTACTGAGAAGTGCTGTATAAGGGGAGCCTCCCCACACATGAGACCTGTACTCTATACAGGGGCGGATAAAACTTGTGTATAAAGTCAACACCTGTGCAGAGGTAAAAAGTTACGGAGTCGGCTTAGCACACTTAATGTCTTGGAAGCCGATTTTACAAGAGAGATAATATGATCTTTCCATGATAAATCCCGAGAGAATGAAATTCCAAGTATGTATAAACATGATACAGGACTGAGCTGGATGTTATAAGCCTCATGATACTCTTGTGGAAGTTTTTGTCGGATTGATAGATGTAAGAAATAAGTTTTTGACGCAATAACACAAGATTATTTTTATCCCAGTCAGAGATACTAGCCAAGTCACACATTAGGTGTGCCATAACCTCCTCCCTTGTTTTTTGAAGTAACTGCTGAAATGCACGCTGCGGGAAGCAGATGGAAAGGTGAAAGGTGCGGTCATCAGCGTATCAGTGGATAGGGTTAGATGTACAACTTAGAAGGTCATTGATGAATAAAAGGAAGAGAGTTGGTGAAAAGACACAGCCCTGAGGAACACCACCGTTGATAGACCTAGGAGAAGAACGGTGGTCGTCTAGAACAGCAGCTATTGAACGACAGAAAGGAAGCTACCGATGAAGGCACAGATTCCATTGTACTGAAGACATATTAGTTTGTTGTGTTTCCTTCCCTTTGCAATGAAGGAGTTAAATGTGTTTCTGTTTGGTCTTCTTCCTAAGGACAATAGGAGGTCACCTGAGCCTAATGGGGAAGATCAGGTGTTGTACGAGGGAAAGAACCAGAGTACAGGAGAGAGGGGGAGAGAAAGCAAGGCTGGAATACGATCTCTCTCTCTCTCTCTCTCTCTCTCTCTCTCTCTCTTTTACAGTAACAATCACTCTAAACAGAATGAAAACATACACAAGTGAAGATAAAATGGTAAAATGAGAGAGAGAGAGAGAGAGAGAGAGAGAGAGAGAGAGAGAGAGAGAGAGAGAGAGAGAGAGAGAGAGAGAGAGGTGAAATACAATATGTTGAGAACGAGTAAGTGCACATCTCAGGAGAGGTGAGGGCGAATGGCTGGCTCGGGGCAGGCTGTGTGTAGCAATGGGGATGGTATTGCTGGACCAGACCAACCCACCAAAGTGGAAAGAAAGATATTACTGGTATATTGAGCAGGATATCATTGTGTTCAGGGTTTTGAGACAGTGTAGATGAACTGTGTCTGGCTACTGAACTAACAAGGCGACCTCCCTCCCTACTAACTTGCATATTATGTGTTTGTTTAGCCGGCGTGTTCCTGTTCACCAAGCATTGTAATTGGGAACCTGGACATAACATCCACCATTGCCGGTCGTGTTCGAGGGGAAGACTGGAACCTAACATACTGCTTTCTGCTTTTATGATTCTCGGGCATTTGATAGGCATTAATTCTAAACCTTCATACTCTTTACCAGATTCTTGTTATTTTATTGACAGTGTTTTGAGATGAGGTAAAAGAGTAACTGACTTTAATTGTACATCCACGAGCCAAGGTTTCCGCTCATTCTTCACTCCTGCCGCTGGGTGGATGGAAGTATTCAGGGTTTCACACCGAACAATGACCAGTTGGCAAGTGTTGAGGTGGTAGGCCGGAGCTTGGGCAGTCTACGGAACCATGCAATTTCCAACAACAGGTCAGCCTTTATTGTGAGTCCCTGTTTATAACCGTGTTTCAGGCAAGTGCAGAATTTGTGTGTGGGAAGGAACTGTGGCTCACGACTGTGCCTACCAGTGAGGAAAAAAGCTATTGTGGTGGAAGGATTAAAGTATATTATTTAAATATACGTGTAATGAACGTGTTGTGTGGGTCTCCATGGCCACAGAAGGTTTAGGTCAGTGGTTGTCAACCAGGGGGTAATCACCCCCAAAGGGGTAATTTTGTCTTTTCAAGGGAGAATTATCTGTAAATCTTAGCTGGGCGAATTTTCTGTAACTTTTCTGTAAGACAGTAAAACAAAAAAAAAAAATATAATGACCAAGATCTGGCTACTTTCTGGAAAATGCTTGGTTAAGACTACGCCATTCTGTCATAGTGAGCACACAGGATCCTGGTGCCATTCGCAACTACATACCACTTCACAGTGGTATGTAGTTGCAAACGTAAAAAAAAAATCCTTATTGACAATGACTTGGGATGCAAATTGCCTCTAACTGTGCCGCGCATAGAAAAATTATAGAAAAAGTGTTTCACCCAACACACTAGTAGTCTCAACAATTTTAAGTTCTACTGAAAACACTCAATTTAATGTAGTCAAAACCGTATACTGAGTTCTTTCTATAGCTGGTACAATCACTTGGAAAATACATTACCAGTACCATAATGATTTTCTACTGTTTCTCCCAGTTTAAGAAGGATAGGGTAATATCAGCCTTTTTTGGTGTGCCAGGGGGTAACAGTGGCAAAAAGGCTAAGAACCACTAGTTGAGACTAATGCTTATCGGCTACACGAAAGTCAGTAAATAACATAATCAAAATTTTGCTCAGACCAAGTGCATTCCAGAACACGATCAGCTACGGTCAATTATTGCACCAGATTCCCAGTTTTACTGCTGGGTGAAGAGGGAAAAGGGACATAAATGTAGTCAGACTACCAGTGTGACCTGCCTAAGAAATGAACTTGGGTTCCAGCAGATGCCAGCTGGATGTTCTACCCAATGCACCATCAGCTCTCCTACCCCCTAAACATCTAGAATATGAGTCCTTGTGACATTCCCTTATTTACGGTGTCCAACATCCCATTTTATGTTCTTTTTGTGAGTTCGTCACAAGGCATAGACATATCAGGTCGCACCCTGAGGTCCAGCAATGTTCCTATGTGCCACACACCATCATGTCAGCAGTCCCTTCCTCGTATGCAACAGTGCCTTATTACTTTGTCATAGCCTGGCACACCATTCATCTTGTATTCCTTTGTAGTGTCCGTTTCCCGCTGCATTTTTTCTTCCTATAATTACCCTTCACTTCCGACTCACCATTCCAGTTCACACCTTCACATAACCTGCCACACGCCTCCTCACCTCCACCCCACTCCAAACCCTGCCTCCACCTCCACCTGCCAGTGTGTCTTTTTTATCCAGTTTTTCCTTCTCTGGCATGTCAAACTGGTGGACATAGTTTGCGTCCACTTGTCCCTGTTTACGCAGTGGTACAATTGGGGACCTGGGTGTGATGTGGATTGTTGTGTTTCGCATTTTATGGAAAGACTGTGATTAGGTGAAAATTGATTGTCTGCCTAACTGACTCTCGCGTAATCGTTAGGCATTGATCTTATATTTCTCTTTCCTCAGGTGGTATTCTTGTGGGTAAAGGAGGGTTCCCAGCACCTCGTCCAGTGCACTTTGTTCTCAGCATATGACACTTAATATTCTTCTTTGTCATTTATGCAGTCTAATGAGCGATAATGTTTTTGCCCGCGTATTTGTGTGTGTGTGTGTGTGTGTGTGTGTGTGTGTGTGTGTGTGTGTGTGTGTGTGTGTGTGTGTGTGTGTTATCATTATATCTCATTAACGGCTTGAGCTATGAACATGAAACCTTCAGGGTATCAAGATATGGCCAAAATCTTGGACGAGTTCGAAAATGGGCACTCGGGGTCAAGGTCACCAAAATGGACGTCAAAGGTCAACTATTTCTACAGTCGTTCTATTTTATGAAGGCAGTTTGGGTGGGACGCTCTGGGACCTCACACTGTTAGCTCTGTTGTCACATCGCCGCCGACACACGTGTAATTATTTGTGTTCACCTCTCTCTCTCTCTCTCTCTCTCTCTCTCTCTCTCTCTCACTCTCCTATTTTAAGCTAGTAACTACTTATAAATGAATTTTAAACACTCTGTATAGATGTAATTCAATAAAAAAGCTGTAGTATAGTATAAATCTCATAAGACTTGTCAGCGTTGCCTTTGAGACGTTGTCAGGTGGTGACACGAGGGACAGCCCTGCGTGAGTGGGTCATACTCGGTCAGTCTGCCGCCATGGAAGCTATTTAAAAAATAAATAAATAAATAAAAACGCACCTATAGACTTTTACCTCAGGGGTGGTGTGGAAAAAGAGTCGAAAACAAGAGAAAAAATTAAGAAAATACAATTAGTAGTAGTTAATATTTAATATGAGAGAGAGAGAGAGAGAGAGAGAGAGAGAGAGAGAGAGAGAGAGAGAGAGAGAGAGAGAGAGAGAGAGAGAAAGAAAGAGAGAGCACGTGTGTGGCGACGATGTGGCAACAGAGCTAACAATGTGAGGTCCCAGAGAGCCCGACCCAAACTGACTTGATAAAATAGAACGACTGTAGTATGGTTTGGCGTTTGTGAAAATCGGTTACTGAAATCCGTAGAGTTTTGCGAATTGTCTTCACATTTGATTTGTAAGTACTGTAGCATGTAACTTGGGAAAGTGAATATTCTGGCGGGCGATTAGCATTCGGCTCCCGAAAGCTTTTCTTCCATTTTACTATATTTTTGCTATTTTCAACAATTTCATTTTATCTTTAGGTACATGTCCAGAACTGGAATGAATACATGGAGTCATACTTACCTCGTAAACAGAGATTTTTCCTTTAATTATTCTAAATAGTCTAAGGATTAATCTGTCTGGCTGAGGAGACCCATCAACCTCAGGCAAGCGGTCGCAGGTGTAGGGCCTTCCCGTGCAACGAACCGATGATCCCTTGAGGCAGACAGTGCCTCGCCACAGCAAGGAACGGGTAAGAGTGTGAAGGCTTGGTTCAGGATGCTCACCACAGCTGCATCTTCACTCAGTCAACGGGGGAACAGTAGCAGGATCCCCAGCACTCCGTTATGTGGTTAAATTATTACCATCTAGCGATATAAATGGTTACCTGGGTTACTTGAAATCGTTAAGCTTGTCACTCAGAGCAGGGTGAACTGAAGTGGAAATAAAGGTAATAAGAGTGACAGGAAAGCGATCTACCGCAACATGATGCGATCGCTTGGAGGTAAGAAGAATATAATGAAAAAGACGTCACCGAAATGAGAAGGTAAGGCCTAAACAATATACAAGAACAGTATCCGTATTGTTTAAAATATATCTATAAGGAATAGATGCCATAAAGTCTCCTGCCTGACTAGAATATCATCCTTAATGTCACTTTATTTCACACTAGATGGTACAAAGTCTCCTGAGCCGAGAAGAATATGATAATTCTTGTCTCTGTTTATAATGATTGTTTTCCCCTTGTCCCTGTCCACTCACCAGGAAACTGCAAACCTGGATGTAAAACGACTAAGGCGAGTTGTGTACCAGACTGGGATGGAGGAAAAACGTATGACTTGCCTTGCCGACACCACTGCAGTCCTTATATATTATTATCCCCCCTGCTACTCGTTACCCTCCCCCTTTACGTTTTACAAAATTTATTTCCCCAGGGTTCATCTCACACAGCGGTACAAGGGGTATCTGTGTGGATTAAGGTCTTACGGATCAGGTGTGAGCCTCGTGCAGTTGATAGGTCAGTTAATGGCCATCCAAGTCCGATTAGACTCAGATAATAAATGTCGAATCAGTTCATTAACATTCTTTCAGGTTTAGTCAGATAGGATTATGTCATTTAAGAGAAGTTCGGACCATCAATCCACTTATCCCTCATCAGTCAGCAGGGCTCAGGTCCAGGCACAAACTTTCATTCGGATTGGATTGACTGTCGATAGTTTAAAACTTATATAGTCTTTTTAGGTCCTTCCAGGTCACTTAAGGTACAGTGCATCATGTCAGTTAAGTCAGTGTGAGTTGGTTTAGGGCAGGGGTGGGGAACGTCCGGCCTCCGGGCCGTATAAGGCGCACAAGACCATTTCATCAGGCCCGCGAGGCAGTTCATATATATATATATATATATATATATATATATATATATATATATATATATATATATATATATATATATATACAGTATTATGTACTGGGCTACTGTTGACTTTAAGTTGATAATTTTGTATGGTCCGCGAATGACGTTAAAAATATGCTAATGGCCCTTAATATGAGAAAGGTTTCGCACCCCTGGCTTAGGTTACGCCGGTGTCGGCGTGTGCCCAACATTAACACCAGCAGTGCACTGGCCTATGAGAGGTCGAATCAGGTCGACTGGAGGCTGGGTGTTGACAAGTGGGTGGGATGTACTGTGAAATGGAGGTGGAGGTGGTGGTGGTGGTGGTGGTGGTGGGGGAGGGGTGATGGAAAATCATATTCGGTGAATACAAGTGTCGTTGGTTGGCTAGGTACTGAAGCAGTCACCGTTATATTATTCTTAATATTACGGCATACATGGCTGGTTGCGTGTGTAGGAGTGAGCAGGACAGACGTCTACGATGGGGGATAGTGTAACATGCCAAGAGAAATTCAAACGAGTGGAGTGCAAAGGAAAACTGATAACAAGTCTAGTGGTCCTTTCGGGTACATTTGTAACATAAAAGACTCTGACTATGATATCTAAATCTTTGAGCTGATGGTGAGGATGACAAAGAAAAAAGATTAGCTTTGGGTGGTGTTGGTGGGCTGGAAAACTGCAGGTCAAAGCTGAAGAAAAGTGTAGTTTCTGCAGATGAGTGGGGATGTGTTGGTGGACTGGGCTAAGGTGGTGATGTATAGTGCGGCAGGGTGGGACAAGTACACCCTGTGAAAAATGGCGATGTATGCAGGACAGCGGTTGCAGTTGGATCTTTTAAAAATTCATTGTGGGGATGAAGGGTAGAGTAAGGGTGGTGTGTGTGCAGAAGGCTGGGCGTGATGAGTGGGAATGGTACAGGGTGGTGGGTTGATGTGAGGGTAATATGCCCCGTGGAAATGGACGCTGTGGGTTGCCCGGCATGGACAGTGAGTGATGTACTAAAGAGAGGGATGAATGGCAAATATATAATGAAGAGGAATATATGAGAAACGACCCACTGAAATTAATGAGACTCTAAACCGATTGGCTGAATTAAAGACTGATGATAAGTGATCGAGGGAGTATACAACAATGAAACAAAAATTAATCTAATGGATGCAACTCACACTACGTGCACGACAGAGAGAGATGAAAATGCACAATGATAAATTAGTAGAGGAAGCAAGGAAAGGAAAATAAAAACAAGAAAGTAACAACTAAACACACCCAGACTCATATGACTCATCCACAGCTGAATACATTCGTCTGACAGATATAAGAAAATACTTGAGTTGTTTTGCACCTGATAGGGATGTCATGGTCAATTTGCTGACGTTTTCATGGTCTGTTCTTGCCATTCGCAGACGATGTTATTTACTTTAAACGTAACTATACGCATTGGGTGGGGGTACATACAGTCATCATTAACTGCAATATTGCACAACTCCTGCCTACCAGAACTCTTTTATTCCCCGCACTGCGTCTCTCTGGAACTCGCTTCCCCAGAATACATTCCTCCCAGACTTCAATCTACAGCAGTTCACCTCCAACTGTTACTGATTTTTTTATATGAATGGAGGACACCTGTAATCTGGTGCATGGATATTTTTTTATTAGTTTTTCCTTTCTCTGTTCGTCTTAGGTAAATATATTTTTAATAAACATTATCAATATCTATCTATCTATCTATCTATCTACGTGCTCAATCTCTCTTCTCACCCAGCTCCTTATCATACCCACGCCCACACATCCACCCTCCCACTCACACACGAGAGAGAGAGAGAGAGAGAGAGAGAGAGAGAGAGAGAGATTATTTCTGCTCAATCATCATTAAAGGCAGAACTGTCTACCAGCACTACGTGTGGGATACACATCTGTATAGACATATACAGAGTGACAAAGACACACAGATACATAGCCCAGTAAATACACCCTTCCCCCCTCCACAAACCCAAATGTGTGTGTGTGTGTGTGTGTGTGTGTGTGTGTGTGTGTGTGTGTGTGTGTGTGTGTGTGTTTCTTGAAAAGGTCAATATTGCAAATGTCTAGCCCTTGGTTCTTACGCTTTGCATTAAAAAAAACTGTTACTTCTGATATATATATCTTCCTGGTATATTCTGAGAAGGGTTTGTACTGCAGTATACGCGATATTTTCATTCCTATTTCCCCTTTGGGACTAAGATAAGAATAAATGTGTGTGTGGATGAGTTAATTGGGAGTGTGTCGTCCTGGCTCGGCTGCCTCCTTTCCTTTGGGGGAAGCAGCCTATATATATATGGATAGATGCAGGTAGATGACTTAACACCTTCTTGATAACGACAGCTGATTCTATTCTGTTTAGGAAAAAACAACCCTAAAAGATAATGAGAACTATCCTAAACTTATCAGCTCCTGTCTCACGTAAGCTGAATAAGTGTGCCTGAGACAGCAAAACATAAATTACGTGATTGTTGTGTATAGGTTCAACCAGTGGGGGACGAGCATCAGGAAGGAGTAAAGGTGGAATGATCAGAACGGATCTGCCATCTCTCACGGAGCCAATTAGCGTTAGTGATGATCAATTCTGCCGTATATCAGCCCTAATTTACCAGCTGTGTGTGTGTGTGTGTGTGTGTGTGTGTGTGTGTGTGTGTGTGTGTGTGTGTGTGTGTGCCCAAAAAGATGATGATCCATTCGGGAGATTTCCATAGGGATTTAGTCACCCTCTCGCCTGTTGCCAATGCACTAGAGCTAAAGCTTTTCCCTTATTTGATTACTTTCCTGCCAGAAGTTACTTGCTTCACTGCAATGACGTGTTATTCATTTCTGATTTTCTTGGTACTAAACGGTTCTATTCGGCTTAGAGCAGACCTTTGGTAAGGAAGTAGTGAAGGCTACTGTGTATCTGGCTTTGTCTGTTTAAGGATTCTCGTGTAGGATGGGTCTGTTATGATGTGGCAGGGGTAAACCAGTTCTGCTGTCGGGCCCTGCTGCGGATGTCACTGATTGCATTGCGCAGTTGACCCTTGTGCGGTGTGGTGTGGTGAGGATCTGTCCGTTCTCCCCTTTGGGGCTAAGATGCGAATGAATGTGTTTGAATGGATGAGTAAATGGGGAGTGTGTCGTCCTGTCTCGGCTACCTCCCTTTCCTTGGGGGAAGCAGCCTAGGTATATAGATAGATAGATAGAATGTATATTAGTGAGTAAAATACATTATGTGTGTAATTAGAAAGATTTAGGGGGCCATGGTATAAGTTCTCTCCCTCCTTCCCTCACATATGAATTTGGGAAACACTTCTAGCGTCTCTTTCAAGTACTTCTCTTCTTCACTATTGTGCTTTCATTTACATGCCCGTTCTCTCTCCTCTCAATCTGTGTAGTCCTCGTCTATGTTTGCGGCGTCTTCCGTCAGATTTCTAAATCCACTGTTTCACACAGATCAGACGAACTTCCGTCCTTTCATCCTATATATCCTCTCTCGTCAGTGTCTCCCTTCAGTTCTCTTCCCTTCCCTCTCACATCCCTCCCCAGTTTCGTTCCATTATCACCCACTCAAAACTAATGACAGTGCAGCGATGGCAGTCATCAGGCAAAATGATCGCACAAAGGACTATTAACAGAGAGTGAACGGGATAAGATGTTTGGCGTTTTATCCAATGTCATTGTTATTTTTCGTTTAAAGCAGTAAATTATATATTTATAAACATAAATAAATAAATAAATAAAATAAATAAATAAATAATATATATATATATATATATATATATATATATATATATAGATATATATATATAGGTAGATAGATAGATAAGATGGTGAAGAGAGCTGAAGAATCTTACAAAGAACTGTATGCATCAAAGACAGTAGTCCCAATACCTAACTTTTCAGTTGACACAGGTGAAATACCTGAGGTAACACCAGACGAAGTACACATTTCTCTTAAAAATATGAAATGAAGGAAGGCTCCGGGAGAAGATGGAATTGTTGCAGATTTACTGTTGGATGCAGGAGTAGAAGTACAAAACAGGTTTGCTCACTTATGTACTCAATGTATAAAGAAGGAGAAAAATCCAAAAACATGATGTAATGCAATAGTTCTTTTACTTTACAAAAAAGGCGACTCAAAAGACCTTAGTACCTATCGACCCATTAGCTTGCTATCAGTCATTTACAAACTCTTCACTAAAGTCCTTACGAACATAATAACAACAGTCTTGGAGGAAAACCAGCTTCTTGAACAGGCAAGATTCCGAAGCGGGTATTCGACCACTGATCATCTACATGCAATGAACCAGCTAATTGAGAAAACTACAGAATATAATAAACCACTGTGCTTAGGTTTTGTTGATTACGAAAAGGCTTTCGACTCAGTGGAGCACATAGCAATTATAAATTAATTGCGAGAACAAGGAGTGAATGAGAACATTGCAAAATTGCCCAAAAACCTATATAAAGAGGGAACTGCATCAGTTAAATAAGATAAGGAGTAGAAAAAACAAATGAAGCCTCAGAGGGGCGTGCATCAGGGATACACAACTTCACCAAAATTATTTAAAGCCTGCCTGGAAAGTATTTTCAGAAAGCTAGACTGGGAAAACAAAAGAGTAAACATAGATGGAGAGAAGCTAAACCATTTAACATTTGCAGATGACATTGTCCTAATCTCAGAAACAGCAGAGACACTGCAAGAAAAGGTAAATGACCTGAACAGAGAAAGTCTCAATGTAGGGCTAAAGATGAACCAGGGTAAAACTAATGTGTAATCCACACACACCAAAGAGCGTCATTAGAATAAGCGAAGAAATTCTTGAAGAAGTCGAGAAAAAAAATTACTTGGGGCAAATACTAAAATTAACGAAAACCCATGATAGCGAAATAAAAAGACGCATTACATTCATGGATTTAGAGAAAGCGTATGATAGAATTGATAGGGAGGCTTTGTGGACTGTTTTAAGATTGTATGGACTTGATGGTAGGTTACTAAAAGGGGTGAAAAGTTTTTATGTAAATAGTAGAGCGTGTGTAAGAGTGGGAAATGCTGTGAGTGATTGGTTTCCCGTGAGAGTGGGGCTGCGACAGGGATGTGTGATGTCGCCTTGGTTGTTTAATATTTACATGGATGGTGTTGTAAGGGAGGTGAATGCAAGAGTTTTAGGTGGAGTTCTGAGTCTGATGAATGTTGATGGTGGAGAGTGGAATCTGAAGCAGCTGCTGTTTGCAGATGATACTGCACTGGTGGCTGATTCAGAGGAGAGATTGAGACAGTTGGTAGAGGAGTTTGGAAGGGTGTGTGAAAGGAGGAAATTGAAAGTAAATGAGAATAAGAGTAAAGTGATGAAGTGTACGAGGTTGGTAGATGGTAGGGGGATGAATATAGCTTTGAATGGCGAGTTGCTTGAGGAGGTAGTGTGTTTTAAATATCTAGGGTCACATGTTGCTGTGGATGGAAGAATAGATGCAGAAGTGAAGTTTAGAATAAATGAAGTAGGAAAGGTGCTGGGAGGAATGAAAAAAGTGTTTAGATGTCGTTCGCTTAGAATGGATGTAAAGTGAAGGTTGTATGAGGGTGTTGTGGTACCGACTGCGTTACATGGGGCTGAAACATGGAATATGGGTGTAGCAGAGAGGAAAAGTTTGAATGTAATGGAGATGAGGTGTCTGAGGAGTATGTGTGGAGTGACGCGTATGGATTGAGTGCGAAATGATGAAGTGCAAAGGAGAACTGGAGTTGTTCGGGAGATGGCTGGTAGAGTTGAGCAGAGGGTGTTGCGATGGTTTGGGCATATGGAGAGAATGGATAATGAGCGATTGGTGAAAAAGATAACTAGATCTGATGTGAGAGGTGTAAGGCTGAGAGGAAGACCACGAATAGGATGGATGGACAGTGTGAAGAGAGCACTGGATGCGAGAGGGATGTCTGTTGAGCAAGGAAGAGTGGCTGTGCGTGACAGAAATAAATGGAGAGAAACTGTGAATGAATAAGTGATGACGCAGCCCTGAGGGGATATTCTCCCGCATTCGGTCTGATCAGCTAGTCAGGTCAGGTGCGGGTAAGGGGATGGGTCTGTTATGATGTGGGAGGGGTAAACCAGCTCTGCTGTTGGGCCCTGCTGCGGATGTCACTGATTGCATTGCGCAGATGACCCTTGTGCGGTGTGGTGCGGTGAGGATCTGTCCGTTCTCCCCTTGGGGCTAAGATGCAAATGAATGTGTTTGAATGGATGAGTATATGGGGAGTGTGTTGTCCTGTCTCGGCTACCTTCATTTCCTTGGGGGAAGCAGCCTAGGTATATAGATAGATAGACAATTGGATGGAAGGCTTTTGGTAAACACAGAGGCATTATGAAAAGTATCTTACCAGTTTGTATGAAAGGAAAATAATAAAACGAATGTATAATGCCAGCTATGACGTACGGTTGTGAGACCTGGAAACTAGTAAAATCAATGGAAAATATACTAATCCTTTCACGCAGAACAATGGAACTGTCAATGCTGTGAATATCTTTGACAGGAAAAGATCCACTTGGGTGAGAGAGAAGACTAAACTCAGAGATATTATAGAAGTTATAAAAGAACTGAAATAGAGGTGGGCAGGCCATGTAACCCCTGGGGGTAGGGTTTTTTTTCAAGAATACTCCCCCAGTATCCCTGCTTGTCGTAAAAGGCGACTAAAAGGGTTGGCGGAGGGTTAGTGCCCCTCCCTGGAAAACGACAAACAATAAGCCTCGGACAAGAACTGACCAAAAGATGACGACCAAGGACAGGACAAAGGACATGGTAATCAAAACATGGAATGTAAGGGGAGTGAATGATGAGGTGAAAGAGATTGTCCAGGTGCTTGAGGGTGCGAAAGTTGATGTATGCGGAATAACTGAAACTAAAATGGGAAGGTGAGAATGTTAGAGAATGGGAGTATGTATGAGGTATATGTGCAGGAGTAGGTGAGAATGAGAGGGCAAAAGAAGGAGTATGTATAGTTGTGAGTAAAAGATGGAAGAAGAGCATAAGAGAGTATGGATCAGTTGGGTCAAGGATTGTGTGGGTAAGACTGAAAGTTGGAATACAAATGTGGGAGATTGTGTGTGTGTATGCGCCAACGCAAGATCGTGCAAGCAGAGTGAGAGAAGAGTTCTGGACAAATGTGGAAGTGTGCATGGAAAAGTTTGGAAGGAATGAGAGAGTGTTTTTGATCGGTGATATGAATGGTAAAGTAGGGAATGTGAAGGTGGATGGAATAGTTGGTGAGTGGGGTGTGCCTGCTGAGATAGATGAGAATGGCAGTGCGTTAGTGGACATTTGTGCTGGAAGGGGGTTGGTGATAGCCAATATCCTCTTCAGGCACAAAATGATCCACAGGTATACATGGCGAGTGATGAGAATGGTGGGTGGTGAACTGAATGAAAGGAAGGCAATGATTGATTATGTGTGTGTGGATGAAAGGATGCGAAAATGTGTAATGGATGCAAGAGCTTATAGAGGTTGGGGGTAGTGGACTTTCTGACCACCACTTGGTGGCAGCCAGAATCAAGATCCAAATAAGATGGAGAAATAGAAGAAGGGAAGGACGGGAAGAAGGAGTATTTGTAAGGAGAGTGGAAAGGTTACAAGATGATGAGAAAAAGGCAGAGTATAAGAGAGAAGTGGAGGGACGATTGGGCAAATATGAATTGGAGCAGATGGAGGACGTGGAAGGTGTGTGCAGGATATTCACAGAAGAAATATGTGCAGCATGTGATGTGGTGTGTGGGATGAAGAGAAGACCGAGGGAGGTGCAAGGAACAGCGTGGTGGACTGAAGAGGTGAGACAGGCTGTGGCACAAAAGAAGCAAGTATACAATGAATGGATGAGAAATAGGGGCGTGGAAGATATTGAGAGGCGGAAGCGAGATTTATATGTAGAAAGAAAGAGGTGAAAAGATTAGCAAGAGAGAGTAAGAAGAGAGTGGATGAGGAATTTGGAAGGAATCTGAGTGTAAAATGGAGGGACTGTAATAAAATGTTCTGGAAAGAGGTGAAAAGAGTAAGACAGGGTGGAAGTGAAGTTAGCAGGGGAGTGAAAGATAAAAATGGTAGATTACTAGTGGAGAAGGGAGAAAAAGTGAGCAGATGGAGAGAACACTTTAAGGAATTGTTGAACATAGAGGATGGAAGTAATGCGAGTATAAGTGGCTGGGGAATGGCTGAGAGAAGGAGGGAGGTGAGAAGACAGGAAGAAATTAGATGGATAGAAGTTGTGGAAGCAATGAAGAAAGTTAAATTGGGGAAAGCACCAGGAATTAATGGAGTGTGTGGTGAAATGCTGAAGCATGGGGGAGAGATAGTAGTAGAATGGATGTGGAAAATGTGCAGATTGGCCTGGGAGGAAGGTAGAGTCCCGGAGGATTGGAAGCCAGGTATAATTATTCCCTTGTACAAAGGAAAAGGGGAAAAAAAGTGTGGTAATCATGGGGGCATTTGTCTTCTTAGTATAATAGGAAAAGTGTATAGCAGGATACTTATTGACAGAGTTAGAGAAAGAACAGAGCAATTAGTTGGAGAAGAACAGGGAGGCTTTAGGAAGGGAAGAGGTTGTGTAGATCAGATATTCATTCTTAGATCTTTAGTGGAAAAGTTTCTAGAGAAGGGAATGAAGTTGTATGCGGCTTTCATGGATTTGGAGAAAGCATTTGACAGGGTGGATAGACAAGTATTGTGGAAAGTATTAAGAATATATGGAGTAGATGGGAAGTTGTTGAATGCTGTGAAGAGTATGTATGATGGTGCTAAGGCTGCAGTGCGTGTGGATGGTGAAATGAGTGAATTTTTCTCTTTGAAGGTTGGGTTGAAACAGGGATGTGTCATGTCTCCATGGTTGTTTAATCTGTACATTTATAGGGTAATAAAAGAGGTACAAGGTAGGGTAGTGGATGTTGGAGTGGCCCTGGTGAGAGAGGATAGTGTTTGGAAACTCCCTGTACTGTTGTTTGCAGACGATACTGTGTTGTTGAGTGAAGACTAAGGGGAGCTGCAAGGCTTGGTGGATGAGTTTGAGAAAGTGTGTAAGAAACGGAATCCAAAGGTGAATGTAGGGAAGAGTAAAATGATGGCCTTTGAGAAAGGTGAAGTCAGTGAATGTACAGCGAGGTTGGATGGTGAGGACTTGGAAAATGTGAGTACGTTTAAGTACTTGAGTAGTGTGATGAGTAAGGATGGAGGTTTGGAGGGTGAAGTGCTTGAAAGGGTACAGCAGGGAAGAAAGGTTGCTGGTTCTTTGAAAGCAGTGATAAGAAACAGGAAAGTGAGCATGGAAGTGAAAAAGTTACTACATGACAGTATTGTGATACCAACTCTAACGTATGGAAGTGAAGCTTGGACGTTGTTGGAAGGACACAAGTCAAGAGTGAGAGCAGTGGAAATGAGTTATTTAAGAGGAGCCTGTAGAGTCACATGGAGAGACAGGGTGACGAATGAGGATATAAAGGAGCGTTGTGGTGTGGATGTGGATGTGATAGGAAACGTTATGAGGAGCACACTGAGGTGGTTTGGCCATGTGGAGAGGATGGAGGGTGAAAGATTGACGAAGAGAGTGTATGTGAGTGAGGTGGAGGGGGGAAGAGGGAGGGGGAGGCCGAGGATGAGATGGAGGGATGAGGTGGAGAGGTATATGAGAGAGGGGGGTGTGAGTTGGGAGCAGGGCAGTGAAATGGCGGGGGACAGGGCGACTAGGAGGTGATTTGTTTGTGGCCACCCTAAACGGGATTGAGGCGTCTGGCAATAGATAGATAGACAGATGAAAATAGCGTATGGACCCACCGTCCTTACCCACCTTCCTATGGAGCAACTCACCCCATCCACCCCACCCTCACTAACCACATGATCCACTCGCCCACCCCACCCCACCAAGTCCTGTCCACCACCTCTCCACCCGCCTATCCTGCATCTAATTCTCTATTTTTTTTTTTTTTCTCATACCACTTAGTCTTGCCATCGCAGTTTCCTTTGTTTCCCTCATATGCCTGTGCTTCATTTTTTCCTACAACCTAAATTGCTCTGTAAACTCCAAGCTGAAAGAGTCAGTTTTTACATGGTTTTCCTCCATCATTATTTGTTTCATCGTCGTCTCCCAGCCTGTCTTTCCTTGTCTCTTTCCTTCATCTCTCCTTCCACTACGTCCTCTACCTCGTCTCACCCTCCTCTGTAGGACATTTTTAAGGTATTAGAAAAGTCTGAGTGTGGCCTGGCAGTGGGGGAGCTGTTAGGTATGCAAATACTAAATGGAAATGTCAGGAAAGCTGTAGGGATGAGGAATGTGTTGGGGTTGGGAGGCGGAAAAGGAGTTTGTACTGCTCTACTCTTCCTTCTCTCTCTCTCTCTTTGCTCAGTCTCTTGTCTGTGAGTGTCTTTGGTCTTTACTAGGATGTCTGTTATCCTGACATGTGTGGTGCTACAAGATATTTGTGTTTGTGCTTGATTTAGTCAGGCAAACAGTTGGGGTAGAGTCAGATCCTTCTAGCTGTAAAGGTCTCTGCTGTGCTGAGTAAAGTGATTTAATCCTCCCAACCACCACCAAAAAAGTAAAAGTTATTTGTATGAAGAATAAAGTTGGGGCTGGGAGGCTGAAGGCCATGAACTACTGCTACTACTGCTACTGTTGCTGCTACTACTACTACTACTACTACTATTATTGCTGCGCCTAGTCCTTCTCCTCTCCCATAATGCACCAGATTATTCCTTTATCAATCCGCCTCTGTGTGTGTGTGTGTGTGTGTGTGTGTGTGCCCAAAGTAAATTTTAATGCCTCAGCACATGACCTCAGTAACTTTACAAAGCCACACGTATCTCTGTGCTCGCTGGAAATGCACATTGGACTCTCTTCCAGTGTATTCCCGCTGCTCTGACTCGATTGTACTTCACCTAGGATACTTTTTGGCACTGGATGGGGTGGTGTGGCCTTCATTAACCTTTTCACCACTATGCCGTCTTTCTCTGCTGAATAAAATCGTCTGGTAGGTAATGGTAAACCTTTCCAGCCGTCTCTTCGGATATTGAACCACTGCGTCCTGCACCCCGGCCTTTAGCCTGTGTTGCATCTTATACCATTAGACCAGCGTAAGGCAGGTGGTAATATAAACCATTGGGCCGTAATGCTGACAGATATCTTGCCATTTTTCAGGCTCGCCAGGTGCCGGGCATAGTATTAAACTGTGGAATATCCAAAGAAAGCACAATACAAGCAACATGAAATAGTGGCGTGAAAAGTATAACAAACACTCAAAATCAGGCTACCATTGCAGTTAAACAATAAGCAAATCAATTAGAATATGCCATGAGATTCTGGATTCTGCCGTTTTCTCCTCTTCGCTACCTGCCTGCTTATAACCTGATTCTTCTCGACTTCCTGGAAGCTAATTCGTTGATTACACCGTCATATAACAACTCCCTAGACACTGCATGGTTCACACTGATGATGGCCAGCCCACTAAGACGTTCCTGTGTCATTGTGGATTGCATATAAGTTTTTATCAGTTTTAATTTAGAAAAGCTCCACCTGCTGCCGACATCGTTACAGGGAGAGTTGCACAGATCCGTAGAGCTACCCACAAATTCGGGGATACTTCAATAAATTTCTTTTCACGCAGGAAGGTGAGAAAATCCATTGTTGTCATTTTACTGGAAGGTAAATCTGAGACATTCTGCAGCTCCATGGCCAGTTCCCTTCCATCAATGTCTGAGTGTCCCTCATGAGTAGGCGTGTTGCTGAGGGTTTGACAGAAATCGACTATGTCTTTGTCAGACATGTCCGTGAACCCTAACAATATCTTGAACTTTTCATTCACCTCGCCCATTGTCTGGAACCTCTCATTAAGAGAGGAGATCGTAGCGTCCACTACCACACTGAAAAATGAAGTCTCCATCCTCTTGAGTGCAACACTCATAGCTAAAGTGACATTTTTTACTTCTTAGTCTCTTCTGTTTCAGCACGGTGTCTTCGTTCATCGTTTCACATTCTTTAGCAGTAGTTAGTGCATTAGCAAAACCTGTATCTCTGTAGCTGACAATATAATCTTTGGTCTTCTTAAGCAGATCTATAGCCACGCCGAGCTGCATCGTAGTTGACTGCATTAGTTTGCTCACGTGCTGAATTTTTCTGAGTATAGCATACCACACAATTGAGCAAATGGCAAAACGGTATGACCCCACTACCACTACAACGACTGAGCCTCAGCTTTGATGACAGGGTCAGTTGCAGATTCTCTGAGCTCCAAAAGAGCTTCCCTGATTTGCACAGGTTGATATTTAATTGGCTCCACACTTTTTACTCGGCTTTCCCATCTGACGTCTGACCATGATTTCGGAGTAATATTGACATGTTATAACAGAACTTGCCACCTCTGGGGAGAGACTGAAAACAATGGGAATCCTTTCGTTAAATATCCGAAGTAACAAGTTGCATCTAGGGAGCTCTTGGCAGCGTCAGCTAACGTCAAATTCAAATTATGGGCACCACACGGAACAAATAACGCCCGACAATTCCGCTGGAGAAGCCTGGTTTGAACTCCTTTGATGTCTCCTCTCATATTGGCTCCACTGTCGTAAGATTGACCTCGACAGTCCTTAAAAGAAATCTTCATTTCTTTCAATCTTCCTAGTAGAAGGCATGACAAATTTAGCTCCGTAGACTTCTCTACCTCAAGGAACCCCAAGAAATGCTCTTTTATTGCTGGCTTGTCAAGTGCCACTATCCTGATTATAACAGAAAGTTGCTCTTTGTGACTCAGATCAGGTGTGCAGTCTAAAATAACAGAGACGTATTTCGATGCTTTGATATCGTCCACGGTTCTCTCAGTAATCTTTGCACTGATAACGTAAATCAGTTCATTTTGGATCATTTGGCCAAGGTAATGAGAGTGATTGCCTGCATGACTTTCAGCCCTACTAAAATGATTCTTCATAACTGGATCAGATTTAGCCAAGAGTTCCACTTCTTTGCGAAAATCACAACTGGATGGACAGTTAAGTTTTTCGGTTGACCCTCTTAGAGCCAAATTTCTTTCAGCTACAGAATGAATAATCGCCACTAGTCTAGTGAGAACTTGGCACCACTTGTTCCTCTCAGCCATTAACAGTTCAATTTCCCGTCGGTCCATCGTCCTTCCTCTTGCAATGTTGACCACCAGTTCCTTCCATGAGGTCATGTTTTTAGTGTGTTCTATGCTGCTTTCTCGTGTGCTGAGCAAATGGCTGGCATTCTTCCAATCATTGATGCCTCCTTCAGCCATTCTAACATGATTCGTAGAAAAGATTTTACAACAGAAGCAAAAAAGTTTATCCCGTTTCAAATTAGCCAACTTCTTTGGATCTTCTCTCCATTTACTAAGATTCGGCGAAAGTAATCATGTTGACATCTTCTCCCATCCTTTTTTGGAAATACATAATTAGGATCAACGTGGTAAGGTCTTCTACGAACAAGGTTTGCTTTTTCCTGGCTGAACATTGAGGATGGCCAGTCAGTGGGGTCAACAGGCGCAGCCCTGGATGTAGCACATTTTAGCTGTGGTGGTGACACTGTATCTGTTGGCTGTGAAGAATGGAGCTGTGGTGGTAACACAGTTTCTGTTGGCTGTGAAGAATGAAGTTGTGGTGGCGACACTGCATCTGTCGGGTGCGTTGAGGTGGTGTCATAGCTGGTGGGAGCCCCGTCACTGTCAGAATCTCCAGTTGAACGTTGACATAAAAATTTCAGAAGGGCACCTGAAAGAGAAAAACAGGATGTTGATATTAGCCCATGGTTATAGAGCACAAAAATAACAGTAATTTACTAAAAGTACAAATGAAGAACTGATTCATTTTATATGATCAAGTCTGAAAACTATGCACATTCTCTCTTTGATTTATCATGATATATATTAAAAATTCAATAAACACAGGTAGTCCCCTAACACCATCAAGTTAACACAAGAAAAATCAGGCGATAATAATTTAGAGGGGTTCAAGACTCTTGGCTGCATTATTGGTTAAAGATAAATAAGATGAGCATACCTTTATCCTTAGCCCACCTCTCCTCTTCCTTTTTTCTTTTCCTTCCCTGAGCACCAGATAGCTTTTGTCTTGACATTTTAACACAGTAGCTACTTATAATTTGTGGTTTCCAAACAGTACTTATTAAAATACCTGTAAGAATTCAGAAATCGTTAATTTTTCTGACATTTCAGCAGCATGAACATAACCACAGTAACTATTAATACCAACTTACCAAGCAATGAAACTGCACTATTTATTTCTTAATTTCTCATATCTATGCTCGTACACAGAATATGGTACTGATGTCATTCACCTAAATCAAAGATACTGATATTGAAAGTTCTACAATGACCAGACCCAGTAAGAATAATATGTTAATTTTCATGTATATATCAATCAGGCTAAACTGGTGTACATGCCTTTAATCATTTGTCTATGCTTCTCAGTCCTAACATATAACCTATCCCCACCTAATTTGCCAATGTATTTCTATAGCTCAAACATGTCTCCCCTCATTCCTCTTTATCTTTACCCTCATAGAATAACTTCAGATTACAAATTACATTG
Organism: Coenobita brevimanus; assembly: GCF_032717465.1. Classification (NCBI taxonomy): domain Eukaryota; kingdom Metazoa; phylum Arthropoda; class Malacostraca; order Decapoda; family Coenobitidae; genus Coenobita; species Coenobita brevimanus. Next base: position 10,851,603 of record NC_136990.1, read on the forward strand.
TAGATATAATATGAGGTTAGTTGAGAATCACGGCACTGATCCAGACCTTGCTAGTGTTGAAGTTCACACAAGGAATGGGCGAAAATCGATCACTACTCGTGACTGAAAGTAGTTGTTGATTACTGTTTGCAGGGCAGACGATTACTCGGCGATAACTTTTGAAATAATACAAGGCTCAGAATTTTCAGAAAAACTTTGAATTTGTGTCAATAGAATGAAATTATATGGCGATATTTTAATGTTTTCAGGTTGTTCTTACATAATGCTATCACCTAAAAGATGTGCACAGGGCGGAGGGCGCTGACAGATCTTTGGCGCCCTTAGCATTTGCCAACCTCGCCTAATGGAAGCGGCGGTCCTGTGTAAAGATATCTCTCCTTTTACATGCTTGTGGGTTACTGGATTTCAGTCAGATGTGCATGGATAATATGTGTACTGTACTGTCACTCAAATCTTGCAGGGAATAGATTAGAGACTCGCCATACCCTTGAGTGTGGTGGGGAGATGAATGTAATGTTTGTAATGTTCGTGCAAGCATGTTTGTTATTCATTTCTTTCTCGTTACACGCAAAGAAGCCTTGAATTTACAGTAGGAGAAAATGTATTAAGACTTAGATGGTAAGGACATTGAAATAATGAATAAAGACAGGGCGATGAAATAAGTAAATGTGTGTACAAAGGAGTGCAAAGGAAAGCAAACACTAACGGTATTATGAATTCCTTTCTAATTTGTTTCTTATAAGACATGTTATAACGAAGGTTGAATTGCATGAGTAAAAGATGTGAATATAAAATGAGATGGAAGGAGTTGAATAAGGTAAATGAATGTGTGAGAAAACTAGGTAACTGACTGGGTTATGAGTTCACTGGATTATTTGGGCAAGAAGCACACGACAAGGTTTTGTATCTCCTTTACTAACTTGGCAGTCAACGACCTGAACCTGAGTGACGGGTTTTTGTGCAGATCATCAAAAATGAAATTCAAAACAGAATACTGTGCACAAGATTTGGTAGGTGAAGTGGAGATGGGATTCCTCAGGCTTGATTGACACAGCAGTTACTGGTGGCCAATTTCACTGGACAGGCTGTTGATAATGTTCCAGTTATGTATTTTCAGTTTCCGTATTACTGGACTGTACCTCCCCATCTTTATGTGAAAAGGAAAGTCAGGATAATGACGATGATACTCAGATCTTTCTCATGATGATGACGATGGTAAATGTTTTTTTGCCGACATCAACAGATAGTCATTAGCGTCGTATGGCGAAAAAACAAAATAAAACTTACATATATATCAAAATATTGATTATTCTTGTGTTCATTTTTTTTTCCCGCCTCTTAAATTCTACTGTGCCTCCTTCTCCTTATAAATATTCCGTCTTCATGCGCCTCCATCTTCAGTGTAACCTCTCCTTCCACTCTCCCTTGGGTGCCTCCCGCTGTGTTTAATTTTCTTATTCTGGGAAAGTAATCTTGGTCGTCGCTAAAATTCCGTGTGTGGTAAATTAATGAGCCTAAGAAGTATGAGGAAACTGTGCAAAGATAACAGGAAAAATGCGAGGCTAAGGAGGGAAAAAAATACAAAAAATAGAAAATAACCTGATCTTTGGTTTTACAGCATATTGTTTGGTTGTTCAGTATATTCTGGTACTACATGTCTCTCCATACATATCCACTACTTTGTTTAACTGCGTCGTGAAGCGCCAGGTATATGCGTACAACGTCTACTTACTTTGTAGTTGTCGATGTCGTTGGCCTGCTTGCAGAAAGCTTGAAATACACAATGGGCACGCCCATACCGGCAAACATACACTGTCCAGTTTCACCCTGCGTACTACTCCAGCCGTGCTTCCCCACCTTCTATTATTCACGCCCATCCCGTCAGTCCCTTACACCCACCACAAGAATGAGCTTGCCTTTCACCAATACACACACACACACACACACACACACACACACACACACACACACAGAATATAAATCTGCGCCGCTATTCATACAACACTCATCTTCACAGGGTGTGCCTCCCCCACCCTGCCCCACCACCCATTACAATATCCACCCATCCATCTCCATCACCAATTACCATGCACATTCTCTATGACTCGCCCTGGTCTTAGAGAAATCAGTTCCCATTGCCTACGCTCTCCTCATGGCATGCCCATATTAAATGGGTGTGTTCTTTCCTCCCTGTCCCTTCACCATCCTGCCCACTTATATCCTGTTCCCCGAGTTGGGCTTTTATAGAAATGTGTTCCCACCGCCAGCACCAGGTTTCAGGCAACGCTCATCGTCCCAGAGTATACCTTCACGTCCTGCCAACCACCCATCGCTTCTGAACGCGTCCCCGCAACACGAGAACATCACTGACATGGCGCTGCAATGCACAGGCCACCTTGTACGCCCATTTAAGTTATTTCCAATTTATTTATTTCTGTGTATCTCATTTCATATAAACAGATAATAAAAAAATCATTTTCAGTATCACATAACACATATATATTGCACAGGAAAAAAACAGAATAGGTATATACGGTCGGGCAGGCTTTTGAGATGGTGACAAGATGCCGGGGACTTGAAGGAATTTGTTGATTACCGTGTGGTCATTTCCAACGTGCACGATGATGACAGACCCTCTATTTTTTTGTACTCTCCTCGGTTCCAGTTCCTGCCACACTTCTTGATGTATGTAAAGATGTAAGACTGACAATAATGATGATGATGGTGAACGTGGTGATCACAGACGGTGATTTTAAAGATTTATAACTTACCATTTTGGGCCATTAAACACACACAGGCAAGTGCAAATAGCCCCCCCCCCTCCCTCTCTCTCTCACTGTTTATATATATATATATATATATATATATATATATATATATATATATATATATATATATATATATATATATATAATCATCATCAGCCGTTTGAATACCCACTGCAGGACCGGCCTGTCCCGACCGAAGTCGGGACGATACAGCCAATGCATCTCTACCAAGTGGCTTAGGCTGTCTGGTAGAGATTGTATGTAGGGTGAGAAGTGCTTGTAAGTGTAATTGTAGTGTTGTAGTGGCTCTGGATGTGTGTGTAGTCTGTGAACCAAGTGTAATCGGCCCGCGCAAGCCTTACTGGGTGCAAGCATACTTTACAGTAAGCGACACTGGTTCAACCACAGCACCCATTGTGTCCGCCAATGCAGTACGTGGCCGGGTGAACACTCCCAAAGTTTATTACCCTGGCGGGGAGCGAACCCTGCTCCACCCATGTACGAAACGCACACTCTACCACTGTACCACAGAGGCTCATATATATATATATATATATATATATATATATATATATATATATATATATATATATATATATATATATATATATATATATATATATTCTATGGATAATATACATGGTATGTAATGCATCCAGAGGCGGATCCCACTACTACCTGGCACATCCCCAGGTGGCAGGTAGGGAAAGGGCTTACAGCTATACGAGGTAACGTCTTACACGGTGCGGACCATGTGACCTCTTTTAAGATATATAGGGCTCCACCGAATATACTGAATAAGGTGGCACAAAAACTGCATTTCATCAGGAATTATGTGACATCGTATGGGTGAAATATTGGAAAGGGTGGGTGTCTGCTTTGGTAGTCGGAAAATGTTGCCTATATTTGAATAATAAGCCTGGTATTTTCGTATAGGCCTATATGGAAGTTATCCATTTTTAACGCAGGGATGCGAATTATTGTAATGTTATCATATATGGAAATACCATCCACTGGAGGTGTACAACTCCCTATATCCCCTGATTGAAGTACACTTCCAGCATTACAAATGCGTAAGTGACGAAACGTGTCATATATAAGTAACATGATAGCCTTACATTGCACACATGACGTGGTCACCTCGCCCACTTAAAAGTTCACAATGGTTGTGTTTTACGAATGTGTGTTCGTATCCTTGTATTTTTGGCGTTGCTATGGCGTTTCATTCTCACTCGGAAGCAATGCATTATCTCCATACCTTGATTCATTTTCTGTTCGAATCAGTGTGATTTATAACCAAGGCCATGAATTGACGTTTTCTGACAGAGCCCTGCCTTACCAGTATCATATTATTTTGGAGTATCCGGGGCGGTGCCTACATAACGTCATAACTATACGTCACGCTAGCCTCGCACGAGCGATGGCTCATTCTGTCGCCTCGCATGCTTCTTTTACTCTTGTAAGTGCCTTAAGTCTCCACAGCTGGTAATAATCCATACTGACGCCAGGTAGGTCGGGGTCTGAAACATACCCTAGTAGAATATCATCGAAATCCAAAGCTTTGATAACAAGATATTGCCAAAAGCCAGTGTTCCACTGCCTTTGAAACCCACAGTAGGTTAGGTTTAGCTAAACAGTTAGGTTAGGACAGTTCCTTCCGCCATTACGCTAACGAATCAAACGAGCTGTCACAGCAGAACAGCTAAAAGTGATGGGGAAATAAATTTAACAAGAAACACTTATTGACCACCCCAGATATACTCAGAAAAAATATAACAGACTATCAGGAAGAAGAAGACGTGGTTTAGTTAGGTGCTTTTACTGCTTAAAGCACATGTTTATCTCACTTTATTACTCTCCTCGCTGTCGCCTCCGTCATCGTCATCGTTCTTACTAGACTCAACGTTTTGGGCCCATGATGACAAGGGACAACTGATAAACTGATAAAGATGCTGTGACAGCACACCTACTCAGTCTGCTCCCAGTAACAACACAGACTGAACTGGAAGGCGAGAAAGCTGCTAGCATGGGAGAACGTTGCTGCCACCTGGTGGCTGCCACTGCCACCCGTGTGTACACTACGTGAGCCAAAGATCCGTGGTTGGTGATCTGGTATACAAATATATTACAGCGTATAGGTGAATTCCGCGGTTAGTGAACCCATATATATATATATATATATATATATAGAGAGAGAGAGAGAGAGAGAGAGAGAGAGAGAGAGAGAGATCCATCCATGGAACCATTCATTGCCCGCATCAAAATAAATGTATATAAACGTGTATACCGGCATTGTTTGGGACCTTGGGGAGCTACCCCCCACCCCCCCGAGGAACCTGAACCCTAGATCTCATTTTATTCACTGGAACTCTGATTCACTTAGGAGCCATGATTCACTTTGGACTCATTCCTCAGGAATATATTCCCCTTGGACCTCTTCCTACAAAACTGACCTTTTTACGTCATGTGCCTATTTTCCAGCTAACTACACACCCACTGATCCACCCTACCAAGCCACCCATCAACCCACCAGGACTGTCTTCCTACCCACCTACTGTATTTCCCGTGGTCCAATTTTCCTACCATCCACCCATCTACCGTCAATCCACCCACCTTCCTTGTCCACCAGCACACCCACTCCTTCTATCCACTAAGCGACAATTACCCACTCACCCACCTATCTTGCCCACCCACTCTCACACCCACGTTGCCCCACCTGGCCCCGCCACACCCACCAACCCACCTCGTTCACCTTCCCACAACATCCATCCATCCGCCCACACGACCTTTTTAAAATACTGATATGATTGTAGCAGACAGATTGGAAAAAATAAAAACAAAACTCTACAGTAGTTAGCCGCCAAGCTAGTGACTTGATTAATTATAATTTTGGCCATTATGGGTGCCATTTTAACAACTTTAAATCATGAATAAAATCCTTTTGGAAAATGTTACCCCTTTGAAACCCTCTACTAAATTCCCTCCTAATTTTCATAACAGACATATATAATTGCCAGAAGCCTTAATCCTATTATGGGTGGCCACAAACAAATTGCCTTCATGTCGCCCTGACCCCAGCCATTTCACTGCCCTCCTCCCAACTCACACGCCCCTCTCTCATATACCTTTCCACTCCATCCCTTCATCTTATCCTCGGCCTCCCCTCCTGTTCTGGTGCTGAACATCGTTCCCATGGGGAGCTGAGTCTCACACTATTTATACGTATTACTTACAGAGATGTTTACTCATAATTAGTGTGTAATATAGTGTGAAGATAAACAAACCAAACACAACTTCATTGTAAGTGTGACATGGGAATAAGATGAGTGCCCAGACGTGCAAAGCCAGCATTTTTCGGACGTAAACAGACAGGGTGAAAGAAGGCGATAGAAGAATATAAAATATGCATACGTTTAAGTCTTGGGGAAACATATATCTATACCAATATACCTCATGTAGTTAATACTGCCTTATTGAGACGTATGATGTGCAAGGTAGAGTGGTAATACACGCCTGTTCATGTATGTCTCTCGCTGTTTCTGAGAGATATGGCATCTCTAAATAAGCTGACCTAAGCCTGCTCCCAGTGCGGGGCAGAGCAGCGACAGCAGATTACTCTCAGCCATCGTAGGAGGGAGATGTACTACACTGATACACTCTTGTCGCAGTTGTATCTTTCTGTGGCGAAATAAAGAGAGAGAAAACACATCTACTCCACTTTCTTTCACCTGCACGCAACCTCTGACTCACAGGTTACCACCACTATTCCCGCCGCCTGCCGTGACAGCAAGACTTAACTGTGGGAAGTGACCAGCTGACGAACTTAGTGAATTCCATACCAGCCGGTAACCTCCCTTTCCCCTCCTCCACCTCTTTCACATAAACTCTCCTCGTCAGTCTCTCTCTCTCCATCCTCTCCACATGGCCAAACCACCTCAGTGTATTCCTCCTAACACCTTCTATCAAATCCACATCCACACCACAATACTTCTTCACTTCCTCATTTGTCAGTCTGTCTCTTCATGTAGCTCCAGATGTTCCTTTAAAATAACTCATTTCCACTGCTCTCACTCTTGACTTGTGTCCTTCCAGCAAGATCCAAGCTTCACTTCCCTATGCTTTAGTTGGCATCAGAATACTATCATGCAGCGACTTTTTTTTACAACCATGCTCACTTCCCTATTAATCACTGCTTTCATAGAACCAGCAACCTTTCTTCCTTGTTGTACCATTTCAATCACTCCATCTTCCAAACTTCTCTCCTTACTCATCACACTACCTAAGTACTTAAACGCACTCATATTTTCCATTTCCGCATCATCCAATTTCACTGTACATTCAGTGTTTTCATTTATGTCGAAAACGATAACTTTCCTCTTCCCTATATTCACCTTTAGATTCCCTTTCTTACACACTCTCCAAAATTCATCCATTAAGCCTTGCAGCTTCCCTTCGTCTTCACTTAACAACACAGTATCATCTGCAAACAACAGTACAGGGGGTTTCCAAACATTGCCCTCTCTCACTAGGGCCACTCCAACATCCACTGCCCTACCTTGTACCTCTTTTATAACATCCATGTACAGATTGAACGACCATGGAGACATCACACATCCCTGTTTTAATTCAACATTCAGACAGAAATATTCACTCAGTTGACAATGCACACGCACCGCAGGATTAGCGCCATCATACATACTCGTCGTGGCATTCAAGAACTACCCATTTACTCTCTATATTCCTAATATTTTCCATGTTTCTTGTCTATCCATTCTGTCATATGCTTTCTCCTCATACAACTTTTTCTCCATCTCTAGAAACTTTTCCATTAAAGACCTAAAGATGAGTATCTGATCTACATAAACTCTTCCCTTCCTAAAACCTCCCTGTCTATCTCCAACAAATTCCTCTGTTAGTTACCCAACCCTGTGAATGTGTATTCTACAATATACTTTTCCTACTACATTAAGAAGAGAAATGCCCCTATGATTACCACACATTTCTTGTTCTTATTTTCCTTTGTTCAAGGGAATAATTATACCTGACTCTGTCTTCCTGGGGCTCTACCTTCCTCCCATGCTAACCTATATATCTTCGACATCCATTCTACTACTATCTCTCCCCCATGCTTCAGCATTACACACACACTTCATCAATTCCTGGGGCTTTCCCCATTTTGACTTTAATTGCTTCCACTAATTCCTTCCAACTGATTTCTTCCTCCCTTCTCATTAACCTTCTTCTCCCAGTCATTACCCAGCCACTTATACTTGAAATACTTTCCTTCTCTTTGGTTAACAGTTCCTTAAAGCGTTCTCCAAATACATACAAACGTGTGTGTATATATATATATATATATATATATATATATATATATATATATATATATATATATATATATATATATATATATATATCGGTATATGTAAGCTTAAGGATTTGAATTTCATAATAGCAGACTTTCCTGATCTACCAGATGACCCGCTGACATGTCATAAAAGTACCCCCACTAATACCAATACACCAGTCCTGTATGAGACAGCCCTAGCATGTATTCAGTATGGACGGTGGGTGTTAGCGCCGAAGTGGTGACATGCTGAGAGGTGTATGGTATGTAGGAGGGCTACTGGGCCTTGAGAGCAGACTGTGAAGCCTATGCCCAGAGTCAGACACATAAAAATACACACACACACACAGAATAAAGTAGAACAGTACACGGCCTTCAGCTTCCCAGGCCTAATCTCGTTCATCAGCCATGTAAATGTACATTTGTTATTACTTTTCATTTCAACTACAGACCATTTTATTCAGCCGAGGACATTTCCACCTTGGGAGATTTAATATTCTTTTTTTTTCTTTTATGCTAGGAAGAAGGAACCAAAGGCAAGAAGCCGCAAAATTGTTCCTTCCAAGAGAAGAACAAAATACAACACAGAGCCAAATTTAAGATCCGATCATTTTGAGATGCCTGGACACACTGCGTCTGAAAGACTGGAGATCATAGGAAGCAGGAAATACAGACAGAGGGAGACAGTTCCAGAGCTGACATGTTGCATAAATGAAGGACTGGGAGTAACGGTTAACTCTTGCATTAGAGAGTTGGACAGAAAAGGGAAGAGAGTTTGCTGTTTGACGGGTGCTAAGCGCCCGTCGTAGAGGTGGAGGAATGCAAGCAGACAGTTCAGAGGAGCAGCGACCATTGAAGTAGCGATAGAAAAAGAGATAAAGATGCAACACTGAGGTGCCTGCTGTAGTGGTGGAGGGATGCAGGCAGACAGTTCAGAGGAGCAGTGACTATTGAAGTGACGATAGAAAAGAGATAAAGATGCAACAGTACTGCGAGGAGACAGAGGTTGAAGGGAGCCAGTAAGAGGAGGAGAGTTAATGAGACGAAGAGCCTTTGACTCCACCCTATTGAGAAGAGCTGTATGTGGAGAACTTCCCCACATATGCGAGTTGTACTCCACAAAGGGGCGGATAAAACCCGTGAATAGACTCAGCAATTGTGCAGAGGTAAAAAATGAACGGAGTCGGCTTAGTACACCTAATCTCTTGGAAGCAGATTTTACAAGAGATGCAATATGATCATTCCAAGATAAGTCCCGAGTGAATGAAAACCCAAGCATGTTCAAGGATGATGCAGGATTAAGCTGAATATTATTAAACATTAGTGGGTACTCCTGTGGAAGATTTTGAAGGGTTAATAGGTGCAAGAACTGAGTCTTTGATGCATCAAAAACAACCAGATTATTTTTACCCCAGTCAGAGATACGAGCTAAGTCAGACATTAGGTGTGCCATAGCCTCATCCCTTGTTTGTTGAAGTAACTGCTGAGATGGGCGTTGCGGGAACCGAATGGAATGGTGAAGGGTGGAGTCATCAGCGTATGAGTGGATAGGGTTAGATGTACAGCTTAGAATAGTCTGCTTGAATAATAAAAAGAAATACAATTATCTTCTAGCAGCACGAACATTAGTGAAGCATATCGTAGTAAAGCACAAGGACACTCATAGAGAATAAGAGACTGAGCAAGGAGAGAGAAAAATGAGTAGAGAACAATGCCCTTTTCTCCCCTCCCAGCCCCAACACATTCCTCATCCATACACCTTTCCTGACGTTTCCATTTAGTATTTGCATTACTAACAGGTCCCCCGATGCCAAGTCACACACACACACACACACACACACACACACACGTATATATATATATATATATATATATATATATATATATATATATATATATATATATATATATATATATATATATATATATATATGGATTTTGTTACCAGTCACTCTTATAATCACTGCCTTTCATGAAGAAGGAAGAATATGCGAAGAATCTTTAAGAGTATGGCAAATATTGAGCTACTGATCATTTACCATATACCCGGTTATTTAATCATCATCGTCATCATCATCATCTATCCCTCATTTATGAACACTAATGGATGTGGTGAATTATGATCCAGAAACAGGGAAACAGTAATCACAGAGGCGGGAGAACTGCTAATAACGTGGCAAGAGACATAGTTCAACCAATCACTTCCATAGCACTGAAGCCCCAAGAATCCTGCCTAATCCCACAAGCCCATCATCTTCACCTGTAATTTTTCTATTTTTTCAAAGCGGCAGTAGATCCAGTTTATTGAAGTTCGTATTTCTGTACATAATTTTGCTATTGTATAATCCCACGCTACTTATTTCATGTTTAATTTTGTAGCAAATTTTGGAGTTGAAAAGGGCGGTAATGAGGCCAAACAACGCTAACCGTATAGTTTCTGTTATTCTTTTTCCTTCTAAACCTGTGTCCCCTCCATACCCTACGTGGATAGTAGGTTGGGCACGATTAGGTATAATTAGCATATTTAGATTAGTAAATGTTTCTTAGCGTTGGCTTTGGTGGGATTTTATGATTTACTGGATTATTTATTGTTGATATGTCAATCATGCTACGATACTTTTATCCATTCCTTTCACTTACATGCTAATCTCTCTCTCTCTCTCTCTTTCTCTGTCTCTCTCTTTGTTTCCCTTCTCATTTCCTCCCTCTCTCCCCTCCTTCCTGTTGTAAGGTCGGGGATAAAAGGTGGTCAAATATTTAACCTCTTCTGCCTTGCCCGGGTTAATGAGAGAGGCTCAGTGTGCTTCTCTGCCCGTACAGGAAAAATGATGTGTCAGGCAGCAAAATGGCAGACATTCGTTAAGTATGAAGAAGACTCAGTGTAAGCAAAGTATTCCCGGGGACTGTACATATTCTCATATTATCGCTTTCTTTTTCTCTCCTTCCTCCTTTTTCCCCTGCGTTTACTGAATTCGCTAGATCTCTTTCACTGCCACGCTTTCTCCCGAATACTCACGTAGGTTTTCTTTTTATTTCTTGTTTCTATCGCCCCACTTTAAAAATGTTACAGATCCCTTCATCTCCCTGTGGACATTACTCTTTATGAACTCTTGCCACTGCCATAATATACACACTATATATTTTCCCTTTTCGCTCACTCCCTGCCACATTTTCCTTCTTTTGCTTCCTGCCTCTCATATTATGATTTTCCTCTTTCCTTGCGCAAGCCCTTACTTTTCCTAGTTTCTTTCTTTCTTTTTAGCATTCTGCCTTGTTAGCCTAATGCACTGGCCTTTGCTCTCTCTTCTACTGCGCTTTAGCATTTATCTTGATTCCATAATGTTTCAGTTCCTTGGCGACTCTTGGTTTTCTTCCATCTGGTTTATTTCCTTTAGCATTTTTTTTTTTTTAATTATGAATAACACATATGGGTTAAAGACACCAGGTCAATCTGTTTTAACCGGTCAATTGAGGAAACAGCAAGTCAACCAATTCACAGACGTACTGAACTTTAAAGAAACAGTTTGTGACTATTATATATGAAAACACATACTAGGAAGTAATATAATAAAAAAGGCTGTCACTACTATTTGTTGTTATTAAAGTGACTTACATACAATAAAACTTTTAACTGTAAGCAATACTGCCAGTTGGAAAAGGCAGTTCTTCAGCATAGCCCTTAAGCTGCAGGTGACGTGTATATACGTGTAACTGGAGGGGTTCTGAGTGCTTCGGGTAACGTTTATACCTACATCGGTGCCTGAGCCACAATATAAGGCCCACACCAATATTTATCACATCTGACGATTCAAGACAGTCCAGAAGTATGCTTTGAGCCAGGCAGCGAGTTACCTCTTTGACACAGTGGGAGTTATATGTATTGTTTTATGATTTCATAAAGTCCAGTCCATTGCCCCATATGATGTCCACTCCACCTCAACCCCTCAGTGACTGTCCACAGGCAAATTTGCGAGTCTCACAGATATAAGGTATTGATACTGAATGCAGTAAATGGTAAAACTGGATGCAAATGTAAAGCTACTCCTATGCTGGGGAGCTTTGGTCAAAACCAGTTCACAAGCTCCAACATCGCCTTGCCGATATACAAGCTCACTGTCTCATATCCTTGCTTTCTAATGTCTCTGCCCAGAGACCTGGCGCCACTTACATCAGCAAGAGGAAGATGTGGTGGGTGTTATGGTTTTTAAATGAATATTTTAGGTAGTCTAGCTGCTGAGATATGACAAGGTGAAGGTAAACGATTATGGGTGAATTCCTGTAAGGGTAAGTGGCTGATGGTGTAATACTGCCACAGTCTATGGGTCAGGTACTCTCAAGGTGGATGGAAACTTGAGGACAAGGAGAGCTAGAGCTCCTGTTTCATCGGCCCCTCGGGACTAGCTCCTGACCAACCCACTTTGCTACTTTTCAGTGTTTCAGTACCACAGGGAGTACAGCAGCATACTCTACTATGGATCTTCCTCTGTCGACACTCAATTACATTCACACTGAAAACCACACTTACTATTCAAAATTACGAGAAAAAAATGCCTTCTCAACATCAAGCCTCGGAGTCCTTGGGAGGGGGGGGGACAGGATTCCGACCATCCGCCCCTCTCCAGGTGACAGCCAAGAGATATCCTTGGAATCACTATCTGACTCACTTCTTCATTTCTGCAACACTGTCGCCTTTCCTTTAATTTTCTCTCTGATGACCACCACCTCACTTCCTCTAAACCTCACCTCATCCATACTGAGACTCACCTGTCTGAGGCGACTAACGGCAGACGCTTCTCCTTATCTTCCTACTTTTCTTGCGTTACTATCCTTATGCTTCAGCATGTAGAATTAGATCTCGTAGTCACAGTCTACACTGTAACAAGCAGTCTTGAAAGGACCATAAGGTCCGTTGCTGTTTGCTTTCCTTTGTACCTTTATACTCCTTTGTACTTTCTCTCCTCTCACTTCAAAGCCAAAAGGGGCTGTTGTGTATCTGAACACAACATATCTTGCTCTCGTGTTCCTGAACTTGAATATTCTGAATTTTCTACTCTCTGGCTTCGGCTATCCTGTCATTTTCTGTCTCTGTCTGTGGTGTGTACTTATCCTCTAATTCTACTGACTATGAAATATTTTTTACCATCGTACTTCCAAGATGTAATACATCCTATCCATTTATCCTTTCTTTGAAATTTTCATTCTAGGTGATTTCAATGTTAATCACCACCATTGGCTCTTCTTTTCTTTCACTGATCCACCTGGTGAACAAGTCTACATTTTTTGCCATCCTTAATGACCTAGAGCAGCTTGTAGAGTCCCCTACCTGTATCCCTGACCACTTTGGAAAGAGCTCCAACATACTTGACCTTTTCCTTACAACTAATCCTTCTGCATACATTGTTAATTTTTTCTCTCCACTGGGCTCCTCTGATGTCAACCTCCAGTAAGGTCTATGGATCCTCTCAAGAAGTGGCGGCTGTGGGAGGAGCTGCTGATATGGAGGCCCTCAGGCTGTACTTCCTTGATTTTTCCTGGAATAATTATTACATCCACGGCCAAGAGCCGTCTGGGTGTGCCTCACGTATTATGGATGTTAGTCTTTTGTGCATGGAACCATACATTCCTTTCTCTTATCCTATGACTATTGCAAAAAGAAAAAAAACTTCATTTAATCACATTTGTTCCAATGCTGTCCACGACAAGGAGGTCTACAAAAAGTATCAGAGCCAACTCAGTCTTGAAGCTCATTTCTTTCTGATGTTTCACCCTGGAATAACGAAAAATCTTTCCTTCACTCTGCTAAAATAATAATAATAATGATATCAATAATAATAATAATAATAATAATAATAATAATAATAATAATAATTCATACTAAATGTTCTCAAATCTTGAACTCAGACTCTTCTCACGCTTTCTGGCACCTTGTCAAAAACCTTTCTAACAACTTCGTAGCATCCTTATCAGCAGTTACTTTAACAATCAAGGGATGAGACTATGGCACACCTGATTTCTTACTTGGCTCACCTCTCTTATTGGAGTAAAAGTAATCTTGTTTTGTTTAATGTGTCAAGACTCAGTTCTTACATCTTTCAACCCATCAAATTCTTCCGCAGGAATATTGTCTAATTTTTTACAATATCAAACTAATTCTTTCATCGTTTTTGAGCATAACTGAGGTTTCATTCTCTAGCCTCTCTTGTAAAAATCTGGTACACAGAGATTAGGTATGCTAAGCCGACTCACTGCCTTGTTTACCCCTGCACAGCTGTTCACTTTATATATGGGTCTTATTCGCTTCTGTATACAGTTCAATTCTCATGTTTGGGAAGGCTCTCCTAATACAATTCTTCTCAACAAGGTGAAGTCATAGCCTTTTCGTGTCAGTAACTCTCCTTCTCTTATTGGCTCCCTCCAGCTTCCGCCCCTTTGCTGCACTGTTGCATCTTTATCTCTTTTCCATCGCTACTTCAGTGGTCACAGCTCTTCTGAACTAACTGATTGCATCCCTGTACCACTACAGATGGCGTGCAGCTAACAGTTACTCATGGTCTTTCTTTTATGCAACAGGTCAACTCTGGAACTGTCTTCCTCTGCCTGTATTCTCTACTGCACATGACCTCAAGTCTTTCAAATGCAGTGTGTCCAGGTATTTCAAAATGAAAGGATCTTGAATTTGTCTCTCTGTTATCTTGTTTTCATTTCTTTGAGGAAGAATCAGCAACCTTTTGATATATATGGTTCCTTCTTCCTTTGATAAAAAGAATAAATAAACAAGCAAATGAAGGTAATGTTTTGTGTTTAGTTACAGTTTCACCCAGACCGTACACTGCACCTTATCCACTGACAGCAGCCTGGCATTTAAAGTAACGTGAAATGGTTACAATGGGATATCATCAACATTATCGTCATCAAGATTATCCGTTATCCTGCAATATTCACGGCACCATATCACCGAACCATATTGTAATATAATAGCCTTTACTATAATGGGTTTTTCGAAACTCACAACCATATTGCTGAAAAAGTTCAAAAGTGCCAAACTGTGCACAGAATTGGGTTGCCTCGATACTGCTACAGTTATAGGGAACCTAAGCACATCGCTGGAAAGCTTGTGGCGAAGCAATGGGTGTTACTGTGGTTTTCCTAAAAATTTCAAAATGTATGTTAATATTAGTCATATGGGACGAAACCTTTCTAAATTAGCAGCTTTAGAGAGCTTCCTCGCTTGAAGGTGTTCTACGCTTGCCAGTGTAGATCGTCCCGATAAGATCAACACTAACTGTTTTACCACGGAAATATGGCCAGAAATGGTTTAGGAGTGATTTCTCCAGTGATATAATTCTGGCAACTATTGGCGGGAAGACAGGGTGGAGCATAGCATTAGAGCAGGTCAAGCTTCATTATATGACGTTAGTTTTAGTAATCCAGAGTCAGCAACAAGGTTGATAGATATAATGGACAAAACTGAATAAATCACAACATCAATATTAGAATAATAATTCCTACATATAATATCAAGTGTTGTACGAAAGGACAAGAAAAAAAAAAACTGACATTGCTTTTGCTACAGTGGTTATAACCTATGATGATGGCTGTGATGATATGTTACCTGACCTTGTACAGTACCAGCCCAGCAATCAGCAGATTTAACGATCATCATCAGTGTACAGGAACACATATACAGTGTATCACAAATACTTAAGAATTGTTAGGCACACAGACCCTTCGAAACCGAAGTATTATTTTTTGTTGAGCTGTAACATAAGATTATCAGTAAAATATGGTGCTAGTCGCGAATAAGTATTGTGGAAATGATATAGAGGCATATGATTGTCTTACTTTGGCACTGAAACATACCAAAAGCTAACACTTGAATACTGTGCTATTCACAAAGAGTTACTGTGGAAGGGATATACAGTAGAATCGTGGTATTATCTTCTTTTGTAATTAGGTTGTAGCAAAATTAGCATTTCAGTGTGCTGGTATCCACTAAAAAGTAATTTGTAGAGGATGCAGGGCTGTGGTACTATTCTATTTGCCAGTAAGCTGTAATGAAGGATTAACATTAGAATGCGGTGTTAGTTACGAAACAGTTCTAGGGAAAGAATGTTTAGACGCTGTATTATCTCATCCTACCGTTGATCTACGGGAAATACTGTACGCTACATAAGAACATGAATGTCTGCCAAATTATAGTGTATCAACTATAGTCATGAACAAACGCTTTTCGTCCAAAATATATAAAGGACAGAACTAAGCCAAGACCCGTACATTACTCTTTTCCATTTAATGCATTTATCCCAAGGACGTCATTTATATCATATTGTTATTAACAGCAGCAAAACTACGATGCAAATGACCGCTCTCCCTCCCTGTCGATAGGTAGATACGTAGGTAGATAGGTAGGTAGGTATCTAGGTAGGTAGATGCCACCAGTACCAATAATGTGGATAATTGTAGAGAATCGTAGATTACTGCTGTTCCCATACATAGATAATTGTCGTTGCTAGGAGCTGGGATTGTAGTAGACCGACGAGGCACCTTCTACCAATGGAAAGAGTCGTGAGGCGTCGGATAACATGGGGATTGTACAGTATATTTGTAGATATTCCCCTGCCTCACTCCCCCCTCTGTCTCTCTTGTATCGTAAGTGAAGGTGAGGTAGAGACAGTTTGGAGTTACTGGGTTTCATTGTGAGGCTGTTACATTGTACAGGACAGAGTAACGTGACCCATTAATTGCGGAGTGACAGCTAATCACTTACTGGCTCCTACCTCCGACGCTACTTAATCTTCTTTTGCCTCCTTATCTCCTGTTCCCTCTCTTTCTTTACTCAGCCTCCTTCTGACACCTTCTGTCTCCTTCTGTCCCCTTCTGCCTCCTTCTCAGTATATATTACCGTCTTGTTTCCGCATGGTTGACGTGCGTGCGTATGTGTGTGTGTTTGGCGTCTAGCACGCTTCCGTCACGTGAGCTAACTGGCTTCCGTGAGTTACACGAAGGATTTGATATACATCCTGAGATTCTTGACAGTCTTGGCCAGAGGATATGTGTGTTTCCGTTCCTGATGCCCTAGACATATCTACCTGCCTATGACATATTGTGCTAGTGTTACATATTGTGCTATGATTATGTAATGCCTCTATTACTTAATGTGCTATTAATGCCTATACCTCCACTACCTAGGTCTCCTCCCGCCGTACACTGAGGGAGGAAGAAGTTCCTCCGCCAGAGGCAAAGAGGAGCGAGGGAAGAGGAAGCGGATGAAGGAAAGATGAATGAAAATGCCTATGAGACGAGCCTGGTGAAGGAAATACCGTCCAATGCCCCAGACTAGGCCCGAGACGACTCCAGGGAGAGGAAGGAAGAAATTCACAGGGAAGAAAAGGATCACTATACTCCCGAAGTAGAACAATAACATAAAGAAAACCACACACACCCGAAGCTGCCCACCTAACGTCAGTCGTAATAAGAAGATGGGAGGAGTCCCTAGGGGTGCCGATCCCAAGTTGCCTGCGTTGCATCGACAACGGCTGAAGAAACATATGGAACTGCAAGCTGCAGGCAAATGGAGACTGTTAATGAGGAGTGCAGTACCGTTTACTCGACAGAGGATGAAAGTAGAATGATTTTGTTGGAGCTGGACAAGCATTGTCCTCCGTATCTCCCAAAGGAGATTGACACACTCTGCCAGGTGCCAAGCGCAGCTGCCAAACCTCTGCTGGTATACAGCACAGGGCTTGACTCGGTCTAGAAAATTTCTTTTCTAGTTTATTGTTATATGGTTCCTTGAGAATTGCCAAGGGTAATGTAGTCGAGTCATAAAAGCTCTCACTCTAGGTAAAGCCGCAATGAAACAAAATACTTGGAGAACTGCGTGCATGTGGGTGGTGGCAGGGAGAGGGGGCAGGGGAGAAAGGGAGGGAGGGAGAAATGGAAGGAGTGTAGAGGGAGGAAAGGGAAGGTTTTGTGCGCAAAGGGAGAAGGAAAACTGAAATAACAGAGAGAGAGAGAGAGAGAGAGAGAGAGAGGGAGGGAGGGAGGGAGGGAGGGAGGGAGAGAGAGAGAGAGAGAGAGAGAGAGAGAGAGAGGTACTGCAAGGAAGGAGGTTGGGACAGTGAAATGGGGGAGGAGGGGAATATGTGAAGAGCGACATTGTGGCGACAGGCAGGGAGATAGGGGAATGAAAGTGATGGATAAGGAGGGATGGAGGGAGGAGGGAAAGATGGTGTACTGGGTGAGGGTGTGAAGCTAGGAGGGGGAGGGGAGATGGTGGGGAAAGAATGTGTGAGAAAGGAAAGGGGGAGGGAGAGTTGATGATGGTAAGCAAGGAGACAGATTGGGGAGGAGGAGAGGGTGTGATAGGGATGTGGGGATAGGTGAATGTGAATGCAGTGTGGGTGTGGGTGTGTGATGGTCTTACTTGATGGGTATGGTGAAGTTAATGTGGATGTGGGGGTGTTAGGGGGGTGTTCAGGTATATTAGGGTGCAGGTGGGTGTAAATGCCAACGGGTGTGTGTAGATATGGGTGGGAAGTGGGAGTGTATTAGAGTATGTGTTTGATGGATAAAAGCATGAGTGAGAGATGTGGTTGTGGGGTGTGAGAGATATGGTATACCCTATCATTTTTGGGGATAAAGAGGTCGGGATGATGATGATGATGATGATGGTTTTTTCCTTGCTCTTCTGAGTGGTGCAAGGGTCGAATGAGATTGTAGATGAAGGTTTGTGTAGATGTGGGTGAAGACTGGATTGAGAGATGTTTGTGTGTAATTCACCGGGTCGGTCAGGATCGCTTGATGGTCGTGATCGTCAGCTTTTACCCTCCCGGAAGGGAGCTGAGAGCTCATATAGTCCGATCTAAGGGCAAGGCTGTGACCTTCACACACGCACACACCCGTCCCCTTGCTCCAGGGGGACAGTAACCACCCACTTCGTCAGTGAAACTTTTCGCAACCTGAGCGAGGCGCGAACTCCCGTCCACCAGTTGGCAAGCGAGAGCGTTACCACTGCACCAGCGAGCGATGTGTGTGTGTGTGTGAGAGAGAGAGAGAGAGAGAGAGAGAGAGAGAGAGAGAGAGAGAGAGAGAGAGAGAGAGAGAGAGAGAGAGAGAGAGAGAGAGAGAGAGAGAGAGAGTGGAGGGGTATGTATGAATGCAAATGTACAGCAGAATTTGGATGCCATGCTGGTGTGGGTGGGAGGGTGCGAAATATAAAACCGTAAACTCTCATGTTCATGTCCTCTGTAGCATTATTCCAGATGACAACAGACGATACAGTTCGGGTGATATTGCGTCACTGAGTTAAAACAGTCACTATTATGGCTTCATAGTATACGATATCTCCAGTGCCCGTACTCCTTTTCCAGCTTCAGGGGTTCAGAGGATTTGAAGCTGGATCGTGAGCCTGGGAAGGGGGGTTCGAGCAGCCGGTAGTACCTCCAGCACTGCGATGACTTCCTTACTTTCTTCATGCTGACTTAAGAATATTTTGTGAATATTAGAGATCTCTCATCTGGAGGGGTTAGACATACCGTAACCACATTAACCACTCCAACAAGAGCAGCTTATTTATTTTTTTTATTTTAGCTGCATTAACATATCTGAAGATTAATAAAGACAGGTCAGGAGGCTCCAGTGGTTCATAGAGTTCGAACCGCTGATATTTATTCCTTCGTTATGAGATATTTATCCTATATTTTCTCGTAATTCTTGCTATATCAAGATGACTTTGTATAGATCACAAGGCATTACACACTGAATAGTTTAGATTATGTACTCTTCCTGAGGTTCATCTCATACAAGACGTTTTAATTAAGTGGTACTGGATCGTCCGTAGCCTGAGTGGATATAGGAGTCGCCTGCTGTTCAATAGATGCCTTGCGAAATATTCCGTAGAGGCAAAAACTATATATATATATATATATATATATATATATATATATATATATATATATATATATATATATATATATATATATATATATATATATACACACACACACACACAGTATCAGCAATGGCAAAGGTGGAGGCGAAATCTTTCACTCTTTAACAGTCTTATGGCCGGGACACGTCCAGTGCCGTATAATAGCCGACGCCAGATGATATTACGGATGAAAGTGAGTCATATGGAAGTGATAACCAACACTTGAGAGAGAGAGAGAGAGAGAGAGAGAGAGAGAGCACAAAGCAAAACTCTTTATTACCCTCGTGTTTATGAGTCGGGGTAAAAGCTGCCGTATTTTCACATCAGGCCGTCCTATCAGATTTAATGCATAAATTGGGCTTTAATCATTAATCAAGACTGAAAAAATAGTCGGTCATATTTATCTTTGTGAATTACGGCCACGAATATAAAACTGGGCGTTCATTTGCTGCCGTGATTACAGTCGTAGTGAATAGGCCGTTCATTGGCAGTGCCCCGTTCACATCGCTGGCTCCTGTGTTGATATGTTTACAACCCCGCCACCTATGTTGCTTTGTTTACAATCCCGCCATCTATGTTGCTTTGTTTACAACCCCACCACCTATGTTGCTTTGTTTACAACCCCGCCACCTATGTTGCTTTGTTTACAACCCCGCCACCTATGTTGCTTTGTTTACAACCCCGCCACCTATGTTGCTTTGTTTACAACCCCGCCACCTATGTTGCTTTGTTTACAACCCTGCCACCTATGTTGCTCTGTTTACAACCCCGCCACCTATGTTGCTTTGTTTACAACCCTGCCACCTATATTGCTTTGTTTACAACCCTGCCACCTATGTTGCTTTGTTTACAACCCTGCCTCCTACACTATACTACTTTAAACCCCGCCTCCTATGTGACTGTTTATAGTGTTGCCTCATATACTGCATGTTAAGACATTGGCCACGAGCCCAACTGTCCTTTTAAAACCCTGTCTCCTATGTTGATCTGTTTACAACCACTCCTCCTCTGTTGCTCTGTTTGCAAAAATTCCTCGTTTACTGCTCTCGCTACAAACTCCATGTCCTATTTTCCTGTCCTGATTGCCTTGCTTACAAATGGTGTTATTATTACCATATCCCGCCCTCCTGTGTTCCCCTGTTCTCATCAACAACTGCCTTGTTTACAATCCCAAATGCTGTTTCCTGACACGCCTGTTCTCTTTGCAACATCGCTCCCTATGTTGCTGCTATAACCGCTACGTCCCTACCTCGTCTGTCTCATTTACGGCCCCTACTGCCACACTTACAACCCCAATTATCTCACTTACAACCTCGATTACCCCACTTACAACCCCAACTACCCCACTTACAACCTCAACTACCCTACTTACAACCCCAAGTACCCCACTTACAACCCCGATTACCCCACTTACAACCCCAATTACCCCACTTACAACCCCAATTACCCACTTACAACCCCAATTACCCCACTTACAACTCCAATTACCCCACTTACAGCCCCAATTACCCCACTTATAACATCGATTGTTCACTTACAACCCCAATTACCCCACTTACAACCCCGATTACCCCACGTACAACCCCGATTACCTCAATGACAACCCTGATTACCCCACTGAAAACCCCGATTACCCCACTTACAACCCCAATTAACCCCTTTGACAGCCCCAATTACCCCACTTACAACCTCAATTACCCCACTCACAACCCCGATTATCCCACTTACAACCCCAATTACCCCACTTATAACATCGATTGTTCACTTACAACCCCAATTACCCCACTTACAACCCCGATTATCCCACTTACAACCCCCATTACCCCACTTACAACCCCAATTACCCCACTTACAACCCCAATTACCCACTTACAACCCCAATTACCTACTTACAACCCCGATTATCCCACTTACAACCCCAATTACCCACTTACAACCCCAATTACCCCACTTACAACCCCAATTACCCCACTTACAACTCTAGTTACCCCACTTACAAACCCGCCTGTTTCACTTACAACCCGAACAACCCCTCATACAATCCCAGTTGCCCCGCTTACAACCCTGACCGTCTCACAACCCCAACTACCCCACTGACAACCCCGATCATCCAGCTTATAACCACGCCTTAAGGTGAGTCCACATTCCAAACCTCCCTTCCCTGTTTACAAGCACACTCACTCTATTTACAGCCCTGACTGTCCCATTTACAACCACAGTCGGCTTAATTACAATCACGAGCGTCCAGTTTTCATCCACCCCTTTCCCATTAACAGTCCCAAATGTCCTGTTTATAACCATGCCTCCGATGTTGCACGGTTAGAATCCCACGTCCTGCTTGATGTTGATGTGGATGTGATTAAAAACATTAAGTGAAATACTCTGAAAAGGTTTGGCGATGTGGAGAGAATGGAGAATGAGATACTGACTAGAAGAGTTTATGTAAGTTAGTCGGAGGGAGAAAGTGTTCAGAGCTTTATATGGAGGGATGAAGTGGAGAGATATATGAGGGAGGCGGGTGTGAGCTGGAAGGGGGACTGCCAAATACCAGAGAATAGGACGACATGGAGGCGATTTTGGCCATCCTTAAGGGAATGAGGTGTCTGGCTACTTATAGATAGATATACCTGTGTTTTTTATTCTGTCGGTATTATGTTACACCATATATGCTGGTATTTTGTTCCCTGTTTTGCTCGTGTGTGGAACGTTAGGCCTGTGCGGTGAAGCCAAGAAATTCGAGGATGTTACAGATGAATGGAATGATGTATAACCCGTTGCACTAGACACTCTGTTGATTATTATAGTTCGTGGTTTCCTGTTGCTATTTTGAATCCCTCCAATCTCTTGTGTCTGTGAAGATAGGGTAGGGATGGTCAAATGAATTTAGCAATTACTCAAGTTTGGCTGCGAAGTGTTTGGTAGCAACATGAGTAGGTCGTACGTTTGTTTGGAGGGTCAGTGAAACACCATCATTCACTTTATTCCCTCTAATTTCCCGCCACTCGCCTCCATACACACGCATGATAATGGATTCCTTGACAAATTACTAGCGCCGACTTTAGTGCAGACTACACAGGTGTAGTTAATGCCTGTTCCCTTGGTGTGCCTCTTCGCCCAGTAGTACAATTAGGCTCCTGAATAATTAACACCTGTTCCCTTGCTGTGCATCTTCACCCATTAGCACAATTAGGCACCTGGATTATTAACACCTGTCCCCTTGTTGTGCCTCTTCACCCAGCAGTACAATTAGTCTATCTATCTATCTATCTATAGCCCGACGCCCTAATCCCGCAAAGGGTGGCCGCAGACAAAACGCCTCCAAGTCACTCTGTCACCCACCATTTGACTCCCCTCCCCCCAACTCACCCCCCCTCCCTCATATACCTCTCAACTCCATCCCTCCACCTCATCCTCGGTCTACCCCTCCCTCTCCCTCCCTCCACCTCACCTACATACACCCTCTTAGTCAGTCTTTCATTCTCCATCCTCTCCACATGTCCAAACCACCTCAGTGTATTTCTCCTAATCTTTTCAACCACATCCACATCTACCCCACAACGTTCCTTCACTTCTTCATTCGTCAACCTGTCCCTCCATGTCACTCCACATGC
Source organism: Coenobita brevimanus (assembly GCF_032717465.1). Taxonomy (NCBI): domain Eukaryota; kingdom Metazoa; phylum Arthropoda; class Malacostraca; order Decapoda; family Coenobitidae; genus Coenobita; species Coenobita brevimanus. Next base: position 10,875,261 of record NC_136990.1, read on the forward strand.
TCCTCTCAAGTAACTCATTTCCACTGCTCTCACTCTTGACTTGTTCCCCTCTTGCAAGGTCCACGCCTCGCTTCCATACGTCAGGGTAGGGATCACAATACCATCATGCAGTGACTTCTTAACTTCCATACTCACCTCCCTATTTCTTATCACTGCTTTCAGTGTGCCAACAACCTTCCTTCCCTGCTGTACCCTTTCACGTACTTCATCCCCCAAAGTTCCATCCTTACTCATCACACTACCCAAGTACTTGAATGCACTCACATTCTCCATATCCTCACCATCCAACCTCACTGCACACTCTGTGACTTCATTCCTCTCAAACACCATAACTTTACTTTTGTTTACATTAACTTTCAGCTTCCTCCTCCTACACACTGTCCCAAATTCATTCACCAAACCTTGCAACTCCCATTCATCTTCACTCAACAATACTGTATCATCAGCAAACAGCAACACCGGAAGCTTCCAAAACTCACCCTCATTCATTAGGGCCACCCCCACATCCACTGCCCTACCTTGTACAATTAGGCACCTGAATAATTAACACCCTAGGTTGGAGTCTGGCTTAAGTAATTTGGAACCCTGTAATTAACCGTGTCATGCCGAGGATGTCAATTACGTATTATTCATGCTGTCTGTTGATTTTATTCGGCTTATGAAATGCCACTCTTATTTGAAGGGTCGCTACATCTAACCACTCCTGAACAAAGTCTTCTGTTAGCCGAATAAAAGTGTATATGGAAAACAACAGTACCGGTATGATTTTAAGTACCTCGTCGTGGACAAGGAATTAAATATTTTAAGTGATACTGCATTGGCTGTTTTGCTCCTGTTGATAATTGAATGGCATGACGGGCATCACTGGACAGAAGGTGGTCTGTTGGTACAACTTTTGGGTTGGAGAAGACTATGGCTTAAGTACTACCACTTGACTGATAAAAGCAGCGAACATTTTTAAAGAATCTTATAAAATGGTACCCCGAGCGTTGGTCTGTCTCCTGTCTTTCAGTATTATGGACATCTGGTAAAGTGACATTGTTGGTCAATGGGTAAATGGGTAATGTCTTAAGCATTCATCCTGGTGATGCTTTGGTGTGAATATTAATGTAAATGACTTTGTGGCAGCATGATAGTGAGGCAGATAGGAGAAGCAGGATAGTTAAAGGTAAAACAAGGTAAAATGATTAGGTGGGAAAGTATGTACGGGAGGGTGGCGTGTAGTGGGCACACTTTACTTCTTTCTCCTTAGAATACTACAGAGGTGGGTGCGACTATCAAAGGTGACTTCTGGCTTGTACCGTACAGTCTTTCACTGCTGGGTATGAACAATTCCATACCAGCTTGAATCGTTAATGTGGGACTGGGTAAAATTGATTTCATTGGAGAAGAAAGACTGCCATGGTATATCAGCAAAATAGTTTCTAGATCCATCCCACTCTGCCTTATCAAAGTGCCATCTGGTCACCCTGACTGGTTCAGAACGGAGAGGTTTGGGGCAACTGACTAATGAGGCTTTGATGAAATTGTGATCAGAGGGTCCAAATTTTGATACTACTTCTATCTTGTATTGATCTGGATTATTTATCATTAATGGGTCCAAGAGATAAGCGTTATGGTCAGAATCATCTGGTATTCTGGTTGATCGTTTTACCAATTAGGTAAGATTAAAAGTTTCTGAAACATGCGCATTCTAGACCAGTATCGTCAGCCCTGGCAGGATGCAATAACTATTCTACATTATGGACGTTAAAATCACCCAAGACGGTAATGTTGGTGGCAAGGGTGAGGTTAAGGTTAGTCAACTGTGTGGATATGGAGTCAAATACACCGAGTTCTGAAGAGCCACTGGGGGACCAATAAAGTACACAGATATATTTGGTAGTATTTCGATAATGTAGTGTATACTGTATAATGAATAATCAAAATTAACTGAAGCGAAGGCCAAAATAGTGTCAACTGCAAACTCAGATCTGATATAACAACAGGTGCCGCCCTTGTTTCGGAAGATTGTGAGGTGATGGTAACCAGGAAAACAAAAAAGAGGATATTTCAGTCGAGGGAGAGATTTGGGTTTCTGTATGGAACAGGGCAAGGGCGAATACAGATTGGAGGAAAAAGTGAATGGAATTCAGATTTGTACTAAGACCATGGATAGTAGTGAAATACAAGGCAGAACGGGCACTTTTTCGCGGACGAGCACTCACATTTTCCACATCCTCATCATCCATCCTCATTGTGTATTCAGTGACTGTTTCTCTCAAAGACTACAACTTTACTCTTCCCTGTATTAACTAAATAAGTTTATATATATATATATATATATATATATATATATATATATATATATAGAGAGAGAGAGAGAGAGAGAGAGAGAGAGAGAGAGAGAGAGAGAGAGAGACAGACAGACAGACAGACAGACAGACAGACGGATATATATATATATATATATATATATATATATATATATGGTTATGATGAACGGGAAATAAATCTGTTTACCTGGGCTAAGTGCAGAATATATGGGGATTTAGCCAGTTCATGTAGGCAATATTTTCAAAGAACATTATAATATGGCAGTTGAATAGGCCGAGAGGACAACATTGCTGGCTACGAAGCCGCTGGGTCGGAGAGTGCCATGGTTCCAGTCCTGGTGTGGGGAGCTGCCGCTATTCAAGTCAACTTTGTGGGTTGGCAGGCAAAATGAGTACCCAGAGTAACATCTAGGAGAGGTAGCTGTGACAACCTGAACGATACAAAGGCCTTCCGTCCCAGGAGAGTGTACATGTAACGTGCCACAGGTTCAAAGGCCCTTATTAAAAAGATGGTCTCCCTGGCTAATCGCCTTGTAGCTCCTGTCCTCTTCTTTTTCTGTTAGAGTTTGCATATGAATTTCACTTGAAATCCTGAGCTAAAATTGTTCATTCCTTAAATAATGCGTAACTGATGAATAACCGCAGAACAGCCTTTTTGTGTTTTTTACCTAATGCTGATTATTACTATTATTATTATTATTATTATTATTATTATTTGAATATCTGGTTAACATACGAGTATGGTATATTATAATTCTCATTCATCTTCTCCTACGAAATGTTCAGTTTTTTTATGGTACAGGAGTGCCCTTCACACGTTTGTCTTGCTGACTTCGGCTGGAGGTATTGTTAGTTGCGGGGGGGGGGGGGCCGTTCTCCATACATATCTGTGCCTTTGTTCGTGGATGAGATACCGTAAACATAATACCGTATAGGAAGCACTGTGAAAATTAACAGTAGGACTATGAATGTTTGTTTTCTTTTGTGCTCCCTGCTTCCCTCCCTCCCCTCCTCCTTCTCATTCTTCCTGTATTCTTCCTCCTTCTCCTCCTCCTCCTCCTCCTCCTCCTCCTCCTCCTCCTCTTCTTCTTCCTCCTTCCTGTTGCTTCTCATACCACCTCCGCCTCCTACGTCTTTAATCCCTCCCTTCCTCCTTTTCTTCACTTTCTTTTTCCTCCTCCTTCTCCGTCTTCGCTTCCTCTTCCTCCTCGTCTTCCTCATTTTTCATCGTCTTCTTTCCTACTTCCCCCCTCCCTCTTCATGCTTGCCTCTGCCTCCTCCTCCTGCACTTTGTCTTTCTCCTCTTTTTCTTCCTTCCACTATCCGACTCTCCTCCTCCTCCTCCTCCTCCTCCTCCTCACCCTCCTCTTCCTTCTTCTTCTTCTTCTTCTTGCCTCTGCCTCCTCCTGCTGCCCTTTTTCTTTCACTTCTTATTCCTCCTTCCACTATCCTACTCTCCTCCTCCTCCTCCTCCTATTCTTCCTCTTCTTCTTCTTCTTCCTCCTCCTCTTTTTATTTTGTTTTTATTCTTTTTCCTATTCCCCCTCCTCCTCCTCCTCCTCCTCCTCCTCCAATACTCATTAGTGTGACGACTGTCATTTTTGGCGAGTAAAAAAGTACAGAAGTCGAGAAGGGAAGTTATGATTTTTTTTCCCAGGTGACTCCCTCCCCCTCCTCTCTCTCTCTCTCTCTCTCTCTCTCTCTCTCTCTCTCTCTCTCTCCTGTCCCAACTTTCCTTCTCTTTAAACGTTCAATCCTCGCTGTTCTTACTAACATAATCCCTACAAGACCAGGTATCTAGCTTTGTCTCGTCTCGTCAGTCACAAGGGAAAGTACACTGTGTCTTTTCGTAATCCAGCTTACTTTCAGCGTACACTCTTGCGCATCTTCCATCACTAGACCTCCTTTCCCCTTAGTTTACTCCTTCAGCACTAAATTTCCTTTGCCTTCAACATGCCACCTGAGAGATTTCTGTGGTCTGTCTATGGGATATTTTTTACCGTCACTGGTATCCCAAATTTTGTAGGCCAGACAAATGAAAAGTCCAGTACCTACAAAGTGTGATTAAGATTCTTTTTTTTTTTTTTTATGCGAGGAAGAAGGAACCAAAGGCCATGAGCCCGCAGTAACAGTTCCCTCCAAGAGAAAAACAAAATACAATAGAGAGCCAAATTCAAGATCCGATCACTTTGAGATGCCTGGACACACTGCGTTTGAAAGACTGGAGATCATAGGCAGCAGGAAATACAGACAGAGGGAGACAGTTCCAGAGCTGACCTGTTGCATAAATGAAAGACTGGGAGTAACGGTTAACTCTTGCATTAGAGAGTTGGACAGAAAAGGGATGAGAGTTTGCTGCCAGACGGGTATACAGTACATGATCTAGAACAGGAAAATGCATGTATGGAGAAAGAAATACACAACCTTAAAGAAAAGCCACCTGCTATGACCCCGCTAGACTAAGGATTTGTGGTGATTTGGAATACGCGAAGATCTAAAGCATACTCCTAGAAAAATACTCAAAATCCCTGTCATATGGGTTTTCAGCCCTGGAAGAAGTGGTAGAATGTACACACAGTCAGGTTAGAACTGAGTGTGTGAAAATGAAAGACCAGGAAAAAGATCAGGATGCAAATGTATCCATTGCCAACGAGAACACAAGAGTAGTGCGTGACTTCATATTAAGAAAACAAGGATGTGCTTTTGCCTCAAACTCTAGCAGATAAAAGAGAACTGTAAAAGCGACACCACATGACAAAACTGGCAGGATTACCAAGGACATCAAGGTGTCTAGTGAGTAAAGACATCTCTAGTGGTAACCGTTAGCACTAATACTGTCTATGATGGTGGCAGTGTTGTAACCAGAGACATAATACCTAAAATCAGGTATCTCCTTGTGCAAAATTATGAACAACAAGTCAGGCAGGTGTGTTGTGGGTGATAAACTGCCCAGGCTTCACTCAAACTCATACTACCTAAATAGACTGACAAAAATAAGTGCTGTGTTAGGGATACCTGTGAGGAGGCAAATATAGGCTTCATTGACAACTACAACCATTTTCTCAACAAGGAGTGTTTTTTTAACCCCTAAATGGCCGCCTGCATCAAACAATGCTTTACCTTAGTGTGGCCGGTGGCGTCGATGTAGCGAGATCTGCAAAAAACTGCCAACAATTTTGGGAAGGGAACGAAGGTCTGGGAGATGTTGACACTGCCCTCCCCTGCCCTCCAAACCACTTAGATGGTCAGTACATCTCGTGAATTAGTCATAAGAGGACGTCTGTCTTTTGCTCCACTCAAGTGTTAGTGTAAGTAAGAATAAGAAAGTAAGTCAAGAAGAGAGAGAAAGTGTATTTTCCAGACAGTTACTGCTTATTAAAGTTGTCTTTTGACTTGAGAAGGGAGCTGAGAGAGACAAGCATCCCTCGTGCTCACTCGCTCAGCCCATTCTAACTCCTAATTGCGACCACTGCTTCAGGACGTCCATCACAGCTCTTCCCATCGCCTCGCCTGTCACAGAACTCAGTTACGAGATAGCCATTGACGTAAGTCAGAAAAATAATAATTTTTCATAATGGGCAAAACATGCACGCCTTGCAGGGTGGGATTACAACAGGCAGTTGTGCTCTTATTTTGCGTTAGCACTGCACGTGAAATGGAACTCAGTATGTTTTCTTTCACTGAGCAGGAAATCCTAAATTTTGAAACACCCTATTATACATGTATGTGTGTATACATGTACATATACAGTATATGTACATGTCTGTGTGTATACATGTACATATACAGTATATGTATACATGTGTGTTTATATAAACAACTGCATCTGTACATGTGCTTGTTCTGCATGCATTAACATGTGAACAGTATATAGTAACATATATCGTATGCGTTTCTCTCTCTCTCTCTCTCTCTCTCTCTCTCTCTCCACAAAGGCAATAACTCAAGCCAGTGTTGACCCAGTGTTGACCTCCACTGGACCACAAACGTTTACCCTCGGTCCTGCGTTGTTCAGGTAGAGGAGAGGATTAACTATTGCAGTACTAGCAGAGAGAGAGAGAGAGAGAGAGAGAGAGAGAGAGAGCGTTATATAAACAAAAAGACCACACAATCGTTACTGTTGAATCGGGTAGGTTCGACTTTATTATTTCAAGTCATATTTCCTTTGGAGAAGTAAAACCCAACATACAAAATAATGATAGCAGCAAGAAGGGGTGTCATTCTTCCAAACTCTCAGGCAACGAGTAGAAAAAGGAAAGACAGGCAGAAATGTCACCTCCCATGGCGATAACACCCGAAGAAAATGTCACTGAAGCAGAGGAATGAAAAATAATAAACAAATAATACGACTATTCAACTTCAGTGAGGAATCATATTCTAATGAGTTTTAATCACACACACAAACAGATATACACACACCCGTCTCCTCGTGAGTGATTCCTGTGTCTTTGTTCCACCTCTGCCATGGCTGACATTTAAACTGGGTGCTGGTATGATCATTATCTGTCTATCTATCTATCTATCTATTGACAGACGCCTGGCCACAAACAAACTGCTTCCATGTCACCCTGTCCCCCGCCATTTCACTGCCCTGCTCATTTTATATACCTCTGTATATCAATACCGCGTATGTCCTGTGGATGGCATTGTAGCGACTCGGCCTTACACAGACATAGCAATTTCAACATTTAACTTCAACCTGTTTTACTCTTACTACGGAAACCCATTTACCATGCACATATCACCGGTATGGAGAAAGGCTAAATTCTGATTATCACTCTCTCTCCGGTAAAAATATCTGAAGACCTGCAGTCAGGTTAGTAATAATGGACTGGTGCAGATATGGGGTGTGTTTCCTGTCTGTTTTTACCTTAGTCTATGTTTGTGTTTATCAGTTTTGCTCAACAGATATTTTTACGTCTGTTTTACCGCAACATATGTCTGTATTTCAGTTTTAAAGCAACATACATTTTTACTTCCGCAAAGGAGGTTATGTTTTTGCCTGGGTTGATTGTTTGATTTGTCTGTTTGCTTCTTTGTCTGTCTGTTAGCGGGACTACTCAAAAAGTCATGAACGGATTTTGATGAAATTTTGTGGAATGGTGGGCCACGGACCAAGAAAGAACTGATTAAATTTGGAGGCGGATCCAAATCCGTATCCTTTTTAATGACAAAGGCATTGGCGGAGGTATGCGCTCTCTGAGTGCTTACTGATTACGTCTGTTTTACCTCAACTTTTGTCTAGTTTACCGCATTAAAAACCCTGTGAGAGAAAGTAATAGTGTCTGTTTGTCTTAACATCTGTCGGTTATTGTATGTTTTTACACAACAAGACTAGTGACTTGTACAAAAACATCCTATATTCTCTCTGTACACTCACAGTAATGTTTATTACTGGCTGTTGTATGGTAAGTAGTCACCCTGTGTTTAAAAAAGTGCAGCCTGTTTGATCACTCAGTGATGATGTCTGTTTTACTGCAACTCTTATTCCTGTGTGAAATAAATTTGTAGTTTATATTTTCATCCAAAGTCTCGTCAGTTACTGTCTGATTTACAGCTACCAGCGTCCCTACGTAAAAATAATTTATATGTTGTGTGTGTGTGCTGACCCCAACTCCAATCACTCGCCGTCACTCTCCTGTACAGATAGTCCATCCGCCTCACCTGCCTGTCCCTCACTCTCACCTCCCAGCATTTCCATGCGGCAATGCAACTTTTATTATTTCCTGTTAATGATGGGGGATTTTATTCACCCCAGATTTTCCAGAGACAGGAAAAAAATAATAACACTGACGCTACTATGATGCACTCTGGCGTCAGTTGGATCAGGAGAGCGTTAAAGGTATGGGTATTAACGCAGATGCGAGACAAGTGCTTGTGTGACCTTCGAGCCCGAGCAGTCTCGATTTCTAAAAGTCCCGGTACCGAATGAACTGTTTTCCGAACCAGACTTTGATCGCTCTGAACTCTAATAAAAAATCATCAATCGAGATGGGACCACGTTTTTCGACATGAGGGAATTTCTGAGATTTTCATGCCAGTTTGGGTGCACCAGGACGCCTCCATACCGAAAAAAGGCGCCCTCACCTCGCCTCGGGAATGGAACCCAAGTTGTCCGCACGCAAGTCCGAGGTATTAACCACTCGGCCACGGCACACACACACACACACACACACACACACACACACACACACACACACACACACACACACACACACACACACACACACACACACACACACACACACACACACACACACACACACACACACACACACACACACACACACACACACACACACACACACACACACACACACACACACACACACACACACACACACACACACACACACACACACACACACACACACACACACACACACACACACACACACACACACACACACACACACACACACACACACACACACACACACACACACACACACACACACACACACACACACACACACACACACACACACACACACACACACACACACACACACACACACACACACACACACACACACACACACACACACACACACACACACACACACACACACACACACACACACACACACACACACACACACACACACACACACACACACACACACACACACACACACACACACACACACACACACACACACACACACACACACACACACACACACACACACACACACACACACACACACACACACACACACACACACACACACACACACACACACACACACACACACACACACACACACACACACACACACACACACACACACACACACACACACACACACACACACACACACACACACACACACACACACACACACACACACACACACACACACACACACACACACACACACACACACACACACACACACACACACACACACACACACACACACACACACACACACACACACACACACACACACACACACACACACACACACACACACACACACACACACACACACACACACACACACACACACACACGGCTACTGTTTTAGTATTTTAGATTCTAACTTTTCGTTTTGTGTTATTATGTAACCTACCTAACCCAAAATTAAAAGTTCTTTCTAATAAAGTTTGACCAGAAATAAAGATATGTTCATGTTACTCCAGTTCACTCCAGGCGGCTTTAGTAATCTCATGTAAACCCATCACAATTAATAGGTCTAATAGCTGGCACCCGTTTTGGCCTTTCTTTAACCCTTTAGTTACAAGAACCTCTTCCTAAGCCCAACAAAATGTCTGTGGGAACATGAAATAGCTGCAAACCCTGTGATCGTACTTCAGGTGATTAACGCGTTCAGTCTCCGGTGACTCAGTTATAGATTCAAGTCTGACGTTGGCTGGAATCGGACACTAGAACTGTCCCGACCATTAGCGTTAATGGTATCACTGTTGACACTGCCATGTTCCCACACTCACTCTCATGGAAATAAAACTGCCTGTGTTAGTTGAAATAAACCAAGACAAGCGACCATGAGACTAGTAGCCCTATGGATAATAACGCCATACTGGTTTACTGAGCTCAGAGAAACCCTGTTTACAAGTTGACGTGTAATGCATTTTATTCTCGTTTATCTCCAAACAGTATAATGGGATATATACTTCTGTACGAGGGGATGTTACAAGGAGCCTTCTTTAACACCAATAATAAGATGGGATTCACTTCTACTGAATGTACTAGTAGTCGGCAGAGAGAGAACTGCAGGAAGGTAAGGAATATGCCATCGACCGAAGTCGTTACTTTATGAGATGTATAATTCTACCTTTGCATTTCTTCAGGTAATGTCAGGTGATATTGAAACAAAAGGGTCAAACCAGTCTTGATTAGCCCATTCAGCCCAATGACGTACTGTGTATCTTAATCTTGTTGTCTTCAGGTCATGTTCAGCTGAGGCGAGACTTCCGTTACTGGCGCGGTCAGAGGCAACCTTCATGAATCCCCTCACGATTTTGTGTTCTCCTAAACTGAATAATATTGTCTGATGGCAGCTGGACGACATTGCTATACGTAGGGAATCCTGTGATTGTTCTAGCTTTTGGATGACACAGAGTAACTATAATTTTTCCACGGGTAATGTTATACGAGTTTATGTAGCTTAGAGAGACTATTTCAGCCAGATCATGTATTTTGTATTTTGTTCTGACTACCGTCCAGTGATTATATTCAACACAGCACACTCATCGAGCTGGGTATGTTACAGATTGCCATCATTAACTCCTTCAGTACCAGACGTCTGCTAGACTGAAAAAAATATGTAAATGAAATCTCTAGGTACCAAGAATGAATTAAAGAGTGTCCAACCGATGTGAAGTTGTTAATGCTTCGGACAGTATATAAACATTGTCTTTTTAGTTCTTTTTCCGTTTAATATCTGGTAATTTACTCAGTTTTTTTCACCCCAAGGACTCCACTTCTATAATATTTTTGCCGGTAACAGACGACAGTGTGTAGATTAATTACAGCATCTTGAGTAGTGACGTCTGTATCTTACTCCGGCAGTTCGATAAGCGTCATCTGTGCTAAACTACGTACAGGTGATAATATTATATTGAAAAATACCTCATGGGGGCGAAGGGTTGACATAGCATAGTAACATAAATCGCGAGACATCCTCATTTAACGCTTGGTTATAAACGAACAGATTCTTATCTTATTCCAACTAACATCTGGCGATATAAAGTCTTTAGAAGCGAAGGATTAACATTACATTCTATTCATTTCATACAAACAGTTTCAGGCGCCTGTTTCTCAGTCTCACCTGAACAGAATCTTCCCGCGTTACCTGCTATTAAATACCGTACTTGTTCCGACCATGAGAGGGGTAATTGGTTAACTTCATTGTCATATGGTTCACTCTCTGCCGAATTAAATTGTCTGGCGTTATCTAATATGAAGTATGACAGAAGCCAAGACCATGAGTGTCAGGCCATTCCAACAAGAAGTGCTGTACGTCCTGAATAAAACTCTATTTTTGTAGCCTGAACTGAGAAGAAATGCCTCTATGGTCGTGATCAGTGTGGATTGCATTGAACACTCTTACTCATTCATGGTTTGGACAACTCTGGTAGTCTATTTCCCCTAACACCAACTCGATTTTATTCATGTGGGAGTGAGAACAGAAGGTGATGTTGTTATATTCATTACCATTAACACCCTCATGGTCGGACAACTCTAGTATTCAATTCCAGTTGACGCCAGGCGATTCCTTTCACCTGATGGAGAGTAAAGGAGTTTGAGAGCGTTAATACTCTCAACATTTACCTCGCTGTGGTAACGGAACTCTAATATTATACGCCAGCTACCTGCACACGGTTATATTTAGGTGAGGGTGAACATATGATCCTGAGAAATGCAATACTGTTACCAATAACCCTGCTTTGTTGGCACAACTCTAGCATTGTATTGTCGCTAACTCCAGAATATTGTTTTTCAACACAGTGTGAGCTAATAGAGCCTTACAAAGCTAATACCTTTACTTTAGCCTTGTCAGTGTTGCACAGTTGCAGCCTTCCATTCCTGGTAAAGACAGACGATTTTATTCAAGTGAGTAAATATTGTTCTTGAGGAGTGTTAATGCTGTTACCATTAACTCTTTCTTAGTCGGCCAGTTCTTGTGTTACATTCCAGATAAAGGCTGATGAAAGTACTAATACTTTTACCATGAACACTTTACTTAGTCGGTCAGTTCTAGTGTTGCATTCCAGATGATGTCAACCGATTTTGTTCTGGCGGGAAAGTCAAACCAGCCTGAGAGCTACTTGCCATATATCAAACATTCAGTAATTATTCATACTTCTTAAGTTACCAAGGCTTGTGCCACGAAACGCTCCTTTAATCATTTGATGAAACTGTGTTTATATTATCTCTTCATGAAAGACATGTAGGCAAGCCGTACATTTGAATGATATTTACCGAGTAAACAATTAGGCTGAGTGGTCAATTTGTCTTATGTGGCAAGTTCTCCTGCTGTGATAGGAGTTTGAACAGTGTTTATAGTTGTTTGTACTGCTTGCTTCATTACTGTTACTTGCGAAGCCGGGGACAAAAGTTTGACTAATAGTTATTTTCACGTCATCCACATCTCACTTTCCATTACTTTCTAACATACTCCTAAGTTGAGTGAGGCTCGGGATGTCTCTGCCCGGCCACAGATGATTGTCTTGGATATAATGCGTCAGTGAGGAAAACGACGACTTTGAACTAAATGTGCATTAGATGCTGTGGAATCTTAGTCAAAATATTGTGTGGGAAAGTGACACACATGCCCAAAGTGTTCAACAGATGCAGTGGGAGACTAGACAAACTTGTTTTCTTGACTGTACGTGGGAGGATTCTTAATGGAAAGTTAAATTGTTTGGTGTTTGCCAGAATAGCAGAGAAGTTGCCTGTTGGGGTTTTACTCCTTCAGTCCGATGATATTTTTACTTCATCCTTGGTACCGACACACGATTATATTCAACAATGGTATAGTATCTCATATATGAAGGCTACAACTAACCCATCCATTTTGGAAAAAAAAAAAAAATCGTGTGTACTGAGTAACATCATCTGTAGATTACACAAACTATGTAGGTCATCAGACTGAAGAAGTTAAGGGTACATACCTTTGCTCCCGCATTCCCAAGGGACCTCTTCTAAACTGAATAAAATATGTGGCAGTACAAAGAGTAAGATAAATGTCTGCAGACTTTAACCCCTTCAGCCCATGACGATTTACACTTTACTTATGCTTTATGCAGACTTGCTGATTCAGTTCAGGGAGAGACATCAGGCTGTGAAGGGGTTATGAGAATTGTTAAGCTCGCTGTCTATAAAACAAACTCCTGACGTCATACCAAAATCGTCTGGAAGAAAAAAAATAGTAATTACGCGTCGGACTGAAGGGGGTAAAAAGGAGTAGCTAGTCCAGCATTGCCACTATGGAAGCGTAGAGACCCGAGGCTAGGCAACCAAAATCCATTGAATTTAACACCTGCGTCTTTTTTTTTTTTTTTTTTTATGCCAGGAAGAAGGAACCAAAGGCCATGAGCCCGCGGTAACAGTTCCCTCCAAGAGAAAAACAAAATACGATATAGAGCCAAATTCAAGATCCGGTCATTTTGAGATGATGTTCAAGTGTAATCTATTCTTTGGGAATATCTTCCGTACTGAAGAGGTCAGTGAAGGTTATATCCCGCCGTGCAGTACAAAGTCCGTCCCTTAAGCCGCATAAAATTGTTGGTATATATCAATAATGAAATATATATAACGTCATTGTAGTGATGCGTCAACTGGTTCGGTATGATGGTGTGTTGCTTTGCTATGTTCTTGCTGCCTACACACAATTTTTTAGCCAAGAAGGGATTTCAAGTCATATAGGCGTTAATCTGCATTCTAATAATCCGATTTATGTTTGTTACCGTAACACATCAAAAACCGGCGCATGTAACGCAATTTTCGTCAGAGCAAGCTACCGTTGAAATGATCTAACTTGAAGAATAAAACAATATCCAGTCCAGTCGGGGCGCCGGTTCCCAAGTTATGACTCATTTCAGACTGAAGATAGGAAGCGACTTGACATCGAGCGAAAGCCTCTGAAGGCGGCCTTGAAGCAAGTAAAATAAGTATCCAACCCATACAGATCAGAAGGTGTCTCCTAGGCTTCATGGCCTGGTAGATGTTAGAAATAAATCCTGTCGCCCTTGGAATGATGTGGTTCAAAATGACATTATACAACCCATCCACCTAAAACATTCATTCATTTTTTTTTTCATTCATTGCCAGACGCCATGTATCCCAAACGGGGTGGCCAACGGCTTAGAGTTAATTGTTTTACAGGGAGGGGCACTAATCCTCCACCAGCCCCACTTGACACGTAGGGATGCCAACAGCATCTGGTGTTCCCAGGCGGTCACCCATCCAAGTACTAACCAGACCCAACGTTGCTTAACTTCACCTAAAGAATGCAATTTACAGTCTACAGACGATTTTATTCAGCTTTAGAAGACTTTTCAAACGGGGGAGGGGAGGGTACACGAAACACCCATTCAGGCCACCACTTCCTGGGTGCTGTCCCTAACTGCATACAGCCGTTCAGCAGCAACGGGAGTATAAAATGTGGCCATCAGTGTGAATGACTTAAAGTGTCGTGCGTCCAGGAGAGCAATTGCCTATTAATGTCAGTTAACAAGCGTAATATCCAGCCAGACCTAGTAAATGATGGAGTCATAGCAACATCACACTCACAAGGCAGCGCCATTTTCATCATTACCAAAATAATAATGACGTTACCAATAGTAACGACAATTGTACAGTATTAATAATAATAATAATAATAATTATTATTATTATTATAATAACTAGAACTCTGTAACTGACCTGCAAATAGTCACTAGTCTCCAACTACGGTTTCTTACAATGACCTTGACTCCATTGGGGAGATTTGGATTTTTTTTTTCACCAGCAATGGCCCATACCAGGACACATAACCTGGGCCATTTAGATTACTTGCACAGGTCACATTGATATCTCCAGTAGACACGACCAACTTATCTCGTTCACAACATAATACTCATATGACTTTCTTACATGCCCTTCCACTGAACATAAAGAATTTGGAACTTTTCTATCATCATTGGCCCATGACAGGACACATAACCTGGGCCTTTCAGATTCATCGCGCTGTCTCCGGTTTTCCTGGAATCGCTGAGAGAGTCTGAGGCGGGAATAATATTAATACCAGCGAAAGCAATAGTCTCCACGTATGGAATAGGTGGAAACTAATAATAATAATAATAATAATAATAACGCACTGACTGTTCCCCATACGATTGTGGACAAAGCATGATATTTTTTTTTTTCCATATTGCAAATGATCACGTTAAGATGGAGTTGGTGGAGGGTTTAACAAAAGACGTTGCTTAGCACTGGAAAGCATCCATGAGTCTTGCAGAACACGAATTTAATCTAGATATACCATAGAGGTAATACTGGTACGGTCTGGGGTCCGAGTGATATTATTTACCGATAGCTAAATCCTGTAAATATAGTATCCTGCTGTAGAGTGGATGCAGTGACACAAATCCTTGATTTTTGCCTACTCTAGAGAAGACGTTTGTATCTCGGAAGGTTATATAGAGTATTTAATATTTCCTACGCTGTTTGAAACTTCTATGGTGAACGAAAGAGTCTTACAGTGGAGTAATACTTTATAACTTTTGTCATCACAGTGAAGAGGCTAACATCATCAACATCAGCATCTGTACCAAAATCATCGTTGGTGTTATCAACATCATAATACATAACTAACTAACTAACTAACTAACTAACTAACTATATACAAGCACACACACACATTTGCCTTAATGGCCAGGAGCTTCGGAACCCATGATCGATAGACAAAAAAAAAAAAACAAAGGCGGAGGGGATAGGGTCAGTTGGTTGAGTTTAGGCAGCGTGGCAGTTTTAGCTGAGTGTGCCAGGCAGTTGAATTTTGTCAGTTAGCCACGAGCTACAAAATTGTGTTTTTCGCCAGCAAGCAGTCAGTGAATCAATGACAGCGAGTCGAACAGAGTAATCAGTGACGGACAGAGTAGTTAAGCAGAGAGTCAGTGAGAGTTAGCCGGGGCACGAATAGCAGAGGGTAGGACAGGGTTAACATGGATGAGAAAATTCAGTGTTTACCAAATGTAACTCAGCAGTATCTAGAAGGAATAATATCCGTAAGTGTTCATCTGCCTTTGCTTGACCGCCTGACCTGCCTACGTTTCATTCTCGACGTATGAACGAACCGTAAGGAAGTAACAGCACTAAAAAACAGCAAATACCTGGAAAGGAAGGGTATAGAATTAATAATGCACTAGATGAAGAACGCCTGTAAACAGAGAAGGAAAAAAATACCCGTAACTGGAGAAATGCTATTTGCAAACAAAAATATTACATGTATGGTGGACGTTTGTCATCCTGCAGCAGAGGTAAATCATATATTAAGATACAAGCTTCAACTGAACCAAGGGAAGAAACTTCCTGCTTATATATTGTAACTTACCATGAGATGAGGGAAAAAATTTGTCAGCTAAGTAGCCCAAACAAAGGAAGGCTAGTGGCGGGAATGTGCAATCAAAACTAACAAAAATCTACTCACTAAATAACTGTATATATTGGATCTAAACTGTCTTCATTAGTGAAAATTAACAAAACTAAGGAAACTTTACTCACAGCACTGTGCAGAGGGAAATGCTTACCACTAAATGGACCAGATACACGATACCAGATTAGACACCTGTTTACATCCACGGACACAAAGGCGTCAACCACAATCACGTAGGACTGACACCAGCTGCTATACTGTTCAGCACAAATCATTTTCAAACTAACGTACTGTATAACAAAACTATCCTCTTAAAAACTGTATCACTGAAAACAAAAGTTCAGCTCAAAAAAGAAAAAAATGCAAAAATAAAACAAGATTCCACCACACCAACAAAGTAAGCTCGAACAAAACACACCAAAACAAAACAGTTCTACATAGTCCCAGGAGTGTAGGGAGTAAGCTGTTCGTGTTGGTGGAAGTACGTGCAGTTAACACTCACCCAGTTGTAGTTCTAAAACACAAGGTAATACCCGTCACTTCCAAAAGAACAATAGCCGCCCACCATAGTCTATGAGACTATGCGCCACAAGCGTCCCCCCCACCCCCCACCCCGATGATGATGATACAGAGCAAGAGGAGAGAGAGAGGGAGAGAGAGAGAGAGAGAGGGGTGAGCACGGCGAAGGGAGGGGGGAGGAAACCAGCGGAGTAGATGGAATATTAAGTTCGTGACAATTTAGCTGCCAGTTGAAGTAGACAGAACACCAGTGACATAAAACATGTAACTCTGTTTCTGCAGTAATCTTATATACGAGTGTATATATATATATATATATATATATATATATATATATATATATATATATATATATATATATATATATATATATACAGTATATATATATATATATATATATATATATATATATATATATATATATATATATATATATATATATATTTGTTATTTATTTTTATCATTATGTTTTTCTTTTTTCATATTTGAAAACATATTGGAAGGGGAAAAAAAGGGACCTAATCTAACACCGTAAAACTAATAAACCTAATTTTGTGCAGAGAAGCGCATAACCAGGGATTTGGCACCCCTTTTTAACGTGACAGCGTTGGGACTGACTCTATCAGATAGGTATACGTGAAGCTACAGAACGTGGTGAATTATTTCTGGCCTGTCTGATGGAGCCAGGATTCCGAGGGCTTGAATGATGAGTGAATGGAATCGTGGCCCATTGAACTGGGCAAACTTAGGTGGTCTGGACGTTGCTACTCATCCTGCCCTAGGGTGGGAAAGGACGTCCGGACGGTGATGATACTAAACCTAACAGAAAATCGCTAACCAATACAAAAGTCTAAAGGTACAAATAGCTAAACCTACTCTAATAGGAAAAATACCTCAAGCAACAGAACACCATCGACAGCAGATATATTATAATGCCCGTGTCCATTATATACCTGCACTCATCACCTGCTGACTGTTGGTCGAGGCATAGGGTTTAATATAGAGGACATCAGTACATGAAAGAGAACCAGAGGGGTCTAGAACTATTCCAAACATGTCAACTGTTGGCCCTAATTAAGAAAACATATACAAACAGATGGAACACATGTACATATTTAGAAAATATGAAGTACCTCGTCCAAAAGAACACGATTGACTTAAAGTGACCAATACCTTCCTATACTGCACATCTCGACTCATCAACTGTTGACGGCGAGGCACGTGGTTTAATGTAGTGGATATCAATGAAAGAAATCGATCAGTCAGAAGCAGGACCTATTTCAAATATGTCAACTGTCAGCCCCATTAAAATGATATAACATATATATACTTACGGTTGATAAAAACCAAAAGCACAAAGTAGAAGAGTCACATCACTCTGATCAATCCGGCCTCTCTCCAAAAAAGCCATCAGTTTATCAGTCATAACAATATCCCCATCACCCAGGAGGGTGAAGGGGACGTCTGCTACACTGCAGTAATTTATAAGTGAAGCACGTTCACGAATAAATCACCGGCAGTGCAGGATGGTGTGACCGATAGATAACACCACAGCACAGATGTTAAACTGCGGTGGAAATCGCCTTTCAATATAAAGAAACATACAGGTGATGAAAGTGCAGTTCTTGCTTATTCTAGCCAGGTTTGTTTTCTTCCAAGTGACTACGGCAATTGACAGTGCCCTAGACGCCGAGGTGTGGCGTGCACATTGGAATATTTAGTCTGGTCCGCTGACCCTGCCACAAAAGATTTATTCATTTCTTTCTGAGAGGGAGACTGAACCTTAGATAACGAAGAACGTCTCAAGTCTCCTCGAGCTCTACAACCGACTTTGCAAGTAAGTCAGCCTTCTTACTGCCGTAGATACGACGATGACCAGGCAACCAGATCAGCGTGAAGGACTTGTCACACGAATGCAATTTATTTACAATGCAGCTCTGGATCTCATGAGAAACTGTAATGTAAGAAACAGTTCCCGGAAGGGCTGACTTCGAGTGTGAAAATATGAAAATTGAGTCTTTTCTAGAGTTTAGAGCATACTGTAGTCTGTGTGTTTTGTCAGTCACAAAAAGTTCAGAGGTAAACATATATGTATGAGTCACCAAATGAAACCAGAGGGCACAGTGTTGACTGCACCCTACACCAGCACCCACACATTCACTCAACTTGGAGCCATCACTGTACAATTGGTGGGACCCCAAATGACTAACGATGATGTTACGAAACAAGTTGTTGACTTCTGCCTCCAGTGCCTTGGTCTTCGGTGCTGAGAGTCATGAAACATCAACAGCATAGTTGGGAGGCTCCCAAGGCGCTATATATTTAAGCACCAACTTGTCACAGTCACTGAGACCGACACCAAGCTTCTAAGCCAGTAAGGGGAGGCGAACGGCAAGTGGCTGACGAATCTCTCGCATAAGATGGTGGTGTTCACGCAGGAGGGGAAGGGGTACATGCCACCTTGCTGATATTACTATTCCTAATTGTTCTTATTCATAGGAGAAGGCCAGGTGGTCTTGGAAAATATGGATGGGAGGTAATTTTGCCTCCACTTACATTTGAGCTATGAGTGTACAACTCAGGGCCCCAAGACACCCTTGCAAACTTTTATTCTGTAACACATCTAACCTCCTGAATGTGGCATCAGATGACGACCCATACACCTGTGAGCCACAGTGTAGTTTACATCTAATAGTGGACTAACACACAATTAATAAAGATTTTCTGTCAGCACCCCAGGTAGTACCTGCTAGATACCTGAGGACATTTAATGGTTGATCACAACGAGCAAGCATATTACAACACGAAATATAACCCCTTTGCACTCCGTGTCCCCAGAATGGGATGGAACTGGGCATTTTCAAATTTTATTAAAGAAGGGAACCTCAGGGTACGGACCTATGAGCTTCGCGACTATGAACTGACAGCCGGAGGGCAGTACACCTAACAGCTTTCCACCAAAATCCCTCGCCCCGGAACTCTGGGAGTTAAGGGGTTAAACACTGACAGATCTACCAGTCTCTTTAAACTCTGATAAATCCACCAGTCTCCTTAACCCTTTTGCACCCCGTGTCCCCAAAATGGGATGGAACTGGGCATTTTCAAAATTTAATAAAGAAGGGAGCCCCAGGGTAGGGACCTATGAGCTTCGCGACTATGAGTCAACAGGTGGAGGGCGGTATGCCTAGCACCCTTCCATTAAAATCCCTCGCACAGGAACTCTGGGAGCTAAGGGGTTAAAGCTCAATCTACAATCAAAATGGATCCCCAAAAACTTTATAGAATTTTGAAAAGGTACTGCCTGGTTATCAAAAGCAAGGTACTGCCTGGTTATCAAAAGTCAGACACAAGTTAGGGACAATATAAGTGGTGAAAACTTCAGTGGCACACTCAGGGATGGAAAACTTAAATCCTCACTGCAAGACCCATTGGTGGACGGAATCATGAGCTGCTTGAATCCGTCCAGCCGAGAATTGTGCATTATGGGATGAGTGGCAAATTGCACAATCGTCAGGGCAGACTGAGTATTTAAGATTCCTTGAGATGGGAGCTGATAACAGAACATCATTGATCATAATACTAAACATAGTGGGACTAAGCACAATTCCCTGAGGTACCCCGATTTCTTGGATAAATACTTTATATCCAATGTTACAGTATGGGGCAATTTCACAGTTGTCCCTTAAAAACTGGAATTAAAAATAGGAAAATTACCCCTCAAACAATAAGCATAGAGCTTCATTAGTATACCTTGTCACCACATCATGTCATGGGCTTTATGGATGTCAGGACTCCATATTATAATAATGCAAATCATAATAAACAGGAACACAAATATATAGTCTTAAAGGTAGTCAAGCTAGGTGGGAAAGGAAATGGTTTGCGATTTCAGTGGGTAAGGAAATGTGTTTGCATTTCTGTAACGAATGCCAGACGTGCACTAGGTCACCGGAAACTCTATAAACAAAGACACCCACAAGATTCAAGAACAATCCCACATGTACGGTACACGTGATACTAGCTCCCCTGTACAAGAAGGAAGGAATTAGAGAGTCAGAAGGGGGTTACCTGTAGAACCGAGAGGTTGTAGAGAGAGGAAGTGAGAAGGGGTCTAACGAAACAATCTGGGAGGTAACAACGGGACTCTATACTTCACTCGTGTATGAGAGACTTTCATTAATCTTTTCAAAATAATAAAATTATAAATAGTCCCATACTAATATTTACTTCTCCTGTCATTGCATGACAAAGGGAACTAAGATTATCTACTTACAAACCTACTCACATAACACTACCACCTGTCCAAGAGTACAACTTACACGTAACTGATCTACAAAACACACTACAAGAGGCTACGAAGTTTCTAAAAGATGGATGTCCAAGAACACCCCTGTCGTGAATTCTTTATTACTACCTGCGTTGCCAAGCGAGCGGAGTGGTAATGTTTTCAGTTATGAGGTTGACTGGCTGGTTTTGTTTGTGTGTGGGTAAACAAAATATCTTGTGAACGGCTCGGGATGTCAACATGAATCTTTCAGGGTATCAAGATTTGGCCAAAATCTTGGACGAGTTCGAAAATGGGCTCTCGGGGTCAAGGTCAAGGTCACCAAAATTGCTTCCAAAGGTCAACTAGTTGATTTTGGGTGACCTTGACCTTGACCCAGAGTACCCATTTTCGAACTCGTCCAAGATATTCATCTATTTGTACCCTGAAAGTTTTATGTTGATAACTCAAGCCGTTCATGAGATATCTTGTTTACCCACACACAAAGCCAGCCTGCCAACCGCACAACTGAGAACATTACCACTCCTCTCGCTTACCATCTGAGTTGCAGAGAGAGTGGAGTAGTAATGTTTTCAGTTGTGAGGTTGGCTGGCTGGTTTTGTTTGTGTGTGTTTTACATCCTGAATTTGCATCAAATTAGAAATGGAGGACCAAAATTATGTGCCAAGAAAAATCTTTCCGGCTACGTGGGAGGTGGGATCCCATCGTGAGATTGCTTCGAGTTGGCAAATCCCTCTGAAATACAGTGCTCTAAATTCAGTAAATGATCTAGTGAACTTCTGTATTTACGGAAGCCACGTTGTTGATCATTTAATACATTCATTGATTCTAAAACAAATAGAAGCCTATTATTGACCATTCTTCCCATGACCTTACACAGACAAGATATCAACACAATACGATGAAATGAAAAGGGATTCATAAGAAGACCAGCCTGTTTGGGTATCGGTATGATGTGCACAAAGTACCATGAGTTTCGGGACATTCAGTACACTCAAAGCTCATTGTACAATGATAACAGCTTAATCAGGCTGTTCTGATTAAGATCCTGGATCATACAGTACATGGCAGTGTCTGTTCCAGGACTGGTGTCTTTACAGGATTTAAGGGCAAGGAGCAGTTCATCAATGTAAGCTCTTGGTTGTATATGTAATCTATATCTTCTTTGGGAAAGCCTAATATTTGTAGCTCAGCCGTGCATTTGTGATGTTTAAAACGCTGGTCATAATTGGCTGAGCAACCGACATGAGAAAAACTCCTGGCGAGGATGTTAGCCACGTCGATGGGATCGTCATAGAGTCTTGAGTATACCTAGTATTTGTCATTAGTGGTGGTCCCAAGTAAGCAGGAGAATGTATGTACTTTATAATCTAAAAGTGGACCACACTATACTGAATGGAGAATCGCCATGGACACAAAACACCACCAGGAGTCACGTTTCGCCCTATTAATTATTCTCCTTGCCTCAGACCTTGCTTGTTTGTACGAAAAAATGTTCTCCTCTGTCGGATGACTATAAATAAATCAGTATCACTTATTGCATTTCCTTAAAGCTTATCGCCAATCTGATGTCAATGAGCTCTGCTTCACTTGAACTGTAGAAGTCTTGGGAATAGCAGCCTCAGCCGGATGTAATATGGAATTGGTTAAATTTTTTACTGTCACGTCTATGGACTCCCCAGATAAAGATTCCCAATCCTCTTTCTTATTGTTAAATTTTGGAGATGGAAGATCCAAAATAACGTGGCATGTATAAGAAAGATAGATGGGTAAATAATCGCATCCCAATGAGCCATCATAAGGAACCCACAAGATATCTTGATGTATACCTAGGGAGGCAGGAGATATATCCATTAAGATCATCTACATGAGGCACTCTACCACTGGTCAGAATACAGAGGCTGGACTGTAGTATTAGCATGGCTATTTGCTCCCAACGACATCATTCCTCAGGCGACCCCATTAGTTGTAATGGGAGTTAAAGTCGTCCATAATTAACTTATTTTCAAGGAGGTTTTTAAAAAGTGAATGTAAAGCATCACTATCAGTAGGGCCATATGGTGGACAGTAAAGGAAGCAAATAGACAGATGCTTGTTATTAATTTTAGTAAGCTCCTGGTTCAGAGAAATTGCTGTGTGTATTTGGGAAATTATAATATCAGATTGTGTAAAGGAGGTACTAAATGTGAAAGAACTATGAAGTGTTGAGTCATCAGCATAAGAGTGTATTGGGCTGTGAGTGACAGATAGGAGGTCATTTATATGAATGAGAAAGAGGGCTGGGGCCAAAACTGATTTCTGAGGTACGCCAGCATTTACGGAATGAAATTAGGAATCAATTCCATCTACCATGACCCGTATTTTTCTGTTATGAAGGTATGAAGAAATCAGAGGAACCAATGACGCAAAGCCATAGTGTGACATCTTAGACAATAAGGCCCGGTGCCATACTCTGTCAAATGCTTTTGAAATATCAAGTGCTATTGTGTGTGTTTCACCATGTTGGTCTATTGTTTTGTTAATCTGATGGGTAAGAAGGCAAAGAATTCCTGCAGTTGAACGTCCTTGTCTAAATCCATACTGCCGATCATTGATTAACTTACTGAATTCTAGGTGCCTGACTATGTGTTTGTTTATAAGTATCTCAAAAACTTTACTGAAAACGGAAGTTATAGCGATTGGTTTAGAGTTTGATGGATCAGAAGTTGCCCCCTTTTTAAGGAACAGTATAGATATTTGCTTCTTGCTAAGAAGCTGGAAAACTTGAAGTACTGATGCATAATCGGAAAAACTTTGCCAATACAGGAGACAACACTGAGGGGCAATTTTCAAGTACTATTGAAGGAATTTCATCTGGACCAATAGCTTTGTCTGCTGAGAGATTCTGTAACACAGCTTGTGTATATCTTGTGTGAATCTTGAAAGGGAGTATTTGAGGGGAATCAAAATTAAGTACAGGAACATTGTGATTTTCTGTATTTGGGGTTGAGTTTGTTGAAAAAATGTCAACAAGAAGGTTGGCTTTTCCACGTGGGTCACTCACTAGATTTCCACTGGGGGACTGTAACGGTGGAATGGAAGTAGCGGTAGTGAAGTTAGATTTGAATGAATTTTTTTTTTTTTTATGCGGGGAAGAAGGAACCAAAGGCCATGAGCCCGCAGTAACAGTTCCCTCCAAGAGAAAAACAAAATACAATAGAGAGCCAAATTCAAGATCCGATCATTTTGAGATGCCTGGACACACTGCGTTTGAAAGACTGGAGATCATAGGCAGCAGGAAATACAGACAGAGGGAGACAGTTCCAGAGTTGACCTGTTGCATAAATGAAAGACTGGGAGTAACGGTTAACTCTTGCATTAGAGAGTTGGACAGAAAAGGGATGAGAGTTTGCTGCCAGACGGGTGGTACGCTCCCGTCGTAGAGGTGGAGGGCTTACCAGAATATTTTGTTATCATTT
Organism: Coenobita brevimanus; assembly: GCF_032717465.1. Lineage (NCBI taxonomy): Eukaryota > Metazoa > Arthropoda > Malacostraca > Decapoda > Coenobitidae > Coenobita > Coenobita brevimanus. The sequence continues at coordinate 10,899,946 of NC_136990.1, forward strand.
GGGTTGTTTATTAGTTGTAGTTTGTTAGCTTGTCTATGAAGAAAGTATGATTTAGAAAGATTGATAATAGTTTTGGCATGGTTTCTGATATTTCTGTAACAGTTAAAGGCTTCTTTAGTTCTGCTTCTTGTATAAGTGTTATAGGCTATTGTTTTATGTTCTGTTACTCCAGCACAATTGTGGTCAAACCATTCGGGTGGATTACATCTTTTTCTGTAACTATGATGGGGAATGAATGTTTCCACATCGACTTTAATGAAATCCTGTATGTAGCCCAATGTGGAGTTTGCATCTATCGATAAAATTGACAGTACTTACTTGTAGCTAAAAAAATAAATCCCTTACCAAATAACACTTGGATTATTTTATCGTCCACCGGCACAGTCCAATAGCATTAACAGCAAAATCTACAGCCAAATGCTGAAATACGTATCACCAAAAATTAGTATAATTTTTGGTGATTTTAAAATATTGGTTGTCAAATGGTGGGAGGCCCCATCTTCACAGACAGGATTGGACGTGCGTACCAATATAAAAGAAAGTTCATTACCTCAGCTGGTAGACTGTCCAGCACAAGGAGGTAGCATAAAAGATCTGGTTTGGCCACATCTGAAAATTTAGTGTGTTATGGTAGAAGAGTTCAGCACTAGCGGCCATCGTATGGTCACATTGAACCTTAATTTCAGTGACGATAATGCCAGGGCTACTTATAAGAAAGTGCCCGACAGCAATAGAGCGGGTTTTTACACATTAAAGGAAATTATTGTTTCTAGTGACTGGAATCTCATTGTATAAACAGTAGTTCATTCATTTATTCATTACCAGACGCCATGTATCCCAAGCGGGGTGGCCAAGGGCTTAGAGTTAATTGTTTTACAGGGAGGGGCACTAATCCTCCACCAGCCCCACTTGACACTTAGGGATGCCAACAGCATCTGGTGTTCCCAGGCGGTCACCCATCCAAGTACTAACCAGACCCAACGTTGTTTAACCTCGTTGATCGGACGGGAAGCGGTGTACTCAACGTGGTATGGCCGTTGACTAATAAATAATGGATTATATTTACAGTTATTCTCAGTAAAGCAGCCATCTTATGTACTGCAGTGTGGACCAGATGGCCTACTTAAACTATTAAACCCAAATGGCAGAGTATTGATATTCAGTGTTGCCTATCTGAGAAAAAAATTATGGGATACAAAAAACTGTCATAACGAATCAAACTGATAAAATTAAATATGATGGTCTCCGTCGTACAGAAATAATAATAATAAAACGAAAAAAAACTCTGAAGCCCATGTTGAATATCTTCGCGGAAAAGCAATAATAATAATAATAATAATAATAATAATAATAATAATAATATTATTATTATTATTATTAGAGGAAAGTAAGAAAATCACTGACTCACTTGTTCTGTGTGTCGGTAAATCCAACTTTAATTTTTTTTAGCTATATCAGAAACAAGAAGGTAACAGCAGCAGAAACTGGCACACTAGTCACAGGTAATGGAGAGCATACCGACGATGAAATGGAGATGGCTGAAATTCTCAACACTTTCTCTGCATCCGTATTTACAGCTGGAAATAGACTCCGTTCCTTTAGCTTTTTCTGTTGTCTTAGAAGAGGGTGACATAATCAGCGACATTATAGTTAGTGAGAATGATGCATGACTTGCCACTAGTAAGCTTAAAGTGTAGAAAACACCGGGACAAGATACTATATGTATGTGCATTCTGATGGATGCAGTGAATGAAATCTCTGAGCCATTATCTGAGCTACTCAATAAATCACTAAGAAATAGTAAGCTTCCTGATGACTGGAAACTAGCAAATGGAACTCCAACATAAAAAAAAAAATAGGCCACAAGTCTCAAGCAGAAATTTATCGACCAGTAGGCTTACCTTCAGTGGTATGCATGTTGTTGTAAACTATTATCAGAGAAAGGTTAAACACTTAGAAATACTTGTAAATAATTTCCTCAGTGATTCACAACAAGGTTCTCGGAATAATCGCCCTTGCCTTATAAATCTCATGGATTCTTTCTATGATATATTCAGTATTTCCGATGAGACCAAATTCGTTGACATTGTGTATCTTGATTTTCAAAAAGCATTTGATTAAGTACCCCACAAAAGACTATTTCAGAAGTTAAAGCACATGGGTTCACAGGCAGTGTGCCCTGGTGAATCGATAACTGACTTACAGGATGAAAACAGTCATAATGAATGGCAAATAATCAGACTGGAAAGATGCTACTGTACATGTGGAGTGCCACAGGGCTCAGTCATTGGTCAGTGGGAGGGCAAGCATTGTTCGTACACCGGCCGATGGACGCACTCCACTGCAAGGTTGAATCGTATGCATTTGCTCAAAACGCTCTCAGCCCAACGAGCCCTATGCTCACTCGCCCCTAGTACGAGCCGTCCATCTGCTGTCTGAGTAGAGTTAGCCTGGGAGTTGGGTCCGGCGTGGAGCTTTTTTAGGGTCGAAGGAAGCCGAAGGTCATTTGCGTGAAAATGGACTTCTACCTGCTCAGCGATATCACTGGCATACCTCTCCCTGTCCTTTCTCAGCTAAACTCATGCCTGTCGAAATAGACTGTGATGGTCCCGATTCCCAGCTACTCTGGCACCACAGATCACCTCAACTGTGGCCAGTATCCTCGGTGAGACAAAACCCATCCTTGATCTCACACATTCTCCAGTGCACTCATCACCTACTGCAAGGATAGCACGTTTTAAGGTATCCTATCATTCAGATCCATGGCAGTGTTATAAATGATATCATGATTTCTTACAAACTAGACTGATATCTTGTAAACTGGACATTACAAACATTTTATCAATGTTGGTGTGTATATTAGTGTATATATAAGAGTGTATAAGTGTGTAACCCTTAGAGGTCTACGTGACTCAGTGTATGCTGTCATCAGGCGCCGTACTCGAGTGTTTGCTGATTAATGTCTATGGAGGTAGGAGGCAGAGATGTGTGCCGGTTAATCCTGCAGTTCAATTTCCGGCACAACTGTTAACATCTAGTCAAGAATAAAGTAGTGTAAAATGCACTGGGCTTTGGGTACAACCTTTTGACTTTTATACTGGCAACAACAGTACTGGGTACTCCAGAGTAATTTGAGATTGCTATTGCATACTGGTAAACACATTACTCATCCCTGAGTTTTTAAAACTGGAGCTGTTTTCGGTAGCATCTTGAGTTTCTCTCAGTTTTCATTTGTAACCTTATAATAGCAACAACATGTCTGTGATCAGTAGCAATGACCTCAACACTCCTGTTAATCCTACAGTTCTGAAGGATCCTCCAGTGAGTACTAACAAGGATGTGCCCAATGTCCTCTACAACCTCTCTGGTTATGGAATACCAAGTCCAGCTGTGAAGAATACCAAGTCCGGCAATGAAGATCTGGTCGCTGGAACCAGGATCTAGTCATTCTCAACTTATGAGACTTTGCAAAATCCAGCAGGTAAGTACTATGGGAATTACTGGATCTAGAGCCTTCCCTGTCCATGCCATTAACAGCATTGAAATCACTCAGGACCGAGAGTACATCCTGTGAGGGTCACTGTTCCACAGCCGAGGCAGTTTAGCATAGAACAGCTCCTTCTCTTCAAAACCAGTCATCTCATTTGCAATGTACACCACACTAAGAGACACGTATCCCAGGGAGTGCATCAACCCACCAGCATTATAAGCTCACCAACCGGAGTAACTTTGTCAACACAAGACAAAGTAGGCATCAGTGGCCACAGCAGCACCTCTAATCCAAGCACCATTTTCATAGCCTGACCAGTAGTATGTTAAACCTCTGCTATTGATTTCACCATGCCCAGGCCACCTCACTTTAGACGGAGCCGCTATGCCGACCCCCAATCGTTCCAACATTCTTGGAAACAAAAGCAGTCAATCGTTCTTTGAAGACCCAGAATGTGCTGAGCCCCAACGTGGAAAGCCTTCAATGCTTAAGTCTGGGTCTGATTCTATGGGTTCTTGTGTCCTTTGCGAGAGAATGTAATATTTTACAGGGAGGGGAAGCAACCCCCACCCACACCTTCCAAGTCATGGGAGGACTCACCACCACTGTACTGACAGGCGTGTGATCCCTAACAAGGGCTATCCAGGTCTGATTAAAAGTTTTCCTTCTCCCAGGTGGACTGCTAACCAAGGAAAACGATTTCCACTCACCATTCTAGATGGCCATTGGCTTAACTAGATCTGCCCTTTGACAGGTCTTGTTTTTACTCCTGCAGGGTGTCTAACCACCCTCGTCACTGGTCTGAGGCCAGTGGGGTTGCCAGATTTGTTGTCGACGACCCGACCATGAGACAAGTGGTACTGGACTACATGTTACATTAGCAGAACAGAAGCTGTCCCCTTAGGCCCATAACAATCACTGAATAGCCTGAATAAAAAAGACAATGTATAGGAACAATTGTACCTAGTCTGAAGTGAACTGTTGAGGAAATGAAGGAATGTCATGAAGTTTGTCATGTGTTGGGAAGAAAGAAACGAAGCAAATACAGTATGGTCACCACCTTATGGTGAAGATCATTAAAGTATGTCACCAAATTCAGTTGTAACATCCAAACCCCCATGTCTACCTCCCTGCTGCAGAAAATCATCTGACGCCAGATGGAATAAAATATGAGACTAGGCAAAACCATGAAGGTTAAATTCAAACCGTCTACACATTCATCATGAATGAAGCACAACTTCATCACGTTTGTATCATGAGCCGCATCTTACTTCGGCACAGTTGGTTTACCAGTTATTAACATATAATACAATCCTTTTTCTTTAGAAGTTCCGAAAAAAATTCACACACACACACACACACACACACACACACACACACCGTGTCTCGTCCATTCCCGAATTAACTTACCTACCTAATTCTTTTCGCTTCCATAATCGCCAGGCCTTGTCTCGCACACACCATTCTGGCACACAAATCATGTTATCATTCGTATCTAAATTGCAGTGTCTAAGGGAGGAGCACGCTGGGGTCTTTTTTTTTTAGTGGAAGGGGTCGGTGATGGACAGGAATGAGAAGTTAACAGAGCCATGGGGGAAGGAAAGATGTTCAGAAATCACTCAACAGATGAATACACGATACTGGTCAAAAATAACAGAATTCTAAGCTGAGTGATGCTCTCTGAAGTGAAAATGTTTCTTTAATTGAAAATTGATAATCGAGATTCGTAATATCTCTGTAGCGTAGGATATATATTTATTTATTTTGACTGACCAAACCCGTCTGACATCACTCAGTATTAAGTTCCTGGTCATTATACTGGCACAGAAATCACTCTGTAGTTAGGTAGTTTTTTTGCGCCTCTGCCAAATAATGGCTTTATAACTGAGCAAATTCTGACGTTAATAAGAATAAAGTAACCAAATGGGATAACGCAGCAAAATTATTAAATATGCAACAGATAAAGATATACCACATCTACAAAAAATATACTTAGAAGAGTCAAACATTTTTAGATCAAAGTTCCAAACAGATATATTATTTATTATTCTAGTTTTACTGTTGACTAAACACCTTAAGAACAATGAGGTTCTTTTTATTTTATTACTGAAATTGCCGGACAACTTATTAAGAATAGCCTTTTCAGGGATAGAATCGTCTTCATTAACCCCTACACTCAGAGCTGTCTCTCTTAATCTGAATGCAATCTCGTTTTTGGTATCCAGAACAAACACGGCTCTGAAGAGGCTAACCCTTCAGCATGATGACTTAGTTTTATTTATTTGTGCTGCCGCCAAACCTTTTTTTCTTTTACTCAGCCAAGCCCTTTGGTGGAGAATGGATCAATGAATACAGTAAGTGAAGACTAAGTACCCCTCGAATGCAAATAGTCTTTCGTGAGGTAAATAATGATGAATAAATAAAACACCATCAGAGTGAAGTGATGAGCTGCAGGTCCTGATCGCTGTGTAATCATCCCTACGTCAAGTGGGGTTGGTGGAGGATTAGTGCCCCTCCCTGTAAAACAATTAACTCTAAGCCATTGGCCACCCCATTTGGGATACATGGCGTCTGGCAATGGATGGATGGATGGATGGTAATCACACACGGGTGGGAAAATATTTGGTGATTTCTGTGCTGTGTTGCTTAGCCCCTGGACCATAATGTTGCATGTTGACAAATTAGACCTTCTGGTGAAACCGTTAAGGAATAAATCTTTTGCTTTTTTTCTTACACCATCCTATTTATGCATTTTGCTGCACCTGATGCATTTGGAAGATATTAATACTAACACCAGAAACTTTTATTCAACTGACAGGAAGCCTGGGCGTAAAAGTTTTTAAAAACCATCTTCAATAACTTCATTTATGCTACTGGTATTTAAAAAAAAATATCGCTAAATATCACCAAATTATTTCGTCTCGTCCATAAATCAAAGGCTTAAACACGCTGCATTCTTTTTTCCCTCAGGCTGTCAGCAGACGATGGTTTAACTTGCGAAAAACCTCACAGTCAAGGGGATAATGAAAGCTGCATTAACCACTCAGATTAAACCAAATCCTTTAGTTGAATATGACCGTCTGGAATAACTAGAACAAACGTATGCAAAAGTCATCGACATGGGCGTCCGGAGGCGGGGGTGGGGGGCAAGGAGGGGCAGTTGCACCCCCTTGTAATTCCAAAGTGTGCTTCAGTTCTTGCTCAGAGATGGTTGAGCGATTGGAGTAGATACCTGCCTCCTGTCACTTTAAGCATTTGGTGTAATCCGTGTAACTCATGTAAGTATATGCCTATGCCTATTTGGAGTGTGTGTGTTTTTTTGATATATTATAGCACACATATATGTATAATTTCTTTTATTTTGCCCCACCTTACAAAAATTCCTGCGGACGCCCCTGTTCATTGAACTGGAGGGGCGAAGTTTTTACATAAGTAACCCCCCATTAAAAAAAAAAAAAAAAAAAAAAAAGTATTCCATGACGTATGACAGTGTAGGTGTTTGCATGCGATAGCGACCTCTATTTTATTGACCTAATTTCTCCAAGATACTTATTGACCTTGGGATAGACCTGTTAAACAAGTGTGCTAGTTACAGCATTCCCCACCCTTAACTCATGGAGGCTGCTCCTTAGCTGAAAAAAGTCCTTTGTTATCAGAAAGATTAAAATGTGTCATTCTTGACTTAAGCTGTTACATGAGCAGGCAAAGTGGAAAACATACGGCATCAAAGTTGTCACAGCCTTGGAGACTTAAAGTTGCCTATCAGTTTTAGGGATGACACCAGAGGAATACTTAAAAGTGAAATCGCAAATGAAAGTAAGGTCTTTAAATTTTAAAAGTTGTCCATGATTTTTAGGGATGACACCAGACGCTTATTTAAAACTGAAATCGCAAATTGGAAGTAAAATCTTTCAATTTTTACAATAATTTCTGAAGCATTTACTGAAGTATAACCTGCTGGGCCTCTCACAGTCATTGCTAACTGCTGTATGAAATGCTGGCTGCAGGCTACACATCTCAACTACTCATAAAAGAAATAAAGGTAAAATGAAGGGCAGACACCATGATACACTTAGCCTCAGTGCCAATCTCCACTATTTAGGTCTTTGAGCCGGTCATGGATTATCCACCCACTGTTCTATGATTCAAGGCCAATGTATCATCCAGGTTACTACACTGTTCAGGAATTCATTTTGCTTATTAACCCTCAAATGGTGGACAGACACCCAAGTCAAGTGGAGCCAGGGCAGCACCAGGATTGGAACCCTTGTGATATAAGACCATCATCTATCCACACTGTTACCCCCTCTGACTGTTTTAAAACATACGGTCATAAGAGCTTTCAGGACCAATATTATAACATTTCTTCAGGCAGAGGGATGGCAATTAAATGGAAATCAGGGACTGTATCAGCGCTGTGAAATACATTGTTAACTGAGCAGGTCATCTTGGCTAAAGTCAGACATAAGTTGTGTCCACTGGAATGGTAGCGTTCAATGAGAAAGATTATATATTTATCCTGTGTAAATAAAGAGCCCAAATAATTCCTCCACGTGTATTTTTCAGTTCAGTCCCTTCTTAAAATATTAGTTTCTTTGGGGGTATACACGCTTTAAATGTTATTGGTAAAAATACTATATGTTAGTTAGTTCATCATTTTGACATAGACAAAAGACAGAACTTAAGAAAAGATACTTAAACTACATACACATCACGAATGCCTATGTTTATGTGGGGTGATTGGTAGTTAAAAATTGGCGAATTACTCAAAATATTCCAATTTAGATTGCTCTCTCTCTCTCTCTCTCTCTCTCTCTCTCTCTCTCTCTCTCTCTCTCTCTCTCTCTCTCTCCATGACGAACATCAGAGAACAGTTGCCAATCTCACAAACGCCGCAGTTCATCTCTAGTCTCTGTGAAGCTTTGATGAAGTTACTCAGTGTCAGTGTGAGAGGATGACTGACTGCTGAGAGAGAGAGAGAGAGAGAGAGAGAGAGAGAGAGAGAGAGAGAGAGAGAGAGAGTTTACTTAGCTCCAGCTCATCGGTGTTATTGCTAACGAAGACCCACATAATTAACTCCTCCATATTCCTTTTAGCCCTAATTCTTATTCCAGGTAACGCCAGTTTTATCTACCTGACAGCAAATGAGCCAAATATGCCTGGCAGTGTTGCTATGGACAAGGGAAGAGGAAAACGAGAAAAATGATAATGGAAAGCAAGACAGCGTGTTGTATTGAGAATACTGAACGGGTTTGTGATACAGTCTGTTGAATATTAGAGGATATTCTGTGACTAATGCAAAGAAACCATGGTTTAGTCACGCTTGTTCTAATGCTTTCCACAACGAGGAGGAAGGCATACATAAGGTATCGAAGCCAACCCACCCCTGAATCTCATCTCTTTTATGTTTCTGCCCAGAAGCATGCTAAGTCTGTTCGTCGCTCCACTAAAAATAATTTCACTTCTACTAAATGCTCTGAACTCTCGAACTCAAATTCTTCACGCTCCTTCTGGCACCTTGCCAAATACCTTTCTAACAACTTCATCTATTAATCCTTCTCTCCTCTTTTCCACTTTGATGGCTCTATAGCTGTTTCTTCTGCTGATAAAGCAGAACTCTTCGTTCAAACTTTCTCTTCCAATTCCACCCTAGACGTGTCCGGTGTGATCCTCCATCACTCCCCCCCTATGACTTCCTTATAGCTGACATTAAAAATTCTTTAAATGATGTATTTTCTGCCATCACTGGCCTCAGTACTAACAAGGCATACCGGTGTGGGCCGGATGGGATCCCTCCCGTTGTCCTCAAGAACTATTCTTCTGTTCTTACACCCTGCCCAGGTAAACTCTTTCGCCTTTGTCTATCAACTTGTACCTTTCCTTCTTGCTGGAAGTTTGCTCTCATTTAGCCAGTCCCAAAGAAGGGTGACCATTCCCATCCTGCTAGCCATTACGCACTTGCTTTGACGTCCTGTATTTAAAAAACTTTTGAGTCTATTCTTAACAAAAAATTTTCAAAGCACCTTTCCTATCACAACCTTCTTTCTGATAGCCAGTATGGGTTCCGTCAGGGACGCTCCACTGGCGATCTTCTCACCTACCATTCAGACTCCTGGTCATCCTCCTTTCGAGACTTTGGCGAAACCTTTCTCATTGCACTTGACATCCCAAAGGCTTTCGATCAAGTCTGGCATAAATCTTTAATTTAGAAATTGCCTTCCTTCGGTTTCTATCCTTCTATCTGTTCCTTCATCTCTAGCTTCCTTTCTGGTCGTTCTATAACTGGTGTTGTAGACGGCCACCATTCTTCTCCAAGAGCATTCAATAGTGGTGTCTTCAGGGCTCTGTCCTATCACCAACTCTCTTCCTTTTATTCATCAATGACCTTCAAAGCTGTACATCTAACCCAATCCACTCTTATGCTGATGACTCCACTCGTCACCTTTCCATTCGCTTCCCTCAGCGTCCATATCAGCGGTTACTGCAACAGACAAGGGATGGGGCTGCGGCACACCTAATGTCTGACTTGGCTCGTATCTCCGACTGGGGTAAAAAGAATCTTGTTTTTAATGCATCAAAAATTCAGTTCTTATATCTATCAAGCTGAAAAAATCTTCCGTGTGAGTATCCTCTAATTTTTACCAATATCCAACCCAATCTACATCATCTTTAAGCATACTGGAGGTTTCATTCTCTCAGGATTTATCTTGGAACGACCATATTACCTCTCTTGTAAAATCTGCATTCAAGAGATTAGGTGTAATAAACTAACTCCTTGCACTCTTTATCTCTGCACAGTTGTTGACTTTATACATTGGTACAACTCTCATGTGTGGGGAGGCTCCCCACATACAGCTCTTCTCAACAAGGTGGAGTCAAAGGCTTTTCGTCTCATCAACTCTCCTCCTCTTACTGACACACTTCAAGCTCTGTCTCTTTGCTGCACTGTTGCATCTTTATCTCTTTTCTATCGCTACTTCCGTGGTCATTGCTCCTCTGAACTTCTGCTTGCATTCATACACCACCACGACTTGTGCGTAGCACCCGTCTAGCAATAATCTCTCATCCCTTTTATGATCGTTATTCCCAGTTCTTCATATATTCAACAAGTCATCCCTGGCACTGTCTCCCTTTGTCTGTATATCCTACTGCCTATGATCTCTTGTCTTTCAAACACAACGTGTCCAGGCATTTCGAAATGAACGGATCTTGAATTTGGCTCTCTTTTGTATTGATTTTATTTTTCTTGGAGGGAACTGTTTTTGTTTTTCCTTGTAGGGAAAAATTTGCCGGCTCGTGACCTTTGGTTCCTTCTTCCTTGCATAAGAACATAAATAAACACTTGTTGGTTAATATGACCAGGGAAGAAAAAGAAGGTGAATCAAAAGAAAGAGCAGCGTGTGATGGGCTTATCGGTCTGATAAAGAAAAATGTTTTCAGTACAGCCTCTTGACGGCACAATCGTTCGTAAGGGAGACAGTCAGTGTTCACCAACTTCCAATATTCCGCTTCAGTGGAACTCACATTAATCAGTCCTTATCCCAGTCCACAGTTGGACTAATGGTGAACAAGGCCAATAGGGAAATTAATTTTACCAAACAGACTGACAGGTATTTTCAGTTACATACTGGAAATTACCAACAAATGCACCACTGGTTGCACTCACAACAAAGAAAACAGAAGGATTTTTTTTTTTAATGTGGCCTCTTATGACTTATGTTACAGGATGATTGTTAGCTTGGTTATGATAATTTTGGTCTCAAACTGAGGGTATTAGATATATATGTGTCAGGTAAGGAACAGGTAGTCAGGAGGGGGGAGGGGGAGGAAAAAGGTAGTGCCTGATGTCATGGAGAAAACTGTACAGCATAGAATCAGCTCTGGTAACTCTGATCACTGCTGGAGGATTTTAGGTAAGGCGAGGAAACACGTTGGGTATAAAGGGAGAACAGCCACCAAGTAATCCTGGGTAGCAAATATTGACTCGGGTGAAGGAGAGAGAGAGAGAGAGAGAGAGAGAGAGAGAGATCCGTCACTGGGCATTTACTATATTGAAGGAACAGCTATACCAGGGCTGATATGAATTTGGGAAGAAGGAAAGGAAGGGCATCATATTTGATAAGAGTATGGGGTAATCTGAACACACACACACACACACACACACACACACACACACACACACACACACACACACACACACACACACACACACACACACACACACACACACACACACACACACACACACACAAAATACCTTCTCCATACCCACCCCTCAGGTGCTTTTGTTGTTTAACTGCTAAAGGAGAGGCACGCTGAAGTTTTGTTCAATGAAAATAGAGCCACGACAAGACTGAAGAGAAATTAGCAGAGATCCAAGAGGGAAAACAAGGAGAAATATTCAGAAATCAGCTTGTAGATGGAAAGATAATACGAGTACGACGTAAGATAAGAGACAGCTGCAATAGAGCAATTGCCTAAAGTGAGTATATACTTATATTAAAGTTAACATTCAGGATTGGTAAATTCCTTGGCAAGGAAAATAATAACAGACATGCATTGTCGCTGTGATGGTTAATCCTTTGACTACTTGGAGTTTCTCTGCTGAACACACTCGCCTGAGATTAGCCAGTACGAAAATCTTGAGAGTACCAGCACAAAAAAGCGATTTTTTATTTTAGTTTTTCTTTTCTTTTTATCTGAACTTCCAGCCCAACGTGAAATACAAATTTTGATAAATATTTTGTATGCCACTGGGACGAGGATAACAAATAAGCTACGATTTTTATTTAATGGTGGTATATGAATTTAATTTAGTAGTTAGTCCTATTTTTTTTTTTTTTACTGACATGCTGAAAGTGGGCTGGCGTTAGGCTTTTCGGTGAACATATCTTACAATGGACTCCTACTTCCGTTTTCAGTATCAAAAGTGAGTTGTGCTTCATCATGATGTTAATACTGACTCTTCAAAACAAAGAGAAATATAATCGGCAAGATATAAATTACAAATGTGTCAACAATATACGGGTTTCAAACAAGGCGTTTGAAATCTGTACAACTCTAGAGCGTCTCATCAAAGATGAAATCATTAGACATGAGACATAGTAAGGAAAACATTACCTAATCAGAAAATGAAATTCAAATGATAAAAAAGGGCGATTCTGTCCAGCTGTCCAGTGCTAGTGTTTGCCAGGTCAGTCGTTCATGTATGCAGCTGGTGAAGCCTGGAACTGGCGTCTTCGCCAGTCTACCCACCCTGAAAAATGCTTTCTCCAAATCCATGAAGGCTGCATACAACTTTTTTCCCCTCTCTGGATAATTTTCCACTAAAGGTCTAAAGATGAATATCTAATCTACACAACCTCTTCACTTCCCAAAACCTCCCTGTTCTTCTCCAAATAATTCCTCTCTTATTTCCCTAACCTGTCAGTAAGTATCCTGCCATATACGTTGCCTATTAAACTGCGAAGACAAATGCCCCTATTATTATCACACACTTCTTTTTTCCCATTTCTTCTGTACAGGGGGATAATTATACCAGACTTCCAATCCACCAGGGCTCTATCTTCCTCTTTGGCCAATCTGCACATATGCCCTACCCATTCTAATGCAATCTTTCCCCCATGCTTCATTTACCACACACTCCATCAGTTCCTCGGTCTTTCCCCATTTTGAATTTCCTCATTGCTTCCTCACTTTCCATCCTACTGATCTCTCCCTCCTTTCTCACCTCCCTCCTTCTCCCAGCTATTCCCCAGCCACTTATACTCGCATTACTTTATTTCTTTATGTTTAACAGTTCCTTAAAGTGTTCTCTCCATCTGCTCACCTTTTTTTCCCTTTTCCTCTGTCTTTCACTCCCCTATTAACTTCTTTATCACCCTGTCTAATTCTCTTTACCTCCTTCCAGAACCTTTTCTAACATTCCCTCACTTTAAACTCATATTCCTTCCAAATTCTACATTAACTTTAATGTATATAATGAATTGATATGTATGTCAAGGAACTGTACGTGTCCCCCTCATTGGCCCTCCTGCCCATAGATCACACTGTTGGGCTGCTACTCGCTGTTAACGGTCTCGCTACGGATCGTACTGAAATGTATCAATGTATATGTCATGCAAGTGTCTGTGTTCTCCTTATTGGCCCACTTCCCCTCAGACCAGCCAGGCCATCAACAAAATACCCTTTGCTTCAAATGCTCAGTTGGTTACCAGACTGACTAACGTAGGAATCAAGAGCGTAACTGTGTTAACCTCTCATATCACATGACATATTCAATTAGTTTTTCCTTACTGCCTCCAGTCGGCTTTATTCACTTTCTGGGACACACTACGTAGTGAAGGATTTACCATTGTTGAGGTGCCTTTGTTGTGAAGTGATCCATGAAAATTATATCTAATCTTTACAGTTAGAAAGACATTTTAAACTGACAGATCCATTAGATCAGAGGTCCCCGGAGTGGTCAATATCGACCCCCAGGGGTTGATGGGAATATCCAAGCGACCGATAAATGGCTGGGGGGTCAAAGGGGGTCGATAATTGGCAGGGGGTCGATATGGGGTTGATGAACGATGGAAGGTTGATTGTGGATCAAGCAATGTACTGGCGTCGAAAGGTGAGATGCGTATTTGAAATTTAAATCATGTATATACCGTACCAAGAAGTATATAAATTACGAATTATTGCTACATGTTTTATGTATTATTAGTTTGTATCAAATGTTTTAAAATAGTTTTATTGAAACAAAATGCTATCTTAATTTACCCATCATTAGCCAGAATCACATGTTGTGGCTCTACTATTGTAATATCTCTTTCACATGGATGAATTACTTTGATTTTCTTTAGTCATGTGCACTATTTTTACTAATACTAGATAAACATATTAACTGTTATTACTGTACATACTAGATAAACATATTAACCCTTTTTACTGTAAATGCTAGATAAACATATTAACCCTTTTTACTGTACATACTAGATAAAGATAACTGTGTTTACCGTACATACTAGCTAAACATATTAACTGTTTGTACTGTACATGCTAGATAAACATATTAACTGTTTTTACTGAACACACGTGATCTTCGTAACTCTTGTCCCGTCCACTTCCTGTATATCAGCACCCCGCCCCTCATACCTCCTACGCTCCCCTTTGTCTCTCCACTTTCTCTGTCCCAGGAAGGATATAGGTACGTGTAGTATTCCTGTTCACATCCCGTACTAAGCTTACTCCCCCCACCACATACGAACTCGGATTTTGGACGCTGGAGAGCCAGTGCATTTTCAGCATCCATGAGCGAAAGGAGTGGTGTTAATGAAGTGAATGCTGGGCCTTTACAAACATAATGGCAGCTGCTGATATCAAGAGGAAGTGCCGACAATATTCACAAGAAAATATGAAGTCTAGATGCATCACTTTATTTATCAAGGAAACTATACTTATGTACCCATCATGCGAGAAGACTTTCAGTATTGATGTCATGAAATCTTCAAAAAATGAAAGACCATCTTGAAAGAGTTAACTCTTATAAGAAAAACAAAGATACTCATTATTTTAAGGCACAGAAAGAAAAAGATTTCGACCAAATTTAAATTTTTCAACGCAGCTGCCAATGTTGATAATGATGGAGGATCGAAGGCATCATACAGTATCTCCCTCACCACAGCAAAGAAAGGAAAATCACAAACAGCTGGTGAGGAGACCATAATTCCAGCAGTTAAAGAGGTGACTGAAACTGTTAAAAGAAAAACTTTCAACAAGTCTTAAAATACCTGCCATGAAGTATCAATACAGTGCAACGACGAATTGATGAGATGGCCGGTGACGCGGAAAAACTTTGACATCTGAGCTTCAACACTCCAGGTTTTCTCGCCAACTCAGTGAGTCAACTTTAGACAGTTCAAATGTTGTTATGGCCTATGTTAGGTATTACAGTCCAAGTCAAAAGTGCATTATTGACGATTTTTTTAAAACCAAGTATCTTAAACCTGAAGCAAAGGGTGAGACAATTTTTCGGTGTTCGGTGGAGTGTTTGGAGAAGCACAGTATACCCATCAACAATATTACTGCAGTAGCTACTGGTGGTTCACCAGCAATGGCCAGCCACTACTGAGGATTTACAAATATACTCAAGGAAAAGGTACCTGACGTACATATTGTTCATTGTGTATTACACAGACACCATCTTGTAGGCATGAAACTCGGTGGTGTACTGCATGATGCCTTAAAAGTGTGTTACAGAACAATAAATAAAATGAAAGCACATCTGCTCAACTCACGATTGTTTACAATGCTATGTGAAAAATCTGATGAAACTCTGAACCAATTACTTTTGCAAACTGAGGTACGGTGGCTGATAAGGGGTGATAGCTTGCAAAGACTCGTAGACTTATACAGGCCAACGGTGCAGTTTCTTTCAGATGTAAACCCATCACTAAGAAGTGTAAGAAGTCTTTGTTCTATCTGACAGACCTTTACTCAAAATATTATGAAGTACAGAAACGTCTGCTGGGTACAGATGTTATGATTATTCAGGCCAGGACAACTCTATTAGTCTTCCAGGCCATAATAGGCCTACTCAAAGCTTCATTGGCTCGTAGAAATTTTCATTATTTTTCAAATTTATGGCAATTGGGAGAAAATGAAAACGCTTTAGATAGTGACCTGGAAATAAACACAACACACCTTGACAAATTAAGGGAAGACTTTAAACTACTCTTTGAAGACCTGGAGAAAATACACGTGTCTGACTGGACTCGTACACCTTTTGATTTGGAAATAGAAAATGCTGACACTGACTCTCAATTACAGAAAGAACTTACAGAAAAGACTATGACCTCGCAGCAAAAGCATTGTTCAGAAGTAAAAGCCTCAGTGACTATTAGAGCAATGTAAATACTGGTGCTAAATACTCCTGGCTTTGTGCAGTGGTTGAGCCATTTTTACCTGCATTCCCAAGCTCTTACATGGCTGAGGGTGGTTTTAGCCATGCAGATGCACTTCTAATAAAGCAGAGGAACAGAGTGAACCTGCAAGAGCGTGTTGACTTACGACTAAAACTCATTAATCTCCTGCCAAATATCAGTGCCCTTGTTAACGCTCATCAGACACATCCTTCCCATTAATGATATCAACAAGCAGTAAAAAAGGTGTGCTAAATCTTTTATTTTTTATATTTTCAATATCGCCTGTTTTTATGAAAAAATAATAATGATGATGATAATAATAATAATAATAATAATAATAATAATAATAATAACAGTAATAATATTAATAGTAATAATAATAATAATAATAATAACAGTAATAATATTAATAGTAATAATAATAATAATAATAATAATAATAACAGTAATAATATTAATAGTAATAATAATAATAATAATAATAATAATAATAATAAATAATAATAATAATAATAATAATAAAAATAATAATAATAAAAATTATTATTATTACTGTTATTATTATTATTATTTTTATTATTATTGTTTTTGTTATTATTATTACTATTGTCATCATTCGTAATATCATTACTTATTTAAAGCAGTATCTATTAAACTGCATTCATATAATAAATGTTTGGGGTCAATGAACAATTTCAAACTGGAGGAGGGAATCGATGGGCTGACAGTTCCTCTCTGCATGTTCGTTCTTTTCTTCCATTATTACCCTCCCCTGCTCCGGAGGGGCCCGGGGACGGGTATTGTTTACACTGTTTTTTTTTTTTGTCTGTCTGTCTGTCCGTTAAGAACTTCACGCGAAAACTACTGGTGCGATTTTGATTAAAGTTACAGGGATGATAGGCTGTGACATTCTGATCACCTGAGTAAATTTTGGGCCAAATTGGGCCAAGGCCTTTGTAGGTCCCCAAAAATGTAAAAAAAAAAAAAAAAAAAAAAAAAAATCGTTTTTCGCCATAACTCCTTTCCAATTCTTCATATCGACATAAACCCAAACTAAAGGTGCAATTTTCAAATCTGCATCCTATAACATGCCTCAGTACATCAGGGGGGTCACCCCCTAGTTAGCTGTGGGGGGCTCAATGTCAGGTGAGTCAGGCCTAACATTTCAAATGGACGTAAAATTGTAAATTTTCAGCCAATTTACTCCAAATTTGATATTTAATATCTTTGACTAGATATCCTGTTGTCTTTATACGTCAACACTAAAATGACTGCCGGGGACGGATTTGTTGTGTCTTGGCACCACTTCTTGTTTTTGTTATGTACTCTAATGAAGTTTTAAATAATTACACTGAAGTCGTACGCTTGTGGCATAATACACAAGGGAGTTACTGTACCGGTATTTAAGTAATTATGAAGACAATATAAAAGAAGAGAAACTACCAATATAGATTAACCACAGTTTCTGAGTACGTCTGTGGGTCCTGTTGCCACGACACATAATCCTGAATACAACAGTCTTGGGTTACTAAATCATCCTGATATTTCATAACAAAAATAAGTAAATGTAGACTTGTTGCAACAATACGGCAGACTGAAACGCTACTCACAAGCAAATCACTGTAGTTATCACCACTATCCAAACCTTTTTTCCCACGTCAGGATGGCGTTATATATATATTACCTCCATCGTTAAAGCACAAAAACCCAGTAATACTAAGATAAATGCATTGTATCAAAGTTCCTCTGTATCAACAGTGTTCGATCAAGCAAAAGGAAATGACATCAAAATATCTTCAAAGGACAATAGCTTAAAAAAAAAAAAAAGAAAAGAAACGAAAGCATTTCCTCAGAACCAAAACGATTAGTGAGTTCTGCTCTAATATGACTCAGGAAACAAAAGAAGCCTTTAAGTAAAATCTAGGCGAGAGAACGTTGGGGCGGTCACTGGAAGGTTTTGCGCATGTACGGTGTAGATGGTAAGCTGCTAGGTGCCATCAAGAGATTTTATGATGGTAGTGAGGCATGGGTATGGGTAATGGGCATCTAAGTGAATGGTTCACGATCGGTGTGGGCGTGCGACAAGGTTGTGTGATGTCCCCATGGTTGTTCAATACATGTATGGATGGGGTGATGAGAGAAGTAAAAACACGAGTAATGGAGAGAGGGATAGCGTTGGTAATGAATGTTGATGGATGAAATATCTCAAATTTATTGTTTGCTGATGATGCAGTACTACTTGCAAATACCGGACAAGAACTTGGTAGACTAGTGTAGAGTTTTGTAGATGGCAGTGAGCATCGTGTCTTGACAGTAAATGTGGAAAATAGTAAATTGATGGTTATTGAGAGAGAAGGTGACTTCAAGTGTGATGTTACAGTGAATGAAGAGACTGGAACTGGCGAGAGAGTTCAAATATCTGGGTAGAGTGATAGAAAAGAGAGGAAAATGTTCAAAAGAAGTGGAAAGTAGAGTGACACAAGGATGGAAACTAGTTAATGCTATGAAGACCTTGAGAAGAAACAGAGGCTTGAGTGTTGCAGCTGCACGAGGCTTACATGAAGGAGTGTTAGTGCCAACTTTAACATATGGATGTGAGACTATGGTGTGGCATGAAAATGAAAAGTCAAGAGTAATAGCAGTGGAGACAGGTCTGTTGAGAAATGTATGTGGAGTACAGAGGGTGGATAGGATACAAAATAAGGTAAATATTTTCCTTATTGCCGTTTCCTAATTTTTCTTGCTCCGTCTGTTAGTTTTTTTAGTTCATTTGTGTTTTGAGGCCTCATTTGTTGTGCAAATGAATAATAACCATAATATGAGTATGACAATCTGATCGGAAATATTAGTAATGGTGGAAGGGACTGTCCTACTCTAAGTGTTTAACTAAACCTAACCTAACCTAGCTTAACTGTACCTAATAATTTAATCTACCCTACTCTAACCTAACGTAACCTAACCCAGCATCCAGTTAGGGCGTTGGGAAACGAAATCCACCTTTCAGTATGTTAAGCAAGATTCGGTAATATTCATTTGCACACACACACACACACACACACACACACACACACACACACACACACACACACACACACACACACACACACAAAAGAAAAATACATACAGGCATACACTATTTGATGGCACACATCCACTGGGTATGGTAAGATTGCTCGCTAAAGAAAAGATAATAAAGGAAATAAATACCCGAAATAATGTGATTCGTGAAAGATGTGGAGTGAGGAAGTCTGTGGACACCAGAATCGAAGAGAGTGTACTGAGATGGTATGGTCATGTGGAGAGAATGGATAACAACAGAGTGATGAAAAAGGAATATCTGAGCGAATTTAAAGGAAGGAGGAGGCAAGGTAGGCCAAGAAGAAGGTCAATGGATATGGTGGATGAGTGTGTGAGGAAGAGAAGTTTGGAAGTCGATGAGGCTAAGGAACTGACAAGAGATCGAGCTGGCTGGATGAATGTTGTGAGAAGAAGTGCATCATAAGGGATTTGGCACTCCTTTTTAACGTGACAGCGTCCGGATTGACTCTACCGGATACGTTTATGTGAAGCTACAGAATGTGGTGAATGTTTTTGACGTATCAGAAAGAGCCAGGATTCCGGGGTCTTGAATGATGAACGAGTGGAAGCGTGGCCTATTGGACTGGTCAAACTTGGGCTATCTGGACGTTGGAACTCCTCACCCTGGCCTAAGATGGGAAAGGAAGTCCGGATGGTGATGATAAAGGTAATCATGCATTTCTGCCACAACGTCGTGGACGCGTTAAAACAGTTTATATTCAAGAGTATATTAGACCAAAATGGCAGCATCATAATTTATCATATAACAGTATAACCAGCGTCGTCATCATTTAAACCTTATTCCTACCATCATGAATGATGTGAACAGGACACACACACACACACACAACTTCATTTACATACACACACAAGCGGAGACATTTGCATATGCATGAGCGAGCAAATGGTTTTTTCCCTGTGTATGTCCAACCAATTTTTTATGGTTTTAGCTGCACGCATATATTTCATCTCTCTCTCTCTCTCTCTCTCTCTCTCTCTCTCTCTCACTGACACCCTACCGGACTAGGGTGGTGTGGGTACCCAAGGAAGTGGCTGTGACAGTGCTCTCTCATCTCATTTCCGCCGTGTCTCCTCTCCATCTCCTACCAACACTCCCTTGCATCCTCAACAGCACATGAGGAAGGAAATATACTTAACCGTATTCCTGTAGGCTTAGTAGACTTCGAACCACCTCGTTCTTAGCGACATAATTGTAACTATTTCGTTGGTGGTCTTTTGAGTGTAGTTGTGAAGTATTCAAATCCATCATGTTATTGTTATTGTGACTGTTGTTGTTGTCGTTGCATCTCCAGGCTCATCTGGTCGTAAACCCAGTGGACTGCAGGACACCAGCCACTTCAACCAGACACTCGCAGAAGTCTTTTGTTGAGGTAATTTTGAAGGATTGTCTGTGTTGTGATAGTGTGGTTTATGAGGTGAGTAAGTGTGAGGGCAAAGTGGATTGTGTGTGAGTTGTATTTGTGTTGGTGTTGTAACAGTGAGTGGTGGTGACGCATCTGTGCTAGGTGTACTCCTGTCTCTCTGGGCAGGTTAATTTCTGACGAGTGTATGCCTGGTGGAGTGTCATGTAGGATGCTGTTAGGCTGGAGGTAGTGGACGACTGTGGTGGTTAAGCGTTTACGAATGCGTCTGTGAAGCGTGGTGCTGAGTGGAGGACGGGGATGTCGTCGAAATGCTTTGTGTAGTATTGGGCAGATGTTCGTATCTTGTTCCTTCGTGGACGTGAACTGATGCAACATACTGTAAAGTTACTGTACAAGGGTAGGATGGATCTTGAGATGAGCAATTAATTGTGTGCGTCTTATGTTCATATAAACTTCGATTAGAATTTTTTTTTTTCCTTTTTAGTTAATGTAAATGATCTATATTCGTGGTATTCGTGCATCCCGTTATTTTTCTTAAGGCTGTGTTTTGTGTTTGTGGAAATATATTCCTTTTTGTTTGTTATTTTTTTATGTGCGCGACTCTGGGCATTGGCTTAAGAGCCTGTTTCCTAAGGTCCATCTGTCCTGTTACGTCCTCCACACGTCACCACGTCGGCGCTAACACCCACCGTTCATAATGAATTTCGCAAGGATGGTCTCATACTGGACTGGTGTATTGGAATTATCAAGGATATTTTTACGACGTAACGGTCAGTCTTTGGTAAAACAATAAAGTCTGCTTTTAACTATATTCATATCCTAATTGTTCCCTTTTCCTGACGGGATTCGAACCCACGTCCTGGCGACATAAAACGCCAGATGTACAAGAACAACGTCTGCCTACTTTGTTGTTGTTATTGTCTTACTTGCAAAGAGTTTGAAATACACAATGGCCACGCCCATACCGGCAAACATACGATGTCCCTTTTTACATAGTGTATTGCCCCCACCGTGGCCCCTTACCAACACTTATTTTTACCTATCCAGCCAACCTTTCTCCACCCACCCCAGGTAT
The DNA here is from genome assembly GCF_032717465.1 of Coenobita brevimanus. Lineage (NCBI taxonomy): Eukaryota > Metazoa > Arthropoda > Malacostraca > Decapoda > Coenobitidae > Coenobita > Coenobita brevimanus. The sequence goes on from NC_136990.1 coordinate 10,921,885, forward strand.
ATTATTGCACCCTCTTCCCCACATCCACATGAACCAGTGACTAGAAATCTGTCTCCATTGCCAAGCCGCCGCTAATATAATGCATATCTTCACAGCTTGACCCTCTCCTGGCCTGCCCTATCGCCCACTGCAATCTCCGTCCACTCCTTTCCATCACCAACTTCCGTATGCATTGTCTATGACCCACATTTATCCAACGCTGTCCTTTACACCATGCCCATCTGAACAGGGTGTACTCATTCCACCCCGCTCCTGCACCATCCCGACCACCCTTCTCCCCCATCACACAAATTCTCCAAGCCCACTGACCAAAACTTATACACACGTCACCTCTCATACAACGCACATCTTCCCGGCCCGACCACCCATCGCCGTCTTAACTCGTCTGAGCAGTATACCAGAACTGGCATGGGGCTGCAGTATGTACACCACTCTATGTATACTTTTGCTCTAAGATACTTCCAGCATTGTATTTATGTATATACGCTTTAGCTAAACAGCATCATCATCATCCGGACCTTCTTTCCCACCCTACGGCAGGGTAAGGAGTAGCAACTTCCAGACAGCCCAAATTTACCCAATCCAATGGGCCACGAATCCACTCACTCACCATTCAAGCCCCCAAAATTCTGGCTCTATCTGATACGACAAAAACATTCACCACGTTCTGTAGCTTCACATAAACGTATCCGATAGAGTCAATCCGGGTGCTGTCACGTTAAAATTGGGTGCAAAATCCCTGATCATTGCTTCTCCTCACAATATTCATCCAGCCAGCTCGATCTCTTGTCAGTCCCCTAGCCTCACCGACTTCAAAACTTTCAGCTAAACAAACCTTAAATTCTACATCTTAATATGAAAAGAGTTAATTGCAGGAAGACTAAAGATATATGTGGGCAGATGGGTAGGCTTGTGTGACGGTGCCAAGATTCCGATAACCTGAAGAAATACATTGATTACTGTGAGGTTATTTTTAATTGGCTGCTGATAGGTCTATTATAGTTTACGTATTGTTTCCTTGTTGCTAGATCCTACCTACCCCGTCCTTGAGATGAGAATGAGTTAAGATGGTGATGATGATGATGATGATGATGATGATTGGTGATGATAATGATTGGTGATGATGATTGGTGATGATGATGATGATGATTGGTGATGATAATGATGATGATGATGATGATTGGTGATGATGATGATGATGATGATGATGAAAATGATGATGATTGGTGATGATGATGATGATGATTGGTGATGATAATGATGATGATGATGATTGGTGATGATAATGATGATGATGATTGGTGATGATGATGATGATAATGATGATTGGTGATGATGATGATGATAATGATAATGATGATGGTAGGTACTGTAGTTGTACCTTTGGATAAAATTTCATTCAGGCTGAAAAACTACTGTGTCTGTGTCTGTCTGTCTGTCTGTCTTTCTCTGTCTCTCTGTCTGTCTGTCTGTCTGTCTGTCTGTCTGTCTCTCTCTCTCTCTCTCTCTCTCTCTCTCTCTCTCTCTCTTACATATCTTCACTGAACAACAAAGACATATTATCCAGATAGAATTCCACAGCTCAGGCCGTCTGGCGAATGTGCCGGTACGCAGTCACACTCATTGTGCATACCTCACATACCTTCATAACACACACACACACACACACACACACACACACACACATTTTTCTTGCCAGTGGGGTTTGACCCGTTAATAACTTAGGTAATTAGCAGTGAAAGATGACCGCATGCAATACCTAGAGAATTACACACCAGGTATTTAAGCAGACAACTTTTTTTTTTCTTATGCGTCCGACTAATGGCAGAGACTTCAGGGCCTGTTTCTTGGGGGACAGTGGCCTATCCCAGGACACAGTAGTCCTCCTGCACCTCCACATGTCACCACTTCGGCGCTAACACCCACCATCCATATTGAATACATGCTAGGGCTGCCTCATACAGGACTGGTGTACTGGTATTAACGGGGGTACTTTTACGATATGTCGGCGGGTCCTTTGGTAGATCAGGAAAGTCTACATTTATGTCATTCAAATCCTTAAACTGTTCCCTGCCCGAGCCGGGATTCGATCCTGGGTCCATTAGGACTGCAGGCCGCCTCTCTACCGATTCCCATACTTAATGCCATAGACAGAGTACTCCACATTGTCTCTGATGTAATTTTAGATGAAGTTATTCCTGAACATAAATCACAATTACTTGATCTTTTGCAGATCTATAGAGATGTTGTTGCCTTCCCTGGTGAACTATGGGAAAGATGACGTTTGTAAAGCATACCACTGCATTGACTCCAGGTACTCAGCGAGTATATGTGCCAGTATACAGACTATCCCATAACAGACGAGCAGTGACCAGTTATTTCGTTCGGGATATGCTAGAACACAACGTCACTGAGCATTCCGTGGAATAGCCCACTCTTCCATGTCCCAAAGAAAGGAGGTGAGTTCAGACCCGTAGTTGGCTACTGTAAAGTAAACTCTGTCACTATACCCGATGGATTCGCTTGCCAGCCCTGGCAGATTTACAGGCATCACTCGACGAGAATAACGCTGTTTCTACTTCCCTTGATGTACTTACTGGTTACTGGCAAGTAGAAATGGAATAGTCTTCTCGTGCCATTGATGCATTCAGTACCCCTTCTGGCCATTATCATTTCAAAAGGCTTCCTTTTGGTCTTTGAAGTTCTCCATTAGTGTTCATGAGGCTCGTTGGTGTAACTGGTCATTCTTTCTTTCCTTATATCGGTGACATCATTGTTGTGAGTAAATCAGTTCCTAGACATTTCGCGAAATTACAGCAAGTTTTTAATCATCTCCAATTGGCAGGTCTAAAAGTCAAGCTCAGTAAACGCAATTTTCTGCGTATGAAAATTGAAATCCTTGGAATGTGGTTCATGCACAGGAGATTCATACATCAGGTGGGAAGGTTTAAGCAATCGATGTCTTCCCAAAACCAACCACTACTGATGATGTGAGGAATTTCCTTGGAATGAGTGGCTACTGCTGACGATTTATTCTACCGGCGATTTTTTGAAAGTTATGCGCGGATCGCCGCCTCTTTTACTAAATTATACTCAAGAAAAATGAGCTTTTATTTGGACTCTTGACCAGACTGATGCCTTAAATATTGAAGACAACACTCATTAATGTTTTTGTCTTGGAATTTCCTGATTATAAGGAACCTTTCCTCCTCTGTATAGACACATCTGGTGTAGGCCTAGGCGCATGATTATTGCAAGTTGATCATGCAAAGAGGGAACGTGTAGTACCGTGAGCTAGTCGCGCCCTCAGTGCTGCTGTATGTAACTACAGCGTCACTCCTTGGGAAGCTTTAGCAGCTGTTTGATCTCTCAGACATTTCAGGGATATAATTTACTGATATCCGGTCAATATTCAAACAGATCATCTTCCACTTTGTGACTTATTCAAATGAAGAAATTTGACAGGGCGTCTAGCACGATGGTAAGTTAGTATTCAGACTTTCGGCCCAACCTTTGAGGACGTGCCTGGAAAATCTAATAGAGATGCAGATGCCCTTTCATATCAAGTGGCTGCAGTCTCACGATACCAGCCTAGTGACGTTCCATGCACCACCCTTTCCTCAGATGTTGTCCTTGATGGCCAACGCAAAAACCTTCTATGTTCTTAAGGTTATTTACTTCTTAGAGTCAGGAGACGCCTCATCCTTAACTACACTGCCAGTGCCAGTAGATGAGCCCCTGTTGGAGAGCTATTATCTTGCACAGGAAGGCAACCCTTACCTGTAGGGACATGCCTAACAGAGAAGTTCGTCAACTCGTTGTTCCCACTGATTCGAGTCCTGCTGTACTCCATATTATTCACAACACACCATCCGGGAAAGGATCGTGTCTGAGACTAGCACGTCTTTCATTTTATTGGCCTACAGTGTGTCAGGATATCAATATTCTCTGGAATTCCTGCTTTTCATGTATTCGTCAAAAGGGTCAGCTGGATCACCTGCTCTACTTTTGCAATATCCGGTTCCATTACGTCCATGAGGAACCATTGTAACTGAGCTCCTTTAACTATCTTTTGCCGAGACTGGTGCAGTGTACTTGTGATCAGTTATTAATCATTTTTCACTTTACTGTGTTCTCGTGGTTCTTCAAGATAAGACTGCTAACAGTGTTGCACCTGCCTTCATTACTACCAGCCTTTACCAAGGCAGAGCGATGATGTTTTTGCCCGCGTCTGTGTGTGTGTGTGTGTGTGTGTGTGTGTGTGTGTGTGTGTGTGTGTGTGTGTGTGTGTGTGTGTGTGTGTGTGTGTGTGTGTGTGTGTTACCATTATATCTCATGAGCGGCTTGAGCTATCAACATGAAACCTTCAGGGTATCAAGATATGGCCAAAATTTTGGACGACTTCGAATATGGGCACTCGGTCAGGTCAAAGTCACCAAACTGGCTGCCAAAAGTCAACTAGTTATCGCCTTCCTTTACCAAGGAGGGGTGATAATGTTTTTGCTAGCCACTGTGTGTGTGTGTGTATGTGTGAGTGTGTGTGTGTGTGTGTGTGTGTAATTCACCACTAGGTCGGTCACGATCACATGATGGTTGTAATCATCAGCATTTTACCCTCCTGAGAGCTGAGAGCTCATATAGTCTGATCTAAGGGCAAAGCCTTGACCTTCACGCACGCACACACCAATGCTCTTGCTCAAAGGGGACAGTAACCACCCACTTCATCAGTGAAACTTTTCACATCTCAAGCAAGGCGCAAACCCCTATCTTAGCAGATGCTAGGTGAGAGTGTTACCACTGAGTTGGCGAGCTGTGTGTGTGTGTGTGTGTGTGTGTTACCATTATATTTCATGAACGGCTTGATCTATCAACATGAAACCTTCAGGGTGTCAAGATATGGCCAAAATCTTGGACGAGTTCGAAATTAGGCAGTCGGGGTCAAGGTCAAGGTCACTAAAATGGCTGCCATAGGTCAACTTCATTTTATCGCCCGCATTTACGGCCATTTTATCTCATGAACTGCTTGAGCCATCAGCATGAAACCTTCTGGGTATCAAGATATGTCCAAAATCTTCTGGCCTCCAAACAGGAGGGCCACCGCCCCCCGACGTCCCCCGGGGGGGTGAACTCACGGGGGTGACGCCGCCCTCGGGCCCCCTGCGGGTGTGGCGCCCCCGGCCTTCCCCGGGGGAGCGCCAACCCCCAGCTCCCCCTGGAGGGCGCCGGCCCACGGACTCCCCCGGGGGGGCCGGGCTTCTAACTTGGCCAACAGCATATTCTGGCTGTCGATTAGCAATCGGCTAACTAATGTTTTCCTTTCATTTTAATTTTGATTATCTCTTACCATTATATCTCATGAACGGCTTCAGCTATCAACATGAAACCTTCAGAGTATCAAGATATGACCAAAATCTTGGACAAGTTCGAAAATGGGCACTCGTGGTCAATGTCAGGGTTACCAAAATGACTGCCAAAGGTCAACTAGTTTTTTAAAATTTAGGTTGGGCTTTTGTGAAACACGGCGATTGAGTTCCGTACAGTTTTGCTAATTTTCTTCGCATTTGATTTGTAAGTAGCTTGTAACTTGGCCAACAGCATAATTCTGGAGGGCTATTAGCATTCGGCCCCCGACTGCATTCCTTTCACTGATCATGTTATTTGCCCATTTACAACACCTTCAACCATAAATGCTGATGATGTTTCTGAGTTCAGTAACAGATTTGAGATTTTCAAGCCGACTCCATGCTTTCATTACCCTTGCACAGTTGTTGACTTTTTACACAGGTTTTATTCGCCCCCGTGTAGAGTACAGCTCTCATGTACGGGGAGGCTTCCAACATACAGCTCTTCTCTACAAGGTGGAGTCAAAGGCTTTTTGTGTCATTAACTCTCCTCCTTCTCCTACAAGCTCCCTTCAACATCTGTCTCATCGCCGCACGGATGCATCTTCATTTCTTTTCTGTAGCTACTTTAATGGTCACTGCTCCTCAGAACAGTCTGCTTGCATTCCTCCTGTTCCTATATTGGGTGCATCGCACCTGTCTATCAACAAACTCTCATCTCTTTTCTGTCCAACTCTCTAATGCAAGAGTTACCAGTTACTCCCAGTCCTTCACATATGCAACAGACCCGCTCTTGAACTGTCTCCCTCTGTCTGTATTTCCTGCTGCCTATGACCTCCTGTCTTTTAAATGCAGTGTGCCAGGCATCTTGAAATGAACAGACCTTGAATTTGGCTTTTTTTTTTTTTTTTTTTTTTTCTTCGAGGGAACAGTCTTGCGGGTTTCTGGCCTTTGGTTCCGTTTTTCTTGTATTAAAAAAAAAGAATTAAATGTCGTTCTGCATCATCCTACCTCCAGTGGATTTGTTAAGGGACAAAATTGTAAGGTGGTAGAATGCAGGAGGTACTAAGGTGAAAACCTGTTGGTGTGAGTGGACACCAAAAGTTGCTACTTCTATCAATAGCTCCATTAACAAATCCATTGGCAAGACCCCATTTTTGGCCATATATGGCTTTTGATAAGTCTCTGCCCTATTCACTGTTACATTCGAAGCCTAATCCTGTCTTTAACCTGGACGATTATGTGAAGTTGAGACTGTCAGATTTCCAGAGAATACACCAATACATAAAAGCTAATCTGGCGTTGTCTAAAGAAGATATGCTACATCGCCAGCATAGCTCTGCCTTCCCTAACAATATTCATGTTGGAGATTTCGTGTTTTCTCGTTTACACATTCGCACTTCGAAGTTGGTTGACAAGATTACAAGGCCCACACCGTATGTTATGTCGTAGCGGTAACAAATTTGAGATTAAAGACTTATCATCAGAGAGCTATTGGGGCCAAGCTGATGATTGTTTTTCGAATGGACAGAAAGTCAGGAAACCCCCAGGAATGCATCTTCCATAGCCTCCCCTCCTTCTACAGGACCTCCTACTACTATCATGGTCTCTTCTTATTCTTATTTTTCTTTTTCTTCTTTGGCTTCCCCTTCATCACATTATCCTCTATTAAGAGTTTAGGCAAAAGCTTCACTCAGCAACTCGCCCTCAATGTTCCTTGTGTTTCTTCCTCCACCTATCAGGACCACTTACCTGACTCAAACATTAACCTGGATTTCTTTTATAGGTAAGATGTTGTGGAGAGTGTGGACAGTCTTGCTGGCGCTTGCCACATTTGCTTTATTCCTGGATGATCGGGTCCTCCGCCCAGAGGCATTGGTAAAGTCCCGGGATGAAGTTATGTTAGTCGTGACATTATCTCCATGTGATATTATCACCAGAGTTTGATGATAGTCACCCAAGAACTTTCAAATTTTGCTAGCCACCTCTGCACCACACGATCCCTACTCGCTTCTTTGGTCAACAAACATGTCATCGGATCCTTCTGGATACCCCTGCATGAACCACTTCAGTGGAGACTTGTTCGGACTGATTTTTTTTTTTCTAGTTTAAATGGTTCACTGCCTCACAGTGCCCCTGTTGGAGGATCACTTGTAGAGCGAGGTCTTTTTCTGTCTTTATTTTTTTTTTATATCTCGGCAGTAAGGATCTTAGCGGTGTTTTTTGGTTAGCCACGTCTAGCGAACTGTCAGTTTATCACGAGCAATTAGAAACCTTTGCCTCGGCGATTGAGGCATATGATAGGTTGCTGAACGGTCATCATAAATTACTAAGCAACTGTCACACATATGAATGAAACAGGTACACAACCAAACAAGTTTTCGGATGTCTTAGTGATACTAAGAGATAAGATTAATGTCACAGAAATATTATATTTCAATTTCCATCTTGACTCATTGCATTTCTCTCCAGTCATTAATAGTTGAGATTTTGTTCATCTTTTAGTAGATGTTGTCAGTGGTCATGTTACTCTTGATTTTGTTCCACTGTCAGATTTACACTTTGTTGTGGAACGAGCTCACACTGATTTCAGTCTTGATACTATCCCCCCTTCTTTAGCCAAGAATTTTACTGCCCTGTAATAGAAAGTACCTTACTTTCCACGACTACCGTGATCCAAATCCCTCTTCGTTCCTAAGGCAACTTTCATCACTTTCTACTAATTCCCTTTCTTCAGCATATCAACGCATCACTGTACATTGCATCTGTGTACTCTGAACATTTTCTGTCTCACGACCTTATGTCTTTGTCCAGCGTTCCTCTTTAGTGTCCCCAGTATCGCTGCTAATCCCTGCTAGAATGCTCTGATCCGTAACCTTTCAGTCAAAACTATTTCTTTTCCGTGTTCCTTTTCCAAATATACCCGTTCTCCGAACTCACTTGGACCATGAGCACCACTCCGATTTCATAATACATTATTTGTTAGTGTTGCCTGTCCAAACGTTTCCCTTAAGTCACTTGAAGCTTCTGGTCTTTACGTTGCTCCAGACTATTGTTCCATCTAGTCAAAGTCTCTCTCTACTTATCTACTACGCTAACATTATGCCATCAGTTCCCATCATTTTTAAGTCCTGTGCCAATTAATAACTCTTCGTTGATTATGTAATTATCACTTCTTCTCAGTTTTCTTTTTTTAATGCTAGGAAGAAGGAACCAAAGGCCACGAGCCCGCAATAACTGTTCCTTCCAAGTTAAAAACAAAATACAATAGAGAGCCAAATTCAAGATCCGATCATTTCTAGATGCCTGGGCACACTGCGTTTGAAAGACTGGAGATCATAGCTAGCAGGAAATTCAGACAGAGGGAGACAGTTCCAGAGTTGACCAGTTGCATAAATGAAGGACTGGGAGTAACGGTTAACTCTTGCATTAGCGAGTTGGACAGAAAAGGGATGAGAGTTTGCTGCTAGACGGGTGCTAGAGTGGAGGAATGCAAGCAGACAGTTCAGATTAGCAGTGACCATTGAAGTACCGATAGAAATGAGATAAAGATGCAACAGTGCAGCGAAGAGACAGAGGTTGAAGGGAGCTGGTAAGACGAGGAGAGTTAATGAGATGAAAAACCTTTAACTCCACCCTATTGAGAAGAGCTGTACGTGGGGAGCCTCCCCACACATGAGAGTTGTACTCTATATAGGGGAGGATTAAATCTATGTATAGAGTCACCAAATGTGCAGGGGTAAAGAAGGAACAGAGTCGGCTTAGCACACCCAATCTCTTGGAAGCAGATTTGACAAAAGATGTAATATGATGTTTCCAAGATAAGTCCCGAGTGAATGAAACCCCAAGCATGTTCAAGGATGATGCAGGATTAAGCTGAATATTATTAAACATTAGTGGGTACACCTATGGAAGATTTTGTCTGGTTGATAGGTGTAAGAACTGGGTCTTTGATGCACTAAAAACAACAAAATTATTTTAACCCCAGTCAGAGATATGAGCCAAGTCAGACATTAGGTGTGCCATAGCCTCATCCCTTGTTTGTTGAAGTAACTGTTGAGATGGGCGTTGCGGGAACCAAATAGAAATGTGAAGGGTGGAGTCATCAGCATACGAGTGGATAGGGTTAGATGTACAGCTTAGAAGGTCATTGATGAATAAAAGGAAGAGATTTGGTGATAGGACAGAGCCCTAAGGAACACCACTGTTGATAGATCTAGGAGAAGGATGGTGGCCATCTACAGCAGCGGGTATAGAACGACCAGAAAGGGAGTCACGATAGAAGGATAGAAACCGTAAGAGGGCACCTTGGAAATTAAAGATTTATGCCAGACTCGATCGAAAGCATTTGAGATGTCAAGTGCAATGGCAAAGCTTTCGCCAAAGTCCCGAAAAGAGGATGACCAGGAGTCTGAAAGGTAGGTGAGAAGATCGTCAGCGGAGCGTCCCTGACGGAACCCATACCGACGATCAGAAAGAAGGTTGTGATAGGAAAGATGCTTTAAAATTTTTCTGTTAAGAAATGACTTGAAAACTTTTGAGATACAGGACGTTAAAGCAATTGGACGATAGTTAGAGGGTTGGGAATGGTCACCCTTCTTTGGGACTGGCTGAATGAGAGCAAACTTCCAGCAAGAAGGAAAGGTACAAGTTGCTAGACAAAGGCGAAAAAGTTTACCTACGTAGGGTGGAAGCACAGAAGCACAATTCTTGAGGACAACACCATCAGGCCCATATGCCTTGTTAGTATTGAGGCCTGTGATGGCAGAAAGTACATCAGCTGAAGACATTTTAATATCAGCCATGAGGAAGTCAGCGAGGGGAAGTGATGGAGGAGCAGCACCAGAATCGCCTAAGGTGGAATTGGAGGAGAAAGTCTGAGCAAAAAGATCTGCTTTATCAGTAGAAGAAATAGCCACAGAACCATCAGAGTAGAAGGGAGGGGGGAAGGATGATGAAGTAAAGTTGTTAGAAAGGTTTTTGGCAAGGTGCCAGAAGGAGCAGGAAGAATTCAAATTGGAGAGTTGAGAGCATTTATTACGGATGAAATTATTTTTAGCAGAGCGAAGAACAGACTTAGCACGATTCTGGACAAAAACGAATAAAAGATGTGATTCAAGGGTGGGTTGGCTCCAGTACCTTTTATAGACCCTCTCTTTGTTGCAGATAGCATTGGAACAAGCGTGATTAAACCAAGGCTTTCATGCATTAGTAAAAGGATATGAGAAAGGAATGTATGCCTCCATGCCCGAGAGAAAAACCTCCATAATGCGGCAGGCACACTCAGATGGCTCCCGGCCATGGAAGCAATAATCATTCCAGAAAAAATCAAAGTACTGCCTGAGGGCCTCCCAATCCGCAGCTCCAAAGTGCCACAGACGGCGTTTCTTTGGAGGGTCCACAGGCTGTACCGGAGCAATAGGACAGGTTAAGGAAGGGGTTCTTAACCTGGGGTCCATGGATGGGTTTCAGGGTCCGTGAAGGTCAGAATATTTGAGAACAATTTAGCAATATTGCGTGATGCCGTTTGGCATCATTAGCTGCAAAAATATATATATATATATATATATATATATATATATATATATATATATATATATATATATATATATATATTGTACAGGGTGTAACGCGACGTATGACAAAAACTTACACCAATGATCTATCATGAAATTTTGAGTAAATTTTGTTCTATAACATACACTCTCTACGACCCCAGTTCAGTACCCAGCATTCGGCTTTCAAGTGTTAAAGTTTGGTGGGTAGCATGCGCCATTGGGTGGGAGCTTCGCAGGGCGACGGGAGACGAGTATTATTAGCTCATATTGTACTGTACATAAAAATACCATTTCCTATCAGTACACACGAGTTTTAAGAAACTTTATGTAATCTATTGATTTTTTAACATCGTCATGCATTTCTGCAATTCTTTTGCACAAATCGACTGTAAATTAAGGATTAAATTCAAATTTTATGGCTTGTGAGGGGAGAAGGGAGGGAGGGATGAGAGGGGCTGGTGTGTTGTGCCAGTTATGTAATGTGTGGTTTGTAGGATATTGCTAGCAGCATTTTCGTAACACCCACAGCTCTTTCAGTGGAAAAACGTTATTGTAATGGGAGATTAGCCTCACTTTAAGTCAGGAAGACTAGTATTTATTACAATTTTTCTGCTGCAAGTAAACGTGGCGCCATTGGGTATCTCCATCTGTATTCCTCTCTGCAACACTGGCATTACCATCGCAGAATCCGTAAAAATAAACGATATCTGCATATTCTGGATTGCTGTACGTACGTTGCATGCTGTTTCATGAACCCAGTGAACAGCTGAACGCGGAGAACAGTATTTGAATTGCGTGCCTCGCCTGCAAATTTTCCCGTTCAAATGACACTGGATGCAGGGCTGCCAAGTCCTGATCATTAGTCTCGCTAGTTTAGTCATGAAAACTTGCTAGAATGTCGCTAGATAGTAAACACTGCAAAACATCGCTAGAAAATACGATTAAATCTCTAGAATATCACCTAAAAATGGCGAAAAATATCCAAAATGTAGGTAGATACCATGTTGTCATGTTAAGTAGTGCCGCTAGGTAAAAAAAAAAAAAAAATAGATCTAGATGCATAGTCCTTACATTGGCAATCCTGTGTCACTTCTCACGTCAACATAATATGAAAGCATTGGTGCCACGTTTACTTGCAGCAGAAAAATTGTAATGAATAATTATATTACTCCTGACTTAGTGTGATGCTAATCACTACCTATACTAATGTCTTTCCACTGAATGAGCTGTGGGTGTTATGATAATGCTGCTAGCAATATCCTACAAACCACACATTACATAACTGGCACAAAACACCAGCCCCTCTCCTCCCTCCTTTCTCCCTCACAAGCCATAAAATTTGAATTTAATCCTTAATTTACAGTCGATTTGTGCAAAAGAATTGCAGAAATGCATGACGATGTTAAAGAATTAATAGATTACATAAAGTTTCTTAAAACTCGTGTGTACTGATAGGAAATGGTATTTTTATGTACAGTACAATATGAGCTAATAATACTCGTCTCCCGTCGCCCTGCGAAGCTCCCACCCAATGGCGCGTGCTACCCACCAAACTTTAACACTTAAAAGCCGAGTGCTGGGTACTGAACTGGGGTCGCAGAGAGTGTATGTTATAGAACAAAATTTACTCAAAATTGCATGATAGATCATTGGTGTAAGTTTTTGTCATACGTCGCGTTACACCCTGTATATATAATCAGCAATATTGCGTGATGCCGTTTGGCATCATTAGCTGAAAAAAAAAAAAAATTATATATATATATATATATATATATATATATATATATATATATATATATATATATATATGTGTGTGTGTGTGTGTGTGTGTGAATATATGTATTGTGTGCAGTTGTGAAATTACCCGAGTTTTACCTATTTGTGAACATTCACCAACAGTTAATTAAATGGTGGGCTGAACATTCCTGGAAAGTCTGAAATATTTTGTTAAAATTGTTGGAGAAAGGAAAAAAAAAAATAACGTATCGTATTCTGAACATTTTGTGTGCCTTGAGGCGGTGGCTCGATCGGTAGAGAGTTGGCCTGCAGTCCTGAGGGACCTGGGTTCAAAACCCGCTGAGGCAGGGAACAGTTTAAGGATTTGAATTTCATAAAATCAGACTTTACTGATCTACCAGAAGACTCGCCGACATGTCGTAAAAATACCCCCGCTAATACCAATACACCAGTCCTGTATGAGACAGCCCTAGCATGTATTCAGTATGGACGGTGGGTGTTAGCGCCGAAGTGGTGACATGTAGAGGTGTGCAGTACGTAGGAGGACTACTGGGCCTTGAAAGCAGGCTTTGAAGCCTATGCCCAGAGTCGGTCACATAAAAAAAAAAAAAAAAAAAAAAAAAAGTAATTATGAGGCTTAGGTCCTCCCGAAGGGCTTGGGGATCCTATTATAATCAATATAATTTTATTACTTATCGCTATGTTGTATCAATAATTTTATCACGCATACATTCATATTTACAGTCGTGCACTCCCTGATGTTTATCATACTCTTGATAGTTTTTTACTCTTGTTCCATTATATCATTAACCGATTTAATTGATTTCCTCTTTAACTGTGCACATACTTTGAGCTTTTATTCCGCAATATTGAGTTCCACGTGCACTTCTCTTAGCTCATTTACTTACTTTTAACATTTAGCTTGAGTGATTCGTTGGTGATTTATAACACTTTTGTTATTATATCGTAGCCACCTACTATTGCTATTATCATGTTATATTAGTATTACCTCTTTATATTATCAAAATTATTCGGGTAATTAATTAATCCTTTTATCTCTTCTTGCCACCTTCTGTCGGGAGACATTTCATCTACCCATGGAAGAATTGTAATGTATATAGGCCTACCTTAATGCATAGCTAGTTGTATGATGAAGTTGTAGGAATGCATTGTATATCCGTGCGTAGTCTGTTGTGGCTCGCTCAGGCTTCTGTCAAACTCAGTACATTCCTTTTCCTCTTCCCCTAGGGCAATACCAGTCAGTACTTGATAAAGGCCAGACCCGTATTACTCGGCTCAGTATATAAAGAAGCCCCATGCTGAGAGTAATTCTTCCCCTACTCCTGTTCCATTTATCGGCTCCTGTTACAGTTGCTCCTTGTTGTTTTACCAAGCCATCTGTCGGCAGACACTTTAGTCCCGTAAGGGGTAGCAGTAAAAAAACCCGCCTCACTGCCATCTTGTCCTCCGCCATCTGAATTCCCTCTCGCCAACTCACAAACCTCTTCAGCACATCTCTGCATTTTGTCTTCTGTCTCCCACCTCACATTGCCCCTTCTACTTCGCATACATACGCTCTTCATGTTAGTCTCTCATTCTCCATCCTCTTTACACGGCCAGTCCATCTACAGGTATCTCTCCTCATGCTTCTTATTACATCCATCTTACCACCACTGAGGTCCTTCACGCCTGTCTCTCCTTCCACGTAACTCCACATGTTCCTCTCAGGTAACTCATTTACACTGCTCTCCCTGTGACTTTCATCTTTCCATCCAGGTCTAAGCTTTGCATCCATGGGATAGTGTGGGACCATATTTCTTCCCTGCTGTACCTTTCCCTCACTTCACCCTCCAAACAGCCACCCTAACTTGCCACACTACCTGATTATTTGAAAACACTCACGCTCCCCATCACCTGATAATCCAGCCTTGTTGGCATTCTGTGACTTCATTTTTCTACAAACCACAACTTTACTCTTAGCTACATCAACTTTTAGATATCGATTGTTACAAAGACTTATAAACTCATTCACCAAGCCTTGTAACTCCCCACTCATCTTCAGTTAACACTACAGTATCATCAGCGAGCAACTCTGCAGACACTTTCCAAACCTTACCTTCTGCCACTAAAGTCGCCCCAACATCCACTGCCAAACATTCTATTTGTTTATATAGAAATCTAACACCATCCATATATACACTGAATAACCATGAAAACATAGCACATCTCTGTTTCAGTTTAATATTAATATGGAAGATCTAATCTAGTTCACTTCCGTGCACCACAAAACTTGTGCCTTTATTCATACTTTTGACATCATCCACCAATTTCCCCCGAAATCCATATATATTCAGCACATCTTGCATTCCGTGTTTATGTGTTTTGTCCTACGCTTTCGCCATGTTCATGGAGGTAGAATACACTTTATTTACCTTCTCTAAATAATTTTCCAATAAATATTATAGAAAAAATAATCTACACATCCCTTACCCTACATAATACCGCGTACTTTGATACACATTGTTTTGAACTTGTTGCTAAGACAACAAAACTATATTCCTTTTTAGTTAACGATAGAAAAATTAGGTACTGTGACTAATTTTGACATTTTGCAAACTGGCAGATCTTCCTGCATGTGTATGTAGCTTCTGCATATAGATACATGAACAGTTCATACTATTTTTAAGAATTTCTGCCTCCATTACAAAAGAAGAAGAATTTTCATGAACTTGGCATTAAACTGCACTAACAAAAGTGAAAGTGCTTACCATAAAATTAAACTATACTACAGAACATCCATACGTTTGAATTAAAATATATTTAGATCTACACTGTACACACAGAGGCAGCACAATGAGTTTCAATGCGATAACCAGAGCGAAATGAAGTTATATTACCGTGACAAAAAGGTGACATTATCATAAGACGACATAGGCTACATGTCATTTTCATCAATAAAATAAACTCATTAACAAGATACGTGTTCCAAAATGAGAAAAATGGCCTCATTCCCCTCACCTCTCCATTCAAAATTCTCTCTCATTTTAACTTTCCTGCCTTTGTCCACAGTACATCTCTACGCCACGACAACCTTGAAACTATTTTTTCCTCTTCTACCCTTCACCCTTCCTCAAGTTCTTTCCCATTTCCAGTTCCCTACACACTACCTCACCTTTCACGCACTCTTTCTGCCTCTTCTTTCTTCTCTCCTACATTACCACACCCTTCTTACACAACCCTACCTCCTACCTCCTTCCCTACCCACAGTATTTCTCTCTCTCTCTCGCTCTCTCTCTCTCTCTCTTTCTCTGTCTGTCTGTCTCAGTCTCTGTCTCTGTCTGTCTGTCTGTCTGTCTGTCTGTCTCTCTGTCTGTCTCTCTGCAGCACCTCTCTTGTCACACTATTTCACCTGATCCTTCTCCTAACTCACAATACTTCCCCTATCCTCCCAGTTAATCCTCCTCTTCACCCTCCTCCCCTTGCTTCCCTCCACCCTCATCCCCACACTCCCTACTTCACCTACACTCACGCACACAGGCACGCTTCTCTCGCAATATTCATTGTTATGAAGCCTGTCAGTGAAGATGCACCAACGTGATATACACAAAAGGTCTTCGCTAAATATTGGCACAGCGTATATGTGTGTGTGTGTGTGTGTGTGTGTGTGTGTGTGTGTGTGTGTGTGTGTGTGTGTGTGTGTGTGTGTGTGTGTGTGTGTGTGTGTGTGTGTGTGTGTCACATTACCATCCTTACATTTTTATGCATTATTTTCTAATTTCCTGTATATTTCTGTCGATGTTTTACTGAGGCAATCCTTCCTGTGTAAGAATAATGAGTGATGGTGAAGGCGTTCCAGTGAAGTTACACACAAAGCATTAATGATCAATATATGTGTTTGAGATCGTGATGTGTCATTCTGCCTGTTTGTTTCTCTGTCTTTTTTGTACTGCTGTAGATGCCCATTGCCTTCTCTGCCTAAATTGTACAGAGCGCAGAAAAATAATAGACTGAAATTACATATATTATGCTTTCCACACTCACGTTCCGTTATCTCCAGTCCTTCTCTCTCTCTCTCTCTCTCTCTCTCTCTCTCTCTCTCTCTCTCTCTCTCTCTCTCTCTCTCTCTCTCTCTCTCTCTCTCTCTCTCTCTCTCTCTCAGTAATTTTCCCTCATTCCTCTTTTTCTCACCTTCATTCCCTCTCTGCCGCCTGCCTTTTCTCCTTACTGACGCTTTTTCCTTCTCATTTCTCCCCCATAACCTGTCTCCCCTCTATCTTCCCTCCACTATTTCCTCTATTTTTATCCTGCTCTGTGTACCTGTGTGCTGAGTTACATGCCACTGCCGCCAGCATACACACTGGCTGTTGACGCCCCAACGTTGATTCACTGCGCCCCCACCACCATCACTCCGTCCTTCTTATGGTGGAACTGTGGAGGGACGACATACTGGCTGGTGGAGGCAACAGACACACTGAAATACGTAGGGTCAGAGCAGAGAGGCAGGGATGCAGAGAAGATGAGCAGAGAAATGCAGAGAAATTCATAGCAACATAAAAACATGAGTGAATTAAAACTACAAAATATCAGTATCAATGAAAATATAAGGACAAACATATTAGGTCGATATCTATTACTGTTCTCGTGAAAGAAACGAACAAATGCACAGACAGGCATTTTCTTGTGTCACGATTTTCGACAATTTCGCGACGTCGCGTCTCACGGGGGTTGCACCACATTTCCTACATCCCATATACCGCGCATTCCCTACACTGCACATCTACAACTTTAGCAGTTTTTAGAGTACTGACATATTTCCTACAGAGATACAGCATATCTCCTACACACAAAAATCTATTGTCACAATTCCTACAAGGTTCCAATCATATCTCCTACACCAAGATAGGTAGCAAGTTCGAGTCAAGTCGAGTTTGACTTGAATTTTTGACACGAGTCGAGTCAAATCGAGGCGAGTTTAGGCTTGAGCCAGCTCTATTCTTTTCTCCATTCGTCGGGCAAGCGCAAGGAAGGACGACACCAACTCTTCCCCCAACTAAGGTCAGACGGCATTTTTGGGCCTTGTACTCCACTGCGATCATCCTGGCTTCGCTCCCGGCCCAGGCATGGCTAGGATTGAGGGGAAACATCTACTTCTGTGCAGTGATTTACGAAGACAACTCGGGATTCCGGTACCTCCGAGAAGGGGTCAGAAACAACAAACTGTACCTGCGTTGCGTTCAACACCCCAACTGTGGAGGAAGAGCAGTCTTGTCGGAGGTAAATATCATAGTTTCCTGTTTCATGTGACTACCGACTATCAAAAACATCTTGGCGAATTCTGCAGCCTGCAAAATGTTTGACAATGCATTTCAGAACGCCTACAAGCGGCTCATCAAAAGACAAAAAGAATAAAGGTGAAAAGGTTAAAATGTTACAAATGTTAAAAATATTGTATAATGTTAAAGTGTTACATTTGATATGTTGACATTGAAGTCATTGTTTGCCCTAACTGCCGCTGTTGTTGTTGCAGCTGCCTCTGCACATGGCTGCATAGAACCACATATAACTCATCACACTTGAAAAATATGTCTCAAGAACACACACACACACACACACACACACACACACACACACACACACACACACACGATACGAAAAACAATCTGCAACAATTTTATCGGTGAGTCAAAAGTAAATGTTTTGCATATTTTTTCTGTACTAGCTCCTGTAATTATTTCTTTTATAGCAACTTTCATATATAATATTTACATAAATTAGGTTATAAATAAATAAATCTTTTTCATTTCATTTTACTCTTAATACGATATGTTACATCAATGTCTTACGCATTTTTTAGATGTATACCAAGTGCTTCTATATGAGAGCAGTTATGGTGACAGGAGGCTCAGCCGTTGTTTTAAACCCATATTTCCTGTGAGGTTGTAATTTCCTTCGGATTAATTAAACTAACATTTAATCAGTCAACAAAACCTTTCCCTTCTCTCTTCCCTTACCCCCTCCTTCGTCCCAACATCGTGTAAACACCTCTCAGCTTTGGTTTAATCATTACAGTACGGTGACATGTCATTGATTATATTATTATTTTTATTGTTACTGTTAGTTCAGGTAAGGTAGTTCACCATCCACTCACTTAATGTACTTGTACCTTCAACAGACTCTGAATTGGGTGAGTAGGCAAATGGCTTCCCGTATACCAGGAAATCCTTTACTATGTTGGCTAGTTATCATATAATCACATGATATCTGGTGGTTTAGTGGGTTAAGTCCTATACACGATTATATCCGAGGGGAGGTTGGAGTTATTGGTCACAAAATGCCACTCAGGGGCAAATGAGGCTGATCACCATCGTTTTAAATGTCGGGACTGAAATGCCTAGCCACGGGCTCCTACGCTCCAAACGAGGCAAAAAAATAAGAAGTGGATGATGGATGGATGGAAGTTATTGTCATCTCCAGACAACTTTGTTCGATGAGGACACACCTTTTTTTACTGAAGGTGTAAGAAACAGTCGCGGCTGATTATCAACAGCACCAGACGCCATCTGACTGAAGGAATTACCTTTACTGTCATCCTTTCTTATCTCCTAGCTCACTCCCTCCCTTCCTGCTGTCATCCTTTCTTCCCTCCTGACTCCCTCCCTCCCATCCTCATCCCAGCCTTGTGTAACCTCTGGGCTCAGGCTTAATCACTTCATTCCAGTTGCGTATTCTGTTATGTAACTTGGTACATTCACACGATTATCATTAGCTTAGGAAAACATTCTCAAAATAGTGTGGTTACATAATGCTTTCAATGAGAGCTTCGCTACCGAAGGTAAGATAAAAACAGTCGTCTAAAAGTAGCAAGAATAAAGTGTAAATGACGTAATCCTGATGGAGTTACTTTGCTACCATCCCTTTCCTCTCTCCTCCTCCCCTCGCTCCTTCTCCTCTCAGTACCGTGTAAGCATCTCTCACATCAGGTTTAAGCGCTTTACTCTAATGATGTCTTTTTCATTTTAATGAAGTCAACACCAGAGAGTTTATTCAACTTGGAAAAAATCTCGAGCGTGGAGAGGGTTAATGAAGGATTAGTACAACGCCTCCAGTTCAGTGAGTTTCTTTTGACCTGAATAAAATCGTGTGTAAGCATTACTAATAAACTAAGAAGACCTAATGTGACTGGAGGTACCAACGTCACTACAGTCTTCTTCCCCTCCTTGCAACCCTGGCTTCCTGCCTCTTCCCAACGCCCTGTAGGCAACTCTCGGCACAAGTTTAATATCTTAATTGCGATGACCTCATTCTAGTGTCTATTTTTGCTGCTGACAGCTGATTTTACATCCACTGGTAATGGATGGGATAAATGAACGATATATGTCACACCTGCAGTTCGAAGTTTCTTCTTAATTATATCGTCCGTATATACCCACAATAATTAAATGGAACACCTAATTATAGGTCTTAATGCTGGTTTTATGCATTTCCCTCCGCCGCTTCTCTGGTTGCCGTCGTCTCCTCAGCACCGTGTCAGCACCTCTGGGGTACAGTGGAGTTTAATTACTTGCTTATGGTGAGGTTGTTTTGTTGTTTCTTCTTACTGCTGCCAGGCGGCTTTATGCACGATGGTAGTGATGGGGTTAATGAAGACTATGTAACCTATACAATACGAAAAGTTCCTCCAAACTGAATAACATCGTCAGCGGTTCGAAAACAATGAACCGCACGCCAACGAAATAATAGGCATTAATTTTACCACCAATAGTTCTTCCATTCTCCTCCCCTTCTCCTGCCAGGACAGTATAAGAACCACTGGACTCAGGTAAAGCACTTCTCTCTGATGATATTCTTATTTTTTACTCTTTTTCTCCACATTATTTTCTTTAGTTCAGGAGAGACTTTACAAGGGAAGTTAGATTATAGCCTGTTGATCTCTTCACTACAACAGGCCTCTCCTAAAATGAATATATTCTTACAGCAGCAAGACCGTAATAATATAAATTCATCTGACAAATAATTACCTTTGACGGCATTCTTTCCCCTCCCTCGCTCCCGTCCTCCTCCAAGCATAATATAAGCACCTCTGGCTAAAATTAATTACTTCAGCACAGTGACGTAGCTGTGTACTTGTTCTTACTGCCAATAGTCGATGATGTATATTAGCTTAGGACAGGACCCTGGTGTGCTACATCTAAGCTCTCCATTTTGAACAGTCTAAGCTGAACAAGACTGGCTGGTAGTACCTAAACCATAAAAAAAGGTAAAAACGACCTCCAACAACTCTGCTATTGTCGCTTTCCTACCCTCTCTCCCCTCCTCTTCCCAGCACCGTGCAAACACCTCTAGGCTCACGTTTAATCAAGCCAATAACAACACAAGGGAGGTGGGACAAAGGCGGCAGCAACAAGTTAAAGTCACAGCTTAATTTTACCCACGTTGGTGTTGCCTGGGATAAATAGTGGGACGAAGGAAGGAAGACTTTTGTAATTATATCGTTCAGCCAAAGGATGTAATTACTATTTCATTATGTTCTACTGCCAGAAAATCTTGCTCCAACTAATCGAGATGTTCCTAACAGGAGGATTCCATATAGCCTTACTTAACTCATGTGCCATTATATTCTTTCAAATTTAAAAACAGAAATGAAACGTCTAAAAGTATGAAGAATGATTTCCGAAAGACATCTATCGGCTGAAGTGGTTAAAGTAGCAAGTCAAGTTTGCCCAGGGTGGTGCTACTAGTGGTAAGTAGGAGAGGGAGGGGAAATAAATATGACGTTAAACAACAGGCACAGGTGATTAAAACTAATAAAACCAAGACCCGTAGTAGTGACGGGTTAAATCAAGACTGTACCTAACTCATCAGGTTTGACAAGTCTCGCCTGAACTGAATGAAATCGTCTAGAGAGAACAATAGTGAAACAAGATTGACGTCCGCGGCTTGATGGATTTACTCAAGCCCGTAATAATATCGACAAAAGTGGCAGGAACAGCCTAAAGTCACAGTGTATTCATTTACCTTTGTGTTACCTGCGTTAAGTAGCAGGGGAGAGGGAGAAAACAATGTGACGTTAATTAACCCGCTCAGCCAGAGGACGTCAGTATTAATTATAACCGCGCTCACGAAGCCACACAGGGTATGGTGTTATATTCGACGTGTGTGTGTGTGTGTGTGTGTGTGTGTGTGTGTGTGTGTGTGTGTGTGTGTGTGTGTGTGTGTGTGTGTGTGTGTGTGTGTGTGTAAATAAATCTGCCAAACAATTTTCCTCTGACATACACCAAACCTGATGGAAGGCCTCAGATCAGCCAAAGTCACATGGCAAATAGAAGGTTTTATCCAATAGACCTAACGTTTGGGCAAGGCAGAGATAAACGGATTAAAGTTTGGTTCAGTCAAATATCAAGGTCAAGGGGAAAGGTCAGCTCAAATAGTTTTCATCCGATTTTGACAGAACATGGTGGATCGGTTAAGGGTTATGCAAGAATGAAGTATATCGACTTTAAAATAATTGGTGAAGCTCAAAGTCACAGGGAAATGACTGGTGTTCGGTCCTTACATCAGTAGGTGGCGCGGGTATTACCTTTGAGAACTCCCTCTTGTATATGTTTTCTTCCAGTACATTGTTATATTTAATCAGAAAAAATAATAGTGACTGGATTAACGAAAGCATTATCGAGCTTCTCCAACTGGAAAAGTCTGTGCTCACTTGATTCCAGTGATAAAGTAACTGCTGGACCCACTGAACGATGTAATGGCTTTTTCATTTAATCATCTCATCTCCTGACGAATTTAATCAGGTAATAATGGACTTTTCGGATATTAAGGTTTAGAAAAAGCCTTAATGGATCCTTAACACTGAGAGGCCATTTCTAAGCTAATAAAACCGTCTGGCATTCATTCATTCATTGCCAGACGCCATGTATCCCACACGGGGTGGCCAAGGGCTTAGAGTTAATTGTTATACAAGGAGGGGCACTAATCCTCCACCAACCCAACTTGACACGTAGGGATGCCAACAGCATCTGGTGTTCCCAGGCGGTCACCCATCCAAGTACTAACCAGACCCAACGTTGCTTAACTTCGCTGATCGGACGGGAAGCGATGTACTCAACGTGGTATGGCTGTTGGCAGCAGGAAGAAAAAGCCTTGAAGATGTGTTGGTGTTGCCCGGGATAAGTACGAAGGAGAAGGGAAAAATGCAGTTATGAAATTAATCAACTCGTTCAGTCAGAAGACGTCATTTGAATTTGTCTCCTTTACTACCAGACGATGTGAGTAATTGTAAGAGACACCTTTCAAACTGCAGTGCTTAGATATACCTGTATTTACCCCTTCACTGGTTGACGTCATTCCCAGGCAAAATAAAACATGACGTTAATTAAACCCAGGTCACGCTTGAGAGTTGCAATTAACCCAGGGCAACAAAGGACATCATATCTATTGGATCTATTATCGTTTAAACCCCTAACGGAATTCATTATTTTTCTGTTTTCCAATGTGAGAGTTTTCCCAATGACAAGAATTTTGAGTACCAGTTACTTCAGTTCATACAGCACAGCCTCATATAGGTTAGGTTGGATTAGTTTCGTTAGGGTAGAAATAAAGTGAGGTTAGAGGCTTGAACGATAACTTTACCTTTTTATCATATTCGTGATTCTACTGGGTTATTTCGTTTCATTTGAGAAGAGCCCCAAGTTGTGGTGGGATCAATGGAAGTTAAAACAAACCCTCTCAGTGCAGAAAAAAAGTATCCCCTAAGCTGACTACAATAAACCACAAGTGGCAGGGGAAGCAGTTCAAGCTCTTGGGATCCATGACTGCTGCAGAGGTGGGAGAACTGGAAGCGATGGAACAGAGGGTGACGGCTGTACCGATCAAGTGGAGAATGTGTCTGGGTGATATGAGATGACAAGTTACCGAAGTAATGAGACCGTAAGCCCGGTTTTATATGAGACTCAGTGCTGGGCTTGGGGGAGATAGAGAGAGACCAGGAATTGGTGGGAATATAATTAAGGATGTCGGAATGGCGCCTTAGCGTGTTACAGAAGGCCAAATCGCGTAACGGGAAGATAAGGAAGAGATGCGCTGTGTCGGGTGTGGCGGAGAAAATGTGGGAGGCGAGACTGAGGTGGACTTGGCACTTGAGACGGGAGGAGGGTCAGTCAGTTACGAAAGTGTTGGAGATGGGAGTGGGAGAGGGCACATGGAAATTCACTTAGGATGGGGGTGGAGGTGGAAGTGAAGAGCAAAGGGGAAATCAGTTAGGTTGGTGATTTAGATGGAAGTGGAGGAGGGAAGAGGGTGAGATATTTAGGATAGTGACTGAGGTGAAAATGAAGGAAAGCAAAGGGAGACGCAGCTAGGAAGACTGATGGATGTGGAACTGGAAAGTGGCAAAGGGAGAGGCACACCGAGGAGAAGATGGAGAGATTGTGTCAACAAGTACAAGGAGGTGGAGGCCCTTAGGGAGGGGCGTGGTGTGGACAGAGGGTCGGTGCAATCCGGGGAGCTGACCCTTGAACAATCTGGGAATAATACTGTTGTTACTTGTGGCTGATAAAATTGTTCATATTCTTATGTATCATTCAGAGTATTTATTATTCGACACTTGCGAGAACAGAGGAGAGCTTTATGAATATTGAACCGTGAGAAACAGCCTGGCCCAGCAGCGTGTTGATGTTACTGGAACTTTTTTGAGCCACCTTCCCATACCTGCCCATGATTTCGACCTTGTCAGGGAATTTTTGTTATGCCCTTCTTGCATCCTTAAGTCTGCATGTACAAGCTGGGCATGGACTGTCACGGGAAGAGAGAGAGAGAGAGAGAGAGAGAGAGAGAGAGAGAGAGAGAGAGAGAGAGAGAAGAGGAGAGAAGAGAAGAGGAGAGAAAAGAAGAGAAGAGAAGAGAAGAGGAGAGAGGAGGGGAGGGGAGAGGAGGGGAGGGGAGGGGAGGGGAGGGGAGTGAAGGGGAGGGGAGAGGAGAGGAGAGAAGAAGAGAGGTGAGGAATGGAGAGAAGAGAAGAGAAGGGAAGAGAAGAGAGGAGAAGAGAGGAGAGGTAAGATGAGAAGAGAAGAGAAGAGAGAAGAGAAGAGAAGAGAGGAGAGGAGAGAAGAGAGAGAGAAGAGAGAAAAGAGAAGAGAAGGGAAGAGAAGAGAAAAGATAAGAGAGAAGAGAAGAGGAGAGGAGAGGAGAGAAGAGAAGAGAAAAGAGAGAAAAGAAGAGAAGAGAGAAGAGAAAAAAAGAGAAGAGAAGAGAGAAGAGAAGAGAGAAGGAGGCGAGGAAAGAAGAGACGAGAAGAGAGGAGAGGAGAGGAGAGGAGAGAAGAGAAGAGGAGAAGAAGAGAAGAGAAGAGAAGAGAGGAGAAGAGAGCAGAGGAGAGCAGAGGAGAGAAGAGAAGAGAAGAAAGAAGAGAAGAAAAGAGAAAAGAGGAGATTAGAGAAGAGAGGAGAGGAGAGGAGAGAGAAGGGGAGGCAAGAGAAGAGACGAGGAGAGAAGAGAAGAAAGAAGAGAAGAGAAGAAAGAAGAGAAGAGAAGAGAAGAAAGAAGAGAAGAAGAGAGAAGGGTAGAGAGAAGAGAAGAAAGAGGAGAAAAGAAGAAAGAAGAGGAGAGAAGAGAAGAGAAGAAAAGAAGAGTGAAAGAGAAGAAAAGAAGAGTGAAAGAGAAGACAGAAGAGAAGAGGAGAAGAGTAGAGAGAGAGAGAGAGAGAGAGAGAGAGAGAAAAACAACCGACAGCCATGGACGACAAATCTCCTATTGCCTGTGACCCGTTGAGGGAGGCATCCAGCAGACCACAGTCTCCAGCGGCCCAGAAGATAAGAGGGGCCGTTGTTTGATGTCAGGGCGGGGTACAGATTCATCAAGCGCTAGGAAACTGGTGCTTTTTTTTTTTTTTTTTGTTCACAGCCATGTAGTCGTTAACCCACCCCATCCTGTCGACGTATGGGTACGTTGCAACATTTTGTAACTGCCAGTCCCGATGACGTTCTGGTACGCTGCACAATTGCAAGGTTCATCATTTGCACAATTTTTAATTTTCGCGTGTGATTTTTGGTACGTATACACGGGACACCTTCCTCTATTCCTCTGCAAGATGCCAGGCAGGGACAATGCCTTACACTGCATTACCCCCCCCCTGCATGCCATTGTCTCAGCAATTCACCTGTTACCAGTGACCTGGCCAATAAAGACATTCAGGGCCAGAGTGATTCCCCAATTGATGACAATGTGGAGGACAAAGTTTACATAGCATTAGAGGAAGAAACAGTCAGGATTGATGATCAGGTAATGTCGCCAAAAAAGATCAGGTATGTTGATGAGTTAGTGAGTGAAACAATGCTTATAATGCCTATATTACTGTTTGAAAACCAATATACCCTCATATTACATATAAATTCGGACCAAATAAATAAATAAATACCGTTTATGAGTGGTGAGGAATAGTTACCCTCCCATAGAACTCGTTTTCTTTGGAGCCAGCCTGATAGAAAACCCAGTAAGGTAAGGAGGTACTGCTACCTGTGTCGAGTATTTTAAACCTCAGGAGAAGGATTTCTCTATGAATTTTCGATGTTTCTCACCAAAAGCGGAGGTTTTAGCCTAAAAAATTTTTCCAAAATATCTCGGGATTGGGGAAGATCGGAGGTGCGAAATCGGTCGGGATGTGAAGGGTTAAACGAAACTCCCTGCACCTCCAACGCTCCCTTGGGGATGTCGTGGACTTCAGTTTTAAATATCCCCGCCCACGACAGCACATTTTTTGTAAATAGTTTCCTGTACTGCATAAATTGGGTAAGATATTATTTATCGCTAGAGATATATCTGGTCATGGAGAAAACAACGTATTTAGTTATAATTATTCAGTAATGTTAAGTTTCATTTGACTTACTTCGTGCACGAAGCTGCTTGAAGCTGACCAGTTCTCTCCCTGCTACCAGAGAGTTCAGTTCTCTCCTTGCCACCAGACTATACAGTTCTCAACCTGCCACTAAATAGTAAACATACGTGCCTCAAACTCTCTACAACGATCGGCCATCTCTCTACTATCAATACCGTCAACACCACAGCTTAGTACTCAGCATATTTATTAGGCCTAGAATATTTGTACTGAGTACTTATCAAAACGCCATATTCACATACTGTGTATTATAATGGTGAGTTGTTTTGCTTTATGTTAGTTAATAATTAAGACCCCCTACAGTGATAATAACTAACAGGGGATGTGTTGGTGAAATCACGCCAGATAATCCTAAGTAGGTTCTCTGATTTCAGAGAAAATAATTACGTTATAATAGTAATCAGTGTATTCTCCGATTATTTATACTCTTCTTATTCTATATATGGATTAATGATATAAGCATTAGTGCTTATAAATATATAATAATATACACATGCCATAACCTACAAACAACATTCACAGCTCAAACAACATTCACTCTCCCATCATACCGACCACTTTCACACAATAATTGTATTATGGGGGCACGACTGACCAGTAAGCTTGGGTGGAGACTTGTAGTACAGGATACGACTTAAAACCCATGGAGAAAAATGCGGGGCGACGTTAAAACGGTCATCATCCATTCACGAGTAGGGAAGTCCTGTGAGGCATTAGCAAGAGTATTCAGGCAGCTTGAAACCACGAAGTCCCATGTGTGATTAGCCAACAATACAGCATGGAGTATATGCAAGGTAGAGGCAGACGCCAGAGTATGGCAGGTACGGTCCCACACAGCGACTCACAGACCACGGCTGAACTAGGAATACGGCACCCTCTATCATTGCTGGAGAAAATCTGGTGTCTCCATCATGACTTTAGGGGAACGCCAGTACTATATATGAATGGTAGAGACAGACACCACAGCACCAGACTACAGGAGTATGCCAGATACGATCCCTCATAGAGGTTCACAGACCACGGCTGAACTAGGAACACGGCAGCCTCTATCACTGCTGGTGAAGACCTGGTATACACACCGAGGACCTACTGCCTGGCTAGCAGTCAGGACAAGGAGCTCTTGGGGAAGTGAGACAAACCCAGCACACGGCAGCTCATACATTACCTCAGAGAAAACACAAATCAGTCTTCACAGTTATGAACATTACTTTCACTGAGCAGCTCTAATACTTTTTAAAGTTATTGTAGGTGGAATATACAGACTATCAAGACAGTCAATAACTCAGACATGGAGATAGAGTCTACACTACGAAGCATAAATACACTTCACAATTTACAAGTAGTGTCAAGAGCTGTCAACCCTCCGTGTGCTTGAGAAAGATACTGCCTTTTTTTTTTTTTTTTTTGCCATCACCCTGAAGGGGCATTAGGCCAGCAAGAATCGATAATCATGAAAGCCAAAATAATGATATGAAATATTTGCATCTATTTCATACCAATATTAAGTTATTATTCATGATTATGAAACACAATAAGTAATAAAGAATACATCAGTATACATGGATAGTACCAGGACAAATACTTCCATCTATACATCACATGTAGACTCATTACTATTCTACTACAAAATAATCAAATACTTATCAAATTTATATATATATAAAAAAATAAAAAAAAATCAAATTTACTGGTCCTGAACAAAAGAAAGAAAAAAAAAATACACATTTATATAAATGTAACCTCCTCCTGCGGTTCACAAATATATAAAAGTGTATTGACGTATTTACGTATGTACAAAAACTATATCCCTATAAAAAAAAAAAAAAGATATATATATAATAAATAAGGAAACCACAACCAAGTTCATAAAATAAATCACAACTCTCTGAGTAATCTGGTCTCTTTCAGGAAAGTCATCAATTTATTAGCCACACCAACGTCCCCATCACCATAGACTGAATCAAGTGTGAAAGGGAGCGCATTTGTCCTACAGTAGGCAGCCAGAGAAGTACGTTCCCTAGCATACCTACTGCAGTACAAAATGATGTGACTAATAGATAACACCTCGTCACAGGTGGTACAACGCGGTGGAAATTGTCTGTTAATATATGGTAACATATGTGTCAATAGGGTGGAATTCATGCAGAGGCGGGCTAAAGCGACCTCCTCCCGTCTGTTTCCTCGAGAGGAACTGGACCAGTCACATATGGTCCTTTTGACAGATGGAATTGCCAGGTCGGTCCACTGACTTTGCCACACAAGATTAATTGATTTCTTTCCGAAAGAGAGACTAGACTGTAGCTCACGAGGAACGTCCCAAGTCTCCTCGAGTTCTACAGCCGATTTAGCTAGTGCGTCAGCCTGCTCATTGCCGTAAATACCGCAATGACCAGGCACCCAGATCAGAGAGAAGGATTTAGCACATGTGTGCAGCTTATTGATAATGCGGCCCAGGACCTCATGTGAATCAGTCCTACATGAATGAATTGCCAGAAGGACTGACTTAGAGTCCGAAAAAATGACAAAACTTTCGTGATCTGAACGCAAAGCAAAGTCTATAGCTTGATCTATGGCAAATAATTCGGCAGTGAATATAGACGTATGAGGGGGCAAGCGAAAACGGATGCGGCACTCCGTAGACCACACACTCGCACCCACACATTCATCCATCTTAGAGCCATTGGTGTACAAGTGGAATGATGCTAGGTGTCTAATGAGGATCATCCGGAACAACTGTAGTACCTCCACCTCCGGCGCTTTGTACTTTGCAATGGGGAGCCAGTCAGTATTAAATGTGGTAGCAAGAGACTCCCAGGGCGCTATTTTTGATGTTAAAACCTGATCCCCATTAGAAAGGTCGTACCCTAACACCTCACAGAGGAATTGAAGCCTCACAGCCACCGGCTTGAGGGCCGCATACAGCAGGTATTCCCACTGTAGGAGGATCCGACAAGTTGGAAGGCCAAGTGAGCGTTTACGGTGGGTAGTGATACCGTAAGAAAATAGCAGGTGGTCACATCGTAGACGGAGGGGAGGCACATTAGCCTCCACTTCCAACCGCTCCACACGAGTACATCGAAGGGCTCCGAGACATATACGCAAGCACATGTTCTGAAGCACATCAAGTCTACGGAGTACAGCATCCGATGCCAACCCATACACTTGTGAGCCATAGTCAAGCTTAGAATGGATAAGGGACTTATACACCATCAATAAAGACGTTCTGTCTGCTTCCCACGATTTACCGGAAAGAAACTTGAGGACGTTTACTTTTTTATTACAAGAAACAAGCAAATGATTAATATGTGTTCTCCAACTGAGCCTACTGTCAAAATGTAGACCCAGGAATCTTACTGAATTTTGAAAAGGTATCGGCTGATTGTCTAAAGTCAAATGCAAAGGAGGTACGTTAAGTTTACGAGTAAAAACAACACCGACACACTTAGGGACGGAAAATTTAAATCCCTACTCCAGGGCCCAGCGCTGAACAGATTCAAGTGCCAGTTGAATCTGCTCTGCCGAGGACTGTGCATTGCTGGCAGAGTGCCACACTGCACAGTCATCAGCATAGAGTGAGTATCTAATCGTCCTGGGGATGGAAGCAGATGACAGAATGTCATTAATGGCAATGCTGAACAAAGTAGGGCTAAGCACACTTCCTTGTGGTACCCCGTTCTCTTGGACAAATATGTCCGAAGTTACACTACAGGGTAACCTGACAGAAAACATTCTGTCAGTAAGGAAGTTCTGAAGGAAAATGGGCAAATTACCTCTTAAACCATAAGCGTAGAGTTTACGTAGTATTCCGTTTCGCCAGGTCATACCATAAGCCTTATGAATATCCAGAAAAATTCCTATCATGAATTCGCTATTGGCAAAAGCCTCGGCTATGCAATGCTCCAGGTGCACTAAATGATCCAAAGTGGACCTGTATTTACGGAATCCACTCTGTTGATCATTTAACACACCCTTCAACTCTAAAACAAAAAGTAACCTTTTATTAACCATACGTTCAAAGACCTTACATAGACAGTCAGTCAGCGCAATAGGTCGAAACGAACTGGGACTCGTAAGGCGACCATCCCGGCGAGGTATCGGTATGACATGCGCGTAGTGCCATGAGTTTGGGAACGTGCGAGATGCCCAAATCTCATTGTATACCGCTAACAGCTTACTCATGTTGGCCTGAGTAAGATGCTGAATCATACCGTACGTAATGGTGGATGGACCGGGACTGGAGCCTTTACAGGATTTAAGGGCAAGGAGAAGTTCATCTAATGTAAATTCGGAGTTGTAGCTGGTATCTCCGTCTTCAGTGGCAAAGTCGAAATTTTGCAGCTCAGCCATATGCTTATGGTGAAGAAAGCGAGGATCATAGTTGGCTGAGCTGCTTACCTGGGCAAAATGGTTGGCAATAGTATTGGCAATGTCCACGGGATTGTCAATGACATTCCCGGCCACCTCAAGTGTGGTGATCGGTGACCGGGTGTACTTGTTGTTTAGTAAATTTATGGTGGGCCAGACCTGACTTAGTCGGGTGGAGCGATTCACCGTGGACACAAAACTACGCCAGTTATTCCGTTTTGCTGCTTTAATTGTCCTCCTTGCCTCAGCCTTAGCTGCTTTGTAGGCAATAAAGTTTGATTCTGTTGGCTGTTTCTCAAAAATCCTGTATCTCCTATTGCGCTTTGTGAGTGCTTGTCGGCAATCTGGTGTCCACCACAAAACTCTACGCTTGTTTGGAATTGTAGATGTCTTGGGAATAGCAGCCTCAGCTGCGTGTATAATGGAAGTCTGTAGGCGTGCAACTTTCTCATCAATGTTATCTCCCGATATATCTAGATTGGCGACCCTTGAGTAGTACCCCCAATCTGCTTTCTTAAAGTTAAATTTAGATGGTGGAGGAGGCCGAGAATCGTCGCGTGTATAAGAAAGAAAGATTGGAAAATGATCGCTACCCATCGAGTCGTCATACGGGTCCCAAGAGATGTTAGTGTGTATATCGGGAGATGACAAGGACAGATCTATACATGACATGTTGCCAGTGCGGTCATCTACACGAGTCGCTCTACCATTGTTTAGAAGACAGAGGTTTGACTGTAATATTAGGTCAGCTATTTGCTTCCCCCTACCATCACTCCTCAAGCTTCCCCACTGACAGTGATGGGCGTTAAAATCACCTAAATTTAATTTTCGACCCGGAAGTTGATGGGTTAGGGAAGTGAAAGCATCACCATCAATGGGACCACGGGGAGGACAGTAGATAGAACAAATAGACAGATACGTGTTATTAAATTTTACTCTGCACGCGACAGCTTCCAAAGTAGAATTTAGAACCACTTCTGTTTGTGGATGTGATTTGTGTATGTATATGGCAACTCCGTGACCATCATATCTTCTATATGAATGGTAATGTTTGAACTGTGGAGGATCAGGGTGATCCACCAAGCGCGTCTCCTGTAAACAAACAACGTCTGGCCTGTGTATAGATAGCAAAATTGCTATATTGTGGATTTTATTCCCAAGAGTCCTACAATTCCATTGTAACACAGTGAATGTGGCGGTTTAAGATTTACGAGAGGGGCCAGTGTGCTTAGCTTTTTTATGCCACCCGCCGCCAGACGAGTGGCTACCGGGGGACCTATCCAGGTGCTTACTAATGGAAACCTCCATATGTTGCTCATCAATAACTAGGCTCCCAGAGCCCCCCGAGGAAGAGCTAACTCTTCTCTCCCTCGCTGGACCAGGAGCAGGAAGGACATGAGGACGTGGCTGTTTCGTAAGGGTGGTCATATTACTCTTACTAGAGTTGTCAGACTTCTGTTTAGGCTTTACTGACTGAGAGGCAGCAGCAGCCTGAGAGTAGGAAGGTGCAACAGGGGTGTCAGTTTGAGAGGTGGATTGGATAGGAGGCTCAGATGGAGAGGTAGAGTGTGTGTCAAGAGGAACAGGTTCAGGGTCAGTCTGTGTTTCAACAGAACACATCACGGGACGGGACATTACCGCCGAAGCATAGGACCTATTCGGCTTGGGAGTTGCATGCAACTCCTTCACCTTTTTCCTAGCTTCGTAGTAGGAAATGCCCTCAGTTGCTTTCACTACGCAGACCTCTTTCTCCTTCCACTTGGGACAATCCCTAGAGGAAGTGGAGTGTGCGCCCTTGCAGTGAAAACAACGTACCGTCTCCGATGTGCAGTGTTCAGCATCATGTCCCTGTGTTCCACATTTGCCACACACTGACTGGGAAGCCCGACAAGTCTTATCGCCGTGCCCGTACAATTGACACCTTAGACAACGAAGTGGATTAGGGATATAAGGTCTTACGTTAACAATTTCGTATCCAACTCTGACATGGTCTGGGAGTGAAACTTTTCCAAAAGTCAAGACATTAGTGGCAGTCTTCGTCCTCATGCCTTCAGAAAATCTGGTTATAAATCGGGCATTGATTACGTCCTGTTGAGCAAGTTCCCGTATGATCTCGTCCTTTTCCATAACCATAAGATCCCTGCAGGTGATAACACCTTTGCAGGAATTCATGGCGTGCGGGATCTTCGGCTCGACATCATATTCATGGAACTTACGAAGTTTCATCAAATCTTTTACCTGAGAGGAGTTGAAGGTTTCGATGAGGAGGTCTCCATTTGCAAGTTTTTTCACCTGTTCCACCTCCCCAGCACAGTAATCAATCACTTTCTTGATGATGAAAGGATTGATACTGCTCAAGGAAGTGGATCCGAGAGCATGGAGCGTTACAAACTGTACATTATTTACATTAATGTCCAGATCGGTACGAGTCTGGGGCCGTTCAGTCAGGGGGCGGTCAGTCCGTGGTACAGTCCTAGGTTCGTCAGGACCACCTCCCCCCCTGAAGGGGAGGGAGGCGGCAGGGGCGTCCGACATAGTAACCCCCCCCTAACGGGGGAAGTGGGAAGAAGGACGAAAACGAGCAAGGGACAAAACACACCGGGACCAAACACCTAAGGTTGAAATTGCCCTCTCAAACCACTCCAGGGAGGCCCCACCTTGTTAATTCACGCCCCAGAGCGATCAGTGGGGGGGACCCTCCGTGGGCAGCAAGCAAAGGTAATCTCAGTACACAGGAACAGACACCTACTGTTCCAAACTAACAGGGAGGGGAGGAAAGTGAGAAACTAGGTAGCCTAACGCACACCAGAAGGGTGAAAAAAAAAACTAATTGCCGGTGAGGCAGCCCTAGGAAGCTAGAGGAGAGGTCAGCAGCACACAACCTCACTCTCCACAACCATGCATAAAAGTCGGAACGTACTAACCGAGACTGCCTGCTTGTTGCGGGTTTGAGCTGTGAGAGGTGAACTAAAAGAAACAAATGAAGCCCTCAACTGAGGCTTTAAACAGATCACTGAATCAACGAATCCTCAGCCAAAACACAGGTCCGCTCGTAGTGTCATCTCACAAAGCAATGAATCCCCACACAAACCATACAACGGTTCACCACACTCATTTACAGTTTCATTCATCTGAAACCGCTCACACTTTCCAATGAATTCATTAATATTCCTGACAGTACCCCCTCACTAACTATATTCTATGAATTATAGATCTAAATCAGGTAGACAAAGAATTCTTGGAAAAGAGTGTATTATGATCTATGGTCTGCTAAGGTCAGCAATGACATTGTCCTTACTCTTGATGTATTCTATCCTTAAAGCATAAGACTGAAGCACTAATGCCCGTCTCTTTAGTGTATTATTGTTGTTATGCATATTTCTAATGTTGGTCAGTGGTTAGTGGTCTGTTTGAAACACAAACTTCGTACCGTACAAATACCAACGAGAATGTTCTATTCCCCAAACCACTGATAAACATTCCTTTCAATCGCAGAATAATTCCTTTCTCTATCAAGTAACTTCTGCTGGCAAAGAAGACTTGCATCAATAGTCCATCAGCCTCCTATAGGAGGCCAGCACCATGACCCTTATCGTTAGCATCGGTTCTGAGATAAAAAGTCTTATTAAAATTAGGTAGTTTAAGGACAGGCTGTTCAGCAAGGGTTCTATTCAAGGACTGAAACTTTTCCTCAAGGCTAGGAGACTACTGCAGCTTATTGGGGCAGACTTTCCTCAGTAAATCAATTAAGGGACTACTCGTAGCAAGGCCTGCAAAGTTAGGGACGAACTGCCTGTAGAAATGCATAGTAGCCATGAATGATTTTAAACAGGTTTTAGTGGCAGGTAAGGGAAGCTTCTGAATAGCCTTTATTCTGTCCTCAAAGGGCGACAACTTATTGTCTCCTAGGGAACAACCGAGATACTTTATTGCAGAGAACCCAAAGAAACACTTTGGGGGGTCTACTGTTAAATCATGCTCTCGAAGTCTTTGAAGGACATTATGAAGATGCTCAAGATGAGAATCCCAGTCTTAACTATGAACTATTGCGTTATCAATAACAGGCAGTGTTAGCAAGATCCTTAGTTACTTTCCTCATTAGTCTAATGAAGCTAGCACAGACTCTCCAAACCAGAGGGCACACGAGTGAATTGCATTAGACCTTAGTTTGTGGCAAAAGCAGTACAAGCCTTCGAGTCTGGATCCGAAGGAATTTGCCAGTACCCTTTGTTCAAGTCAAGCTCTGAAATATATTTATCATCAGTGAATTCATACAGGTAGTCGTCACAAGTAGGCATCGGTTCAGCATCAAATACAGTCACATCATTTAGAGTCCTGAAATCTACGCATAACCTGTATGAATCCTTGTTCTTTACTAGTACTACTGGAGAATCTGAAGGTTCTCTTATTCCTAGATCCAACATTCCCCGTACCTGTCCCCCAAATACGTTCTGAAGATGTTTAGGGATAACAGATGGTTTCTTATGAACAGGTATGTCTGAAGTTATGTACTTGCGACTCGGTTTTACCTGGAATGTCTGATGCGACATCTGGAAATCCATGAAACAGGACCATGAGATCATCCTTCCGGGAATCTGTTAGATCAGGATTGATTTTAATCAATTGTTTTTTAGTTTTGATAATGAAGCTGACTTCCCAAAGCCTCATGGGAGGATCACACTCACTAAACATAACACTGAGGCTGAGAGTCCATTCTGCAAAGCCAATTGTCTCCTTAAACCACTTAGAAGCTTTAATTTGGTGAGTCGGTGATCCCTCTCCCCCTCACAAATCATGGTTGCAATTTTATTATTAGTGGAAAACCTTCGGAGTAACCAGATGAACTCACCTAGAAAGTTTATTCAGTCTTTCCATTATTTTCGATTGTCTTTAGCTTCGGGAAGGGAGCTGACTGCCCAAGAATCATTGTGCAGAGGGGGGGGGGGGATCACGCTACCAAAATATTCAATTACGGATGACAATGCGCTGTACAACAGTTAGCCCTCCCTAGATATCATAGACATATCTGTCATTCTTTCACTATTACTGAGAAATCTTAATTTGTTGAGGGGTGGACTGACACCCTCTGAAAACGATGATTGGAAAATTGTATATAGTGAAAGACCTTCACTGTTATTTTTGGGAAGGGGGCTGGCCCGGCAAGAATAGTTGTTGGAGTTCAAGCTGCCCAATCATCACATTACGGATGGGAGTTCAATGTACAGCAGTTACTAAGATATCAAAGCCGTACCTGCCCTCATTCCCATATTTTGTATCTTTTACATGTTCTGAGAGGGCTGACCCTCAAAATTAATGGTGAACAAAATATATATAGACCAGTGGAAGACCAGAGCCCCCCAGTAATCAGTGGGGGTTTATGTTCCCCATATTTCGGATTATGAATTAGAGTCCATTGTACAACATATACTAAGATATCAAAACCATATCTGACCTCTTCACTGTTTCTGAATAATCTTATGATGAGCAGGGATGACCCAATCCCCCTTAAAATTCATGCGGAGAAAATTGTGTGAAGTGGAACAACTGCCCAGGAACCCAAGACATTCACCTGGGTAGATTCATTCAGAATCATCAATTAACCTAGGAGGAGTTAAAACACACACACACACACACACACACACACACACACACACACACACACACACACACACACACACACACACACACACAAGCTATAGGGCGCGTCACCGAAAATATAACCATCCTGCTTCATTGAACTGATAACGTCCTCGTGCCTGTGTACGTTTTTGGCCCTTGTTCCCTGCCACTATGCTTTACTTTAGAGTCTCTCTCTCTCTCTCTGTATATATATATATATATATATATATATATATATATATATATATATATATATATATATATATATATATATATATATTACCCTGGGCAACATGGTTAATGAAGGTCTGGGACTGGAGGTCTTGTAGAAACTTCGTAGCTTCTTGTAGTGTGTTTTGTAGATCAGTTATACATATATTAGACTCGTGGACGAGCGGTTGTTGTATGTGCATAGTTTTGTAAGTAGATAATCTTCGTTGCCTTTGTCATGCAATGGTAGGAGAGGTAAAGATTAATATGGGACTATTTTTATTTGTCTTGGAAATATTAACAAAGTCTCTCACACACGAGTGAAGTATAGAGTCCCGCTAGCTACCTCCCTGTCTCGCTCTCTCTCTCTGCCACCCTATCGCCCCTGTTGCTAGCCTCCTTCTCTCCACTGCCTGTCGGTTCTATGGCTAGCTCCTTTCTCATCTCTGATTCCTACATTCTCGTTTAGCAGGGGTCGTGTCACTTGGGCTATATTGTTGTTGAAGCTTCTAGAACTTTGTATGTCTGTGTGTATATACTGCTTCCGGTGCACTGCTAGCATTCCTTCACTTAAGAGTTGCAAGCTCATTTCCTTTCGGTTGATTCTCGATGATACACTTCCTGTCTCACACCCTGGCTTTGTGCTTCTATCTATCTATCTATCTATCTATCTGTGAGTTGTATTATTATAATATGGAGTCCTGACAGAGGAATGCATGCGATAATCCGTAATGTTTGGAAGACAAGAAGTTTGCCTGGCGTCACTGGGTTTGTGTGGCATCATTGGGTTTGTGTGGCATCAGTGGGTTTGTGTGGCATCAGTGGGTTTGTGTGGCATCATTGGGTTTGTGTGGCATCAGTGGGTTTGTGTGACATCATTGGGTTTGTGTGGCATCATTGGGTTTGTGTGGCATCACTGGGTTTGGGTGGCATCACTGGGTTTGGGTGGCATCACTGGGTTTGTGTGACATCACTGGGTTTGTGTGACATCACTGGGTTTGTGTGGCATCACTGGGTTTGTGTGGCATCACTGGGTTTGTGTGACATCACTGGGTTTGTGTGACATCACTGGGTTTGTGTGGCATCATTGGGTTTGTGTGGCGTCACTGGGTTTGTGTGGCATCACTGGGTTTGTGTGGCATCATTGGGTTTGTGTGGCATCATTGGGTTTGTGTGGCATCACTGGGTTTGGGTTTGTGTGACATCAGTGAGTTTGTGTGACATCACTGGGTTTGGGTTTGTGTGGCATCAGTGGGTTTGTGTGGCATCACTGGGTTTGTGTGGCATCACTGGGTTTGGAACTTCACTAGTGATTGGTAATTTATCGTCACACGTAAATCAGTATTTATGTGGACGACTATTAAACGTCTTGGATTTGCATGTAAAAAAGCAGAGATTACAACACTGCCATCCCACTTATATATTACTGGTTCCCTTAACATGGCACTAGAAGACACTATCTTACGAGATTCCGGAGAGAGAGAGAGAGAGAGAGAGAGAGAGAGAGAGAGAGAGAGAGAGAGAGAGAGAGAGAACCATCTAGAGGAACAAGGCTGTGTGTGTGTGTGTGTGTGTGTGTGTGTGTGTGTGTGTGTGTGTGTGTGTAAAGGAATGCTACTGAGACAAATATTCCTGACCAAAGAAGAGGGAAGGAGTCGGGAGGGACATGGGAAAGGAGGTGGGCAAAGAGGAAAAGCAGCAAGGAAAAGAATAAAGGGCCGATATTAAATATTATGAAAACAGCTAATGATAAGATAAAAAAAAAATATGCTCTGATAAAAGACTTAATTAAATGAATGAAAAATATGATAAGACAACCATCCCTAGACAGTAACTGAAATAAATAATATTGTTTTCGAGATCTGCTTTGTATTTATCTGAATCAAAATATAAGCAATGCAATTCCCCTTACTCACCTCCCCCAGCCCTTGGTACCACTTACCCCCGCCCCTCCATTCTCAACACATCCCCCAATCCCCTCTCCTGCACATCACAACTCCCCAATCCACACACACACACACACACACACACACACACACACACACACATTTCCCAGTATCAAACATGCCACAGGTACTGAACATTTACATTACCATTTTCCACGGAGCCCCAAGGCATATTGTTATTATTATTATTATTATTATTATTATTATTATTACTATTATTATTATTATTATTATTATTATTATTACTATTATTATTATTATTATTATTATTATTATTATTATTATTATTATCATTATTTTCATTTCATTCAAAAGTTCGGAAATACGGATCCAGCTACCAGGGGCGTCTATCACCCAGACAAGCTGGGTGAGACCAAACCAAGTTCACAGCAACATGTTAACACTGCAGGAGTTTCCCAGGCACCATCTGCAGACAGCTCAAGGCAGTGCCAGGTCCGCTCCTCAGCCTTCCACTGCCTACACATTACGGCACTGACTTTCAATAGCTTGCTTATCCCAGGAGCTGTTTTTAAGCATCGTCATTTGCTTGTATATGTTCGTACACTTTGTGTTCTGTTGGCGACATATACAGACTTTGACACACACAAACATAGCCAGTAAAACACTTCAACTTTCACATTCATCATGCTTCCTACCGACACTCTTACCCATTCGAACTTTGCCAGCATCGGGAAGAGTTAAAATCATGCTATCACTCTATCTCCAAGGAAAATGTCTGGTTCTGTACCAATCCTAGAATGGGCTGACACAGATGCAGAAACAGAACTCATCACTCCACCATACTGACTAACCACTTCTTAATAACCTTGCATCCACATCCTGACCACTTTGTTGCTGTGTATGGGATTCCTGTCACGAACCAATAGGAGAATAAAAGAAAGAATGTGCTGTTCTTCTTATGGCACTGCAGGATTGGACCTTTCCATTTCGGCTGGTTACAGCGAGGAAATCATCCCACGATGGCTTCGGTAGCCTTGGGAATTGATGTGTAGGGAAGAGGTGGGGTGCATGTGAGATAGCTGGTGTCTCATGTTTGTGGGGTAGAAGTTTGTAGTTTGTTCCCCACGAAAATGACCCGCTAGTCAATTACTATCCAGGTACCTACACGCTGGAAGGTGAAGAGGGACCTGTGTCCATTAACTCAACTGGACCAGAAATCGAACACGGGTCCTGTCAGTTGTGAAACAGGAGTGCTTCCACTATGACTTCAGCGCTTCGTGGACTTAAAGAAGTATATTCCTAAATATTAAAACTGTGTTTATTGTGAATATTCAACAGTTTCCTTAGACCTGGACCATGTAAGAACGTCCAACACCGGCAGGGAAAATGACCCTTATGTGGCGTTTTGTGAAAATTATATATTCCCTAGAAATAAAATGAACAGTATAATTAGAGTGACACAACTGATCATTATCACACCAGATGATGTTTAGTTTTTGTTAATGCCTGACACATTCACTTTAGGAAAGACGTATCGAATTAGTGTTTGGTATTTCCTTCCTGAAACTATTTTTACTGGTAAAGGTTTTTCCTAACCTAATTAAAATACTCTCGTGGTGGCATGAATAAGATGAAAAAATGCGGTGCATCACTGAAGGGATTATTCCTTTCAGTCCGATTATCGTTTCATTTGGCTTATTTGTGCTATACTCATATGATTTTATTTAACAAAGGAAATACGTTTTACGCTGGTGTTAACTTTCAATGACAATAGTCTCTCCCAAGAGAAGGAAAATCGTCTGAAGAAAAAAATAATAATAAAAATTACGATCTCGTCCAGACAACGCCAACACAATATTTGAAGGAAAATACATTCGGTCCTAAACATACTGCCTTGGGGAATGTCCTGTGGAAGCTTGGAGTACGCAGACTCCTGTGTGGGAACCTGCACACTGTGATCTGTATACAAGACACAGATGACACAAGCACGGCGCAGAACAATTACGAAAGCAGACTGTGAATTATTCAAAATGACCTACATAAGTTAACTGAGGTGAAAAAGATAGGTAAGATTTAAACTACTGTAGATAAATGCAAGGTAATGTACCAAGGCGACAGACAAATTAAAATGAACTCTGAGTGTTTGATACCTCACTGACGGAAATAAAGGACGAAAAGGATTTTGGTGTTATTTTTACTTTTGTCAACGACCTCAAAGACTCTTAATAACGCATGACAGCCAGAAATATGGCAAACAAAATGTTCGTCTTCATCTCAAGGAATCTCGATCATAAACTGCCCGAAACATCTCTAAGCTTTATATGTCAGTTAGACCACATCCTAAATACCGTGTGAAGTACGGTCCCCAAGCCATATTATGGGCGAAGATAAACTCGAGCGAGTGCAGTTCAGAACCATTACAGATATTTTACGACTGGGAAATTTACCTTAACAGAGCGACAAAAAAAAAAAAAAAATGTTTCTCTAAAAAAAAGCGACGACTCAGAAGATAGAAAAATATATATAATTATTAACTAATTTCACGATGTTAAATGTGATAATTTATTGACAATACAGAATAATACTGTGATTAGACTTGGACTTATATGCCTGTGTGGATAAACTGGAAATAACATGGTTCGGCATATCGATGTATGCTTACTCTATTGCCAGTTACACAAGATTATCAGTCAAGTTACATATACAGTACTTCTAATAATCCCAGTTCATTATGTGTAACTTTATCAAATGCTTTATGATAATCTATGTACGTTATTTTTACTATTCTGGCGTTCTTCTGTATATTATAAAGATAACGATGGAATTCAAGGAAAATTTGGAAGGCATCCAACCAACTTGTGTTGCGTATCGCTGGAAACCATTTCCATTAAATGATGTAATTTCTGCCATATTGCTAACAACACCAAGCTATTTCTAT
This sequence comes from Coenobita brevimanus, assembly GCF_032717465.1. Taxonomy (NCBI): domain Eukaryota; kingdom Metazoa; phylum Arthropoda; class Malacostraca; order Decapoda; family Coenobitidae; genus Coenobita; species Coenobita brevimanus. The sequence continues at coordinate 10,963,452 of NC_136990.1, forward strand.
TAACCAGCAAAGCGAGAAGAGTAAGACAGATCATTAATTAACCCCATCACTGCTTGACATCTTTGCTAAGTTTTGCACATCTGCATGGAAGTAGCAATATTAAGATTATGAATACATCATCGCACTGAGAAGATTATCGTAATGCAACGCTTCGTGAACACTGTATAAGCAGCTGTATGGAATGAAGACGGATTAATTCCTGTCGACTACACGAGGATCATTATGGTAGCATTTAGTTTTTGCCACATACCAGTCATCTTCCAGAAAATGACATACACCCGCCACATGTTCAATCTGGATCACTATTTCTATTTAAAGTTCAGTGAGGAAAGTACTGGGGAATGGCTGGGTCTATGAAGGGAATCGAGAATGGAATACGTGGGTTGTATTATCGTCGGATGCCACTCTCAGTCGCCTATAACAGCCTGTCAACTTACTGATACTGTGTGGTGTTAGTTACATTAGTGTACAAAACTTTCCTTTATCCGTAGATGGTTAATGGTGAATGTATTTGCACTCGGGATGGTATGACTCACTCTCATCTGAAAGTAATTACTCGATAGGTAGAACAATACACTAGAGTTGTCCGGATCGTGAGTGGGTTGATGGTGACAGTATTAACACTCGTGCTCCTCGTGCGCACTGCCAACTTAATAAATTCTTCTGGTAACACCTGGAATACAATACCAATGTTGGGCAGACCACGAGAGGGTTAATGACGCAATACCTCACCAGCTTACAATATCTCAAAATAAACATTGCGAGAGTACTTCCTCTCTTGTTTATTTTTTTCGTATGCAGTTCCATGTTTAGCAAAGCTCTTGAGATCAACTTTGGTGCGGCTACAGTATGTCTGAGACTAATAATTCTTTTTTTGAGAAGTGCGCAGGTTGGCATTATAAATCAGTCTTAGAAATACCAGGCATCTAAATACAGGGATGAGATCTTCTTCCCTTCTGTTTACTCCACCGTTTTTGTACAATGCCTGCTCATACCACCAGTCAGTGATTGACGTTACTGGAACATAATATGCCATCCTTTCCGGTCTCCTCACGAATGTTGTCAAACGAAATTTACTGTAGTTTTGTTCCATTGTTACTGTAGTTTTGTTCCACTATAACTGCTGCAGACAAAATTAGGCATATCAGTATGTTTCATATTACAGTCAATGGTACACTTCGTTTCATTACATGCACCTCTCAAAATCATCTGGGTCGTGTATATTTAACTGATTCTTTACTTAGCGTCAGTAATTATATGTAAACAATGCACAGATCCAACCTTTAATGCTGCACTAAATCGATCACCTGTCCAGGGGTAAACAAGATATTTTTATTTTCGGTGACCAGGTGAAAAGGTAAGTAGTTCTGAAAGTGTCTGTCATTGATGGACCGATGGTGTCAGCTATCGGAGGATTTACCGGTGGTGTTACCTTACGTGAGGCTTACCAGAAGCTTCGTGGTTAAAGTGGTAAAAGGGTGTGGTAAGAAAATTAATGTACATCAGAAAACACTAATTTCTCCCCTCCCAGTAGCCGGAGTCGCGACCAATTTAGCAACCAGGCAAGCGAAAACCCCGCACCCACCGCCCCTCCCCCAACCCCAGTGTAAGCCTTGGTGGATAGATGTGGAACGGCCAGAGCTGGTGATGTTCAAGTGTGTCATGACTGTTGTTACAGACACTCAGAAACAGTAAGGGTAAGTATATAATGGCATTTAACGTGTAATACTGTGCTGCCATCCACAACATATAAGAAAGGAACGAAAATGGAAGAAGACCTACAATGTATTATGTGTAATTGTCTATATACTTACATACTATATCATAAGCTTGGGGGGAGACGGTGGCTCAACCGGTAGAGAGGTGGCCTGTAGTCCTACTGGACCCAGGTTCAAATCCCGGCTGGGGCAGAGAACAATTTAAGGATTTGAATTTCACAAAATCAGACTTTACTGATCAACCAGAAGACCTGCCGACATGTTGTAAAAATACCCCCGCTAATACCAATACACCAGTCCTGTATGAGACAGCCCTAGCGTGTATTCAGTATGGACGGTGGGTGTTAACGCCGAAGTGGTGACATGTAGAGGTGTATGGTATGTAGGAGGACTACTGGGCCTTGAGTGCAGGCTGTGAAGCCTATTACCAGAGTCGGACACATAAATAAAAAGAAGTATAGTACTGTATTGTGAACAACATCCTATTGAAAGATATGATGTCATTTCTCATATGTTCTCGCTCCCGCCTCCACCACCCTGTGCTCCTGTCTCGGTGATCCACCAAACGCCTCTCATACCCTCTCGTCCCTCACTCCTATACATTGTTAACCAACAACAAATATATTGATGAAATGATCCGTCAGGTATTGATCACATCATGTTGTCATTCAACTCTGTATTAAGCACCAAGAAATCAGTAACAGTCAATACTTCGGTATACCCGCCAACCATTTCATCCTGTTGTAAGCTGTTACGTGACATACGCACCGCAAGTTTGACCTTGTGTTAAACGACATACGGTTGTTTATCAACACAGGTTATGTGTGGTTTTGGACGTCCATTAATTCATATTAATGTGGCAATTTAAGCCTTACATTATAAACGAGTAAGGTTTATGTTCCTCTCATTACTGGATGAACGAAACGAATCAAGGATCGGCTCTGACGAATCACAGACTCTCTGCTTTAACGAAAATATTCCGACCTCTTGTCACAACAGTGACACAATGTCATTATATATACGATTGACCAACATTCAGTCGTATACATAGTGACACTGTGTCACTGTTGTGTCAAGAGGTCGGAATATTTTCGTTAAAGCAGCGAGTTTGTGGTTCGTCAGAGCCGATCCCTGATTCGTTTCGTTCATCCAATAATGACAGAAACATAAACTTTAAGTGTTTATACTGTAAGACTTAAATTGCCATGTTAAAATGAATTAACTGACATCCCAAACCACACAGCCTGTGCTAACGATAAACAACCGTATGTCCTTTAACACAAGGTCCAACTTGCAATTCGTATGTCACGTAATAGCTTACAACAGGATGAAACGGTTTGCAGGTATACCGAAGCATTATATGTTATTGATTTGTTGGTGCTTAATAGTGGTGCATGATAATTTTAATATGGTCAATACCTGACCAATCATTTCCTCATTGTCTTTTTTTTTTTTTTTTTATGTTGGTTAACAATGGATAAGAGTGGGGGACGAGACGGTATGAGAAGCGTTTGGTGGAGACTAAAACAGGAACCCAGAATGAAGAGTGGTGGAGGTGCGAGCGAGAATGTATGAGAGAAGACGTCATATCTTTCAAAAGATGCTCTTCACTATACTAAATTTATTTGTAACATTATAATACAGTATGTAAGTATGTAGACAATTACACACAATACACTGTAGGTCTTCTTTCATTTTCGTGCCTTTCTCATAATTAAGTTGTGGACAGCAACACAGTATTACACATTAAATACTACTGGTTCTGATTGTAACAATAATCATGACACACTGTAACAACATAAGCTTTGGCCATTCCCAGTGTGTCCAACAACGCTTACACTAGGGTTGGGGAGGGGCGGTGGACGTGAGGTGTTCGATCGCCTTTTCGCTAACCGGCCGCGACTCTAGCTATTGGGGGGGGGGGAGGGGGGAGAAATTCGTACTTCCGGGTTTACCAAAGGCCTCTTGTCTCCTTCGTGAATACGGGGGTTGGTAAGTTGGCTTACAATATCATTTACTGTATTTACCAGAGCTATGGTATCTCGTTCATGAGTACCTTACAAGAGGTGTGGTATCTCCTTCATGAATACTTCACCAGAGGTATTGTATCTCCTTCACGAATACAGGTTGAGAAAGTGGCTATCCTAACAAAAACAGACATAATTATTTCCATTGCCCAGAGTTGATGAATGAATTGACAAAGTAGGACATAAAATTCATTATAAACTTTGACTAATATTGGCAGATCCCGCTTGCAGAACCTACTAAATAACTTGTTTTGATGATAACAGGGAAACTTTTAAATGTATAGCGTTGTCTTATATAGTAAAATACGTTCCTATCACATTTTAACTTTGATAAAGAGTATCGCAGTTGTGGTAAGAATAATTTTATCTACACTGATGACATTGTGTTCAGTGATTCAAGGGAAGAACATTTAGACGATTTATATGAAGTAACAGCGAGAAACTATATGATGAATGCAGCCACTGAGATCCTGATAGCAAGGAAACAAACAGGAAGATATTAGAGGGGAAAGGAAGGAGGGAGAAAAGAAATAAAAAGAGGGAAGTACAGAGAAGGGGAATCAAATAAGAAAATATAAATGTGCAAGTTTTGAGCGAGATTTTGACAGCCGCGCAAAAAATGAGAGAGAGAGAGAGAGAGAGAGAGAGTAAATGAGAGTGTGTGAGTGAGAGTTTGTGAGTGCGAGAGAGAGAGAAAATGTGAGATTCTGAAAGTGTATGAGTAAGAGTGTGGGAATGTGTGAGAATGGGGGTAAGATTGTGTGCGTGAGAGTGTGTGAGAGAGAGAGTGTGAGATTGTGACTATATGAGAGAGTGTATAAGAGTGTGACTGTGTGAGAATGGGGGTGAGTGTGTGAGTGAGAGTGTAAGAGTGTGTGATTGATGGAGAGTATGAGCGTGACAGTGTGTGTGAGAGAGAGGGAGGGGAGGAGGGACAGTTACTGAAGATGAAAAATATTGAGAGGAAAAATCAGATATGAGAAGCAAAATAAAATCCGAAAGATTTCAATGAGAGTCTGGGAGCGAGGAAAGAATGAGAAGACGATGATGAAGGTGGGAAGGAAGGAGGAAGGAGGTGAAATGACTGGAATAATTACACCGGTTCCGTAGCCAGGAAAGGAGTGAGGAAGAGGATAATTTGGTGGGTCAGCAGTGAATCATCATCATCATCATCATCTTCATCAATATCCACCATCACCTTTGGCTCTACTCTCCTTTCACTGATCCACGGGGTGAAGAAGCATATACGAGTATCTTTTCTATCCTTAATGACCTAAACCAGCTTGAATAACACCCAACCCGCATCCATGACCGCCTTGGAGAGAGTTACAACATACATGACCTCTTCCTTACAGCTAATCCTTCTGCATAGGCTGTTAATCTTTTCTCACCGTTGGTCTCCTCCTATCAAACCTTGTCACCTTAACCTGTCCTATAGCTCCAGCAAGGCGTGTGGACCTTCCCCCAAAACGACAGCTGTGGCACTTTGGAGCTACTAATCGGGAGGCCCTCAGAGTGTATTGTGCTTCTTTGATTTTCCCGGGAATGATTATTGCTCCTAGGGCCGACAGCCATATGACAGTGCCTGGTGCATTACGTGAGTTATGCTATCGGGCATGGAAGCATACATTTCGTTCTCATATCGTATGACTAATGCAAAAAATATATTTTTTCATTCGTTCTAAATGCCCTGAACTCTCCAACTCAAATTCTTCCCGTTTCTCCTGGCACCTTGCCGAAAATATTTCAGATAACTTTGCCTCGTTAGCCTTCTCTCCTCTTTTCACACTGATGGCTCTGCAGTCACTTCTACTGAAAAGGCAGAATATTTCGCACAGACTTTCTCCTCCAATACCACCCTTAGACGATTCAGGTGCTGTTCCTCTCTGCGCTGACTTCCTTATGGCTGAAATAAAAATATCTTCAGTTGATGTATTTTCTCTCATCACTGGTCTCAATACTAACAGAGCATATGGGCCTGACGGGGTCCCTCCTGTTGTCCTCAAGAACTGTGCTTCTGTCCTTTCACCCTGCCTAGATAACCTCCTTCGTCTTTGTCTGTCCACTTGTACCGTTCCTTCATGCTGGAAGTTTGCTCTCATTCAGCCAGTCCCAAAGAAAGGTGACCATTTCCATCCCTCTAACTATCGTTCAATTGCTTTAACATCCTGCCTCTCAAAACTTTTCGAGACTAATCTTAAAAAGAAAAAAAAAGAAAATAAAGGGTCTTTCCTTTCACAACCTTCTTTCTGATCGTCAGTATGGGTTCCGTCAGTAACACTCACCGGCGATCTTCTCACCTACCAGTCAGACTCCTGGTCATCCTCCTTTCGGGACTTTGGCGAAAGCTTTGCCATTGCACTTGACTTCTCAAAGGCTTTCGATCGAGTCTGGCATAAATCTTTAACTTCAAACTGCCGTCCTAGTTTCTATCCTACTATCTGTACTTTCATCTGTACCTTCCTTTCTGGTCGTTCTATAGCTGCTGTTGTAGACGGCCATATATACATACTTGAGGTTTCATTCTCACAAGATTTGTCTTGGAAACATCATATTACCTTTTTTTAAAATCTGCTTCCAAGAGATTAGGTGTTCCAAGCCGACTCCATGCCTTCTTTACCCCTGCACAGTTGTTGACTTTATACACGGGTTTTGTTCCCCTCAGGGTAGAGTACAACTCTCACGTGTGGCAAAGCTTCCTACATATAGCTCTTCTCAACAAGGTGGAGTCAAAGGCTTGTCGTATCATTAACTCTCCTCCTATTACTGGCTCCCTTCAACCTTTATCTCTTCGTCGAAAGTTGCACATTTATTCTGTCGCTACTTCAGTGGTCTCTGATCCTCTGAACTGGTTGCTTGCATCCATTAACCACTACAGCGGGCACAAAGCACCCGTCTAGGATCAAACTCTCATCCATTTTCTGCCCAACTCCCTAATGCAAGAGATAACCGTTACTGTCAGTCCTTCATCTGTTCAACAGGTCAACTCTGGAACTGTCTCCCTCTGTCTGTATTTCCTATTGCCTATGATCACCAGTCTTTCAAATGCAGTATATCCAGACATCACGAAGTGAACGGATCCTGAATTTGTGTCTCTGTTATCTTGTTATCGTTTTTTCTTGGTGGGAACAATCTTTCGGGCTTCTGGCCTTTGGTTCCTTCTTCCTTGCATAAAAATAAATGCCCTGGCATACTTCGTCCAGCCAGTGCAGATGCCAACATCGCCCTCCGGATGGTGGTGCCAGTGGTGCCCCTTGTTCTTATGGGCACAGATGGGTACCGTGGTGGAAGTCTTGCCCTTGACGTACATGGCTGGGTTGACCATGGTGGTCCGCGTGAGGTAACAAGGTCTTAGTGCGACATCGAGGAGTAATTGCATGTCATACAGCGTTTCTTTCACGTGTGACTTTCAGCTTCATGTCTAGAAAAACTTACTCGGTACCTCCTTCTCCTCTGAGCATTTACCTGATCCTCCTGATGGTAGAGGCATGAGGGAATGTTCTGGGAGTTCGTCGGTACCTTTTCCTCCAGAGAACGCATTGTACGAGCTGAGGGTAGTAAGGGTGACATCCTTCATATTGAAGCTCTCCTCTGAAATGGACGATTCATGGCTTGTCAGAGGAGAGACTGATACCTCCAATTCATCCCCTATGGAACTTTCGCTAACCCTCTTCCTTGGGCGCCTTGGCTGGGACGGCTTGGTGGGGGTGAAGGTTGCATGCCCCATTGCTGGCAGGCGATAATATGGATTGTGTGGACATTCTAAATTGTCACTACAGAGGCAAGCATGTGACTGACACTGCCAGATATACACTCACCTGACTGTATTGGGAGGTGAGATAGGACACTTAACAGCACATTGATGGGCCTGCCTTTCAAACTGCGGTGTAGCATTGATGACGTGACATTTCATGACACAAAGGAAGTGGAATTCCTCAGTTATCTTATGACATTGTGAACCGAAGAAATGTGGTTAAAACAGTTGGCAGAAATACATACTTATGATACCGCCTATAATCTGTGCATTTGCTCTACATGTTAAATCAGTCATTCAGTTGTCTTTATTACCCATGGGTATTGTTTTCACATGGTTTGTCTGTTGATCCATCAGTTAACAACTTTACGCAAAAACTACTGATGTGATTTTGACTAAAATTACAGGGATTAGGGGCTATGATCTTCTGATCACCTGATAAAATTTTGAGCCAAAGTGACCCAAGGCCCAGGCTGGAGGCCCAAAAAATGTAAAGAAAGAAATGTAAAATAAAAGAGTTTTTCACCATAACTCCTTTCAGTTTCGTTCTGTCGACATGAAACCAAAACCTAAAGGTGTATCTTTCAAATCTGCATCCTATAAGATGCCTAATTACATCAGTGAGTCACCTCCAGGTTAGCGGTAGGGGGGGTCGATGTCAGGTGGACTGGGCCTAAAATTCAAATGGACATAGAATCGTCAATTTTCACGCGATTTACTCCAAATTTGATATGTGACATCTTTGACTAGATATCTTGTTGTGTTTATATGTCAGCACTAAAATGGCTGCCGAGGAGGGGTTTGCTGTGCCTTGGCACCGCTTTGTGTTCACTCTTTGTCATACTACGATAAAATTCACTTGTGAAGTTCTGGACACTCTGTATATCTTTGCTTCATCATAGTTGTAATTCCATATCCAGTACCATTAAATTGGAGAGTCAGATCTAAATCAGAAAATAAATCAAAATACAAAAGCAGAAAGGAAGTGAAATGACCCACATCACAATTCATTCATGTATCAAGCCTTCAAAATTCCAGTCCCGAACCCACACCCGAATCCGTCCACACAAATATGCCTTGCCTCATTAACAACTTCAGTCCACTGACGCATCTTTTTGGCCAACTCATGCTGTTCTTATTATTAGTCGCGTTTTCTTGCTTGATTACTTTCTTTTGGTCATTGTTATGCCATCTCATGCTGGCCTTATTGTTAGCTGCGTGTTCTTGGTTTCTTTGTTTTCGTCTTTCTTTCTTGTTTAATTGTGGCAGGCACTTCTGCCCTTCAGAATTAACCGATTCTGATCAACATGGACACAACGACAAGCCTAGTTCTGTTGACAAGGATTTGGTTGCCAAGAAACCATTCGTTGCCTAACAACGGTCGAAAAATCGCTTTTTTCGTATTTTTCAAGTTTTGAGCTGTAGAAACACTGTTAATGTGCATAGAGAGTTTCTTTAGACATATTCTTGAGGTCATTCCCTATCGGAAGTGTGCCATCCATTTTCCCCTCTCTCCTCTAGTTTTCGAGTGGCAACCTTGCAATGACTGGCTTCAGCATCTCTAGCAACCAGTACTGGTTTTCAAAAATGTCCCCCTAGTTCCCTAGCAGCTTGAAGGAATTGCATATCATACAGCGTTTCTTTCACGTGTGACTTTCAGCTTCATGTCTAGAAAAACTTACTCGGTACCTCCTCTTGCTTATAGCTCCTCCTCCTCTTGCTTATAGACACTGACTACTACTACAAGTCTTTATTGTGCACCTATGTGCTACACTGGCCAGGTCAGGGGTCAAAGGTTATCAAATAAGAAAACGATGAAAATAGCTAAAATCATGACTATGCCTGGACAAAATGCTAATGCTCCAAAAAGATTATCAAGCCAGGGTCATGGTTCGTAGGTGGAACGTTGCACTGGAGTACGTCCATACAAAAATGACATTTAGTGTCAAAACTCACTTCCAGTCACTGGCAGCGCCACCCACAAGTTGTGCTTCTGGTTCGACATTCCACAAGTTTCAAGTTCCCTTGCTCCACAGTGGGTAGATGGAAATGAATGAAACTTTGCATGCTTATAGACTTTAATGAGTACCACAAGTGTGCATCACACATGCATGACCTATGTCCGTGAGGTCAGGGATCAAAGGTTATCAAGTGCAGAAAAATACAGTATGAAAAGTGCTAACATTACAACCTTGCTCATGCAAAATGCTAAGGCTCCGAAGAATATTAAGCCAGGACCACGATTCTTGGGTGGAATTTTACACTGGAGTACCTGAATATAGAAATGACTTTTATTGTCGATTCTCGGTCCCGGTTGCTGGCAGCGCCACCTATAATTATTCTGTAGTTTGGGTCATAAAAGAATCGGTGCACAATATGCTTGAAACATTTAGGATCACAAGTAGATCAGTGAACTACTAGTGTTCGACGTACCCTGATGTCGGAAGGTTGTCATATATCGGTAACTAGCAATATCCTCTTGCAAACATATAGCAAATGTTATCTTTATATCAACATTGTTCATACACAAAGAGGCATTAGTAAACACCTGCAGTTGTTCCAAAATTTTCGGTAGACATGTGACCCCTTGAACACCGATACTTTTGTGACCTATAGAACCTCGGGTGGGCCAAAGCAACATCGGTGGTGGAGTTATGCACAAAGCAACACAAATGGTGGGGTTATAAACAAACCAACATAGGTGGCAGGGTTATAAACAAACCAACATAGGTGGCAGGGTTATAAACAAACCAACATAGGTGGCAGGGTTGTAAACAAACCAACATAGGTGGTGGGGTTGTAAACAAAGCATCATAGGTGGCGGGGTTGTAAACAAAGCAACATAGGTGGCGAGGTTGTAAACAAAGCATAGGTGGCAGGGTTGTAAACAAAGCAACATAGGTGGCAGGGTTGTAAACAAAGCAACATAGGTGGCGGGGTTGTAATCATATCAACATAGGTGGCGGGGTTGTAAACAAAGCAACATACAGTAGGTGGCGGGGTTGTAAACAAAGCAACATAGGTGGCGGGGTTGTAAACAAAGCAACATAGGTGATGGGGTTGTAAACAAAGCAACATAGGTAGCGGGGTTGTAAACAAAGCAACATAGGTGGCGGGGTTGTAAACAAAGCAACATAGGTGGCGGGGTTGTAAACAAAGCAACATAGGTGGCGGGGTTGTAAACAAAGCAACATAGGTGGCAGGGTTGTAAACAAAGCAACATAGGTGGCAGGGTTGTAAACAAAGCAACATAGGTGGCGGGGTTGTAATCATATCAACATAGGTGGCGGGGTTGTAAACAAAGCAACATACAGTAGGTGGCGGGGTTGTAAACAAAGCAACATAGGTGGCGGGGTTGTAAACAAAGCAACATAGGTGGCGGGGTTGTAAACAAAGCAACATAGGTGGCGGGGTTGTAAACAAAGCAACATAGGTGGCGGGGTTGTAAACAAAGCAACATAGGGGGCGGGGTTGTAAACAAAGCAACATAGGTGGCGGGGTTGTAAACAAAGCAACATAGGTGGCGGGGTTGTAAACAAAGCAACATAGGTGGCGGGGTTGTAAACAAAGCAACATAGGTGGCGGGGTTGTAAACAAAGCAGCATAGGTGGCGGGGTTGTAAACAAAGCAGCATAGGTGGCGGGGTTGTAAACAAAGCAGCATAGGTGGCGGGGTTGTAAACAAAGCAGCATAGGTGGCGGGGTTGTAAACAAAGCAACATAGGTGGCGGGGTTGTAAACAAAGCAACATAGGTGGCGGGGTTGTAAACAAAGCAACATAGGTGGCGGGGTTGTAAACAAAGCAACATAGGTGGCGGGGTTGTAAACAAAGCAACATAGGTGGCGGGGTTGTAAACAAAGCAACATAGGTGGCGGGGTTGTAAACAAAGCAACATAGGTGGCGGGGTTGTAAACAAAACAACATAGGTGGCGGGGTTGTAAACAAAGCAACATAGGTGGCGGGGTTGTAAACAAAGCAACATAGGTGGCGGGGTTGTAAACAAAGCAACATAGGTGGCGGGGTTGTAAACAAAGCAACATAGGTGGCGGGGTTGTAAACAAAGCAACATAGGTGGCGGGGTTGTAAACAAAGCAACATAGGTGGCGGGGTTGTAAACAAAGCAACATAGGTGGCGGGGTTGTAAACATATCAACACAGGAGCCAGCGATGTGAACGGGGCACTGCCAATGAACGGCCTATTCACTACGACTGTAATCACGGCAGCAAATGAACGCCCAGTTTTATATTCGTGGCCGTAATTCACAAAGATAAATATAACCGACTATTTTTTCAGTCTTGATTAATGATTAAAGCCCAATTTATGCATTAAATCTGATAGGACGGCCTGATGTGAAAATACGGCAGCTTTTACCCCGACTCATAAACACGAGGGTAATAAAGAGTTTTGCTTTGTGCTCTCTGTCTGTCTGTCTGTCTCTCTCTCTCTCTCTAATATATTTGTATTTGTGAACTCTTTCTCTATATCTATGTATCTAGTTATCTATCAGTATACCAGTCTATCTACCAACACACACACACACACACACACACACACACACACTTTGATGGTATCTAGAATGAACTGGTGTAATAGTACTGTTAGAGTTTAATGTAGGCTTACATCAACACACAGTAGTATTAAACCATCATCATCATCATTATTATCATCATCATTTCGACTGACACCCCTTGTGGAATAATGCTGTCTTAAGTTCATTTAAATCTTTCACAACTTCCATAAAAATGACGAAAATGTAAAATGAAAATCGATTTAAAAAGAAGGGGATATATACTGTAAGTGACATTTGTTGGTAGTGGAAAGGAATTAGGGAAATAATAAGTGACGGTGGCACAATACCCATGAACAGTGACATAAGTAAACAGGAAGTATGTGTAATAAAATCAGTACACAGATATCGGTAAGATGAAGCTAAAGAGATGAATGAAATACTACTGTACAGTAACAAAGGAAATTGTCATTCATATAATACGTTCACCTGCCTTGTATCCTCTACTGCAGCAGCTATTATGGTTTTAGAGACTTAGTGAAGTCAGGATGGCCTCTAGTAATGAATGATTAACTCCTTCTGCTAGACTGGTTATTATATTTGCTTTATTGTACTGGCTACCCGGCGATTTTATTCAGCTTAGGTGGGCAAGTTTGTAGTGACAGTATTAGAGAAGATGCTACTGAAGGCTATTTAACCTTTCCAATTCTGAAGGTCTCCTCTGTGCTATAGATGATTGTCTGCTAGTTGTACATTTAATTAAAAGTTCAGCAGCTGGAATGGTGTTATGGCTGGTACTGTTGCTATCTATTCTATCTTCCTGTATGTTTAATGCCCAATGCCTCATCCTTCGAGGGTTGGCTCCGATAAAAGGATCCCCATATATTTTTGCCCATACCTACAGGAGTAGCTACCCTTTCAACCATCAACTAGTTCCTTTATTCAATTTTTGTGGAAATATTTTGATGATCAGTGGAGAAGCAGGTTCATAGTAGGCATGTAAGTCAACTCAGCTGGAATAAAGAAGAGAAAGCGACTAATGTTTCTTGTCCCGTTAGCAAGCTCTTGTATGTATAGTCATAAAAAAAACAATGGTTACCTCCAGGAATGGTCGATGAAAAACGAGCGTCAGCTGGGCTATGTGGGCGAGTCCTTGCTGTTCGCTCCTCCCCTATCTAGTGTTGTCATATCACAATCCAGTAACAAGAGTTGGAATAATGAGCGAGAATGAGTCATATGGCCGGGAAATATAGGGTATGTGTTTGCGTTACTCTGAGCACCCCGCCGGGGATTGATAATGAAACTCGGCACGTTTAGTATTTTCCTACTATTCAACACTTATTATGTATAGAATACAACAAATAAATTATTTTTAAGTGTATTAAAACTATAGGCATCGACTGCTTTTTTTTTTTATGATAGTGTAGCAGGAATTCATTTGTTTGCTTCAGATGGGTGGTTAAATGCTGCGGATGGATGCTTCAGTTAGTGGCATCAATGCGTTGACGTCTAGAGGCTGTTTTCGAAGCAGGAGGTGGGTATACAAAATACTAAAGCAATGAGACTAAGCACTTATATTATTTTCCTTCAACGCAACATTTATTATATGTAGAGCACAATACATATCATTACTACATTGAAATTCACTAACTTGGCTTGTATCGGCAGAATTACTGTCATACGTCTGGCATGGGTGCACAAACTCATTGCCTGTCTGTATCTGTGTTGCCGACTCTTCACCATTCTTTTATATTTTTATTTAATGAATTCAATGCCGGATAATAAAAAGTATAGTCTCTATTCACAGAGGCCAAACGATCTAATTAGCTTTTGTTACCTCTAGCACCAATTCCAATGTCTGTGTCTCACATAACCGACATTGACGGGTTTGCTGTACAAACTTTCCTCTCCCTGTCATTCCACAAGACATCGTCGTTGTGTCATAGTGCATAGCTCTGAGGGGTAACGATAGTTTTTCTTATGACTGTACATACGAGGTCAACATTTATTCATTCTGTCTGCAAATTGTTGCGGAAGAGGCGTATGTGATCAGTGGCATTTATTTATTTGTGACTCCGTGTATCAATTATCTCCTGAATTAACGAACGGATCATCCTCATACCTTGCACAGGTGTTGGGTATGTGGAACTGAGGAAGTGATTCCATTCTGGTGAAAATCCATTAGGGGTAAGGGTGCGAACGGGGAACTCCACATTTGGAGCAAATTTGTAAAGGGCCATAGGAGGCAAACGGTGAGAGATAGACACATCACTAGTAGGAAGTCATATATGGGATTCTATGGGCACCATTGCATTTGACTTTGGGTGACCTTGAAAACTTGAAGTCAAGGTCACACATTTTTTTTGCGAGCCTGTGCATCGATTAACTCTTGAATCAATGAACGTATCATCTTCAAACTTTGCACATGTGCTGGGTATGGGGAACTAAGGAGGTGATCAGGTGACTCGATTTTTGTGAAAATCAACCATAGGTAAGGGTGGGAGTTGGTGGGGGGCCCAAATTTGGGGCGCAGGTGGGGTGCTGTGACCTCGGATCACTTTGCTCTAGTTTTACAATCAGCTTGTGTACTATTCCACTGCGTCAGCTTCATGCTTAGTCATCATATCAATGCATATAATTTAAGGGTAGAGACACCGACCAAACCTTTCTCATCGTATGAATATTAGGAACATGGAAAACAGATAAATGAGGTGGAGCATCAGGCGACCTTTTGACCCCAAACCAAATATATTTTCCTAAAAAGTATTTCTTGTGCGTTAACTCGATACAGTTTCAAAGGCAATCAGCTCTTGCTAACTTAATTGATAAGAATAAAATAGGCTTAAGTCTAATTTCGTTATCTTTAATGGATGTAACCAGTTAGCGACCGGGATGATATCTACCAGTTTCTTGATATTATGTGCCACATTTTCGCTGGTTTAAGAGTGTTTATTAAGAATGTTTAAGAGTCTTTACAAAGCATCTTCTTTGAAAATTTATTAAGCATATTATATATCAATACTCACATATGTTATTTGATTTTGTGTGATAGATATTACATTGCAATGATAACAGACCAGATAATAAGACAGTGATATCAGCAAACCTGGTCGCTAAAGAAATGTTACGGAATATTTTAAGCAAACATTAATACATCCTTCTGTTTGTATTGCCTAACAAGAGTGGCTGTTGCAAAAGAAGGTTTGCTTAGTCGTATCTTAGTGCCGTTGTTAATCCATTATACACCAGTCTCTTGGGCATTTTCCTTAACCGTATCCTTCCACATAACTCGTGGTCTATCTTTCAAACTGTCTTTCACTGTGTCAAGTTTGTTTTAACCTGACTAAGATCCATGTCCTCTTCCCATTCATTTGATGATTAAGTATAACCAAGGTTCTGAGGTGATATAGCTAATAACAAGGGAGATTCGCTTCTCCTTTGTAAATGATATTCGTTGACTTTCATGCAAATACCACTCAATAGCTAAGCTGAAGAAATAACCCTGTACCTTCATATATATAGAAATAAATACTGAATATTAGCGTATGTGCATTCTCTATTATTTCATCTCCTACTTTATTTTCAAATAATCCAAATATCACAGGGAACACCTTGTTTTTTAAAGTACCCAATGCTGGGCCTGCAAATTTGTTTTGTACACTGAAAAATGTGCAAAGTGAGATGCATGTTCCAGATTCATTCACATAGAGATGACTTGACACACTGAAAAAAAAAAAAAAAAAAAAAAAAAAAAGGATGTTATTGGCAATAACAGGGTCTGGCTATGGGAAACAGTTCCAGAGCTGACCTGGTCCAGACCTGAATGGATGAGATTACGCCTTAACTCTTGTGTTAGGCAGGTTAACAGAAAAAGTGAATGGGTAACCTAGTCTGGTAGATTCAAATCCAATGATTTCCATATCATTCTACCCATTTATATTAATATATGTTCACTTGAGTATTCACACTGGCAGGCTAATGTAAATGTTTAAGCAAGCACAACAAAATGGAATACCATTAAACAGGTAGCAGGGTGTGGACGCCTATACCATTGACATCAAAGTTTCTTTTTTTTTTTAAACACTGTTGCAGGTACAACGGATGTATGCATAACATGTAATGCTTAAGAAAAACCAATTGGGTTATATCTGATTTACTTTCTTCACAAGTCACCACCATATTGTTCAAAAAGGCACCACACAGAGCAGCAGTTTTGTAGACTACTAATGCTACGCAGGAGCTATGCACATCGTTGCAAAGGCTACGAAAAAGTACACGGTGTTCTGTCTATCTATCTATTGCCAGACGCCTTAATCCAGTAAGGGGTGGGCACAAACAAATCGCCTCCATATCTCCCCGTCCCTCACCATTTCATCGCCCTGCTCCCAGCTCACACACCCCTCTCTCATATACCTCTCCTCTCCATCCCTCCATCTCATCCTTGGCCTCCCCCTCCTTCTCCTCCCCTCCACCTCACTCACATATACTTTCCTCGCCAGTCTCTCGCTCTCCATCCTCTCCACATGTCCAAACCACCTCAGTGTGTTTCTCCTGACGCTTCCTATCACATCCACATCCACACCACAACGCTCCTTCACTTCCTCATTTGTCAGTCTGTCTCTCCATGTGACTCCACATGCCCCTCTTAAATAACTCATTTCCACTGCTCTCACTCTTGACTTCTGTCCCTCAAACAAGGTCCAAGCTTCACTTCCATACGTTAGTGTTGGTATCACAATACTGTTATCACAGTACACGGTGTTACTTAAGCGATTTTTTTTTAAGTTTTCAGTCATATTATTATAAAGGTAAAATGCTATAAATTGTACACCAATGAGGGTCCCTTTAGAAATTATTAACTCATGAACTGTGTCCTTTCAGAAGGGCTGTCTTGACACTTGAGTGGACCTTCCAGATGCCTGGCATTTCCTTTGTGTACTGCGAGGCCAGTCTGGGCACCGATGACATGTTTAATGTCTGTCAGTGAGCAGCGTGGTTTCACCTACACCCTCGCCTCCTTATGACCATGAGCCCTCAGTCAAAGACTGGCTACCACATCACTTTACTCAGATTTTCCTGTTCCTTCCCTCTCCCCTTCTCAATTGGACATGGAATGCACCTCTCATGGGGCATTACCCATCACACTGTTGACTGAGTGGGAGTGATAGTGAGGATCATATCTTCCAAAATCCATGACAGTGGCAAAGTTTACCCCCCTTTTACCCGAACTAGCCAGCCACTCAGTCCTCACAACTCACTTTCGCACTGTCATCCTAACTACATGTAAGTAGGCCAGACATTTCGTCCCAGAGGAAGGCGAGGGGAGTGATGAGAGCCAGGTGGATCCATATGATCCCTGGAAAAATGAGAAAGGGGAGGCTTGTGACAGCCTTGACAACACCAACAATACCTAGAGCACATGGGAGAGGGGTGACAAGGAGAGAAGACACATGGGAAAAAATTGGCAGGAAGCCTGCATCTCTACTACCCCACTTCCTAACTCCTTCTTGCAATACAGTGTGCATTCATCACCACCTCAGTCCTCTCCCACGTCACTTCACATATAGTCATCAACACCTGGGATGTCATTACCACCTGTAAGTGGTTTGACACCTTCTGCATCCACGATATCTCCTGCTGAACCTCAGTTCACTTGTAATCACAGATTCCACAGTCACCAACATTCTCAATATAACACATGAGGGATCGCTAGCAGGGGCTTTGAACTACTACTCCACTGCCACAGCCACCATCCCCATCTGCCCATCTTACACTCATCCATTATTTGCCTCTAGTGGTTGTTTTACCTGTGCCTGCGACGGCTGAGAAGTGAATCACACTGAGGCATTTGTACTGACGGACATCACAGGGCTGATCTGTAATGAGTCCAGCATCTACTGTCCATTCATAATTGCAGGACAGATCCTCTGCCGCAGGTTGCAGCTGTTTCTGTGGTGTTATCTGGTCCATGTTGAGTTTATGGTCTTCTTTGCATAGGTAAAGCTCATGATGTGCTCACCTTATACTGGCAACAGGACCTGCTCATTTCAATGCTAATATTCAAAGAGTACATGGCCAATGATTAGTTACTGCTGATCCTATGATTCATGCAGTTTGGGCACAGCCGTTGCCTATTCACCCGTGACTTGCTGTGGAAGATGTACGAGCTATTTCAGATTCTACAGGCCGTGTATTAAAAATATTTTATCCCATACAGTAACATCGTCATTGATAAGAGTAATGTACTGTTTAGAGAACTTCTCATCGACAAACAGTATATCCTGCCAAAGAGACATAGAGTAGGGTCTTTCTCATAGTATACTTGCCAGATATGACTAGGTACATCGCATTTCTATTATATATGTGTTTTACAGGAATGGTTATTATTATTATTACATAAAAAAGGAACCCATAGTTCAAAGTCAACAAACTAAAGAACTTTATCTTTCCAGAAAACAAAGACAACAACAGTCAAGATCCATTAATTTCGAGAAACCTGCACACACTGCGTTCAGAGGACTGGAAGTGATATATAGAGCAATAAACAGATTAAGGGAAAGAGCACCAAAGTTACAAATGTCTGTACTGTACATGTCTTACTGAAATTACCAAACATTAATTATCGTGTTTTTCAAAACCTGAGCATGAACTTAAAATTATTATGTAAATAGCTTGTTGTAATTGGCATAAATCACCGGTGCAGTATTTACATTTTCTTTATCCTTCTCCGTACCTTGTTTCACTCCTCCTTCTAATAATAATGCTTGTGCAGTGCCAGTCGTTTGTTATGGCAGATTGTTATTTTGTTTAATGAGAACATTCTGTGATTGTGCATACTTTCTTTTACTGATCTTTAAAATGAAGATAACACAGTGCATAGTTGTTCCGCTTCTACTTTTCATATTAAAAATTCCATGCTTGTTCTTTGAAACAAGCATTGTTTCCTTTTCCCTTTTTTTGTAAGAATTTCAAGCACCAGGAAGAAGAATAAAAAGCAAAACAAGTAAACGAAAAGCAAGAACAAAGCAACAAGCATTAAATCCCACAACGAGAATGTAGGAATCAGAGATCAGAAATGGGCCAGCCATAAGACCGGCAGGTAGTAGAGAGAAGGATGCTAGTAACAGGGGCGAGAGTGTGGCAGAGAGAGATAGAGCGAGACAGGGAGGTAGCCAGCGGGACTCTACTTCATACTTCACTCGTGTGTAAGAGACTTTGTTAATATTTCCAAGACAAATAAAAATAGTCCCATTCTAATCTTTACCTCTCCTCTCATATCATGACAAAAGGGAACGAATATTATCTACTTACAAAACTACTCACGTATAACAACCGCTCGTCCACGAGTCTAATACATGTATAACTGATCTACAAAACACACGACAAGAACCTGGGGTCACACGACAAGGAGCTACGAAGTTTCTACAAGATATGATGGCAGCAGAAGTACGAACCTCATCTTAAGTTCCACAGTGAATTCCTACAAAATACAAGCTACAAGCCTACTAGCCTACGAGACTACGAGTCTACAAGCCTACGAGCCTACGAGTCTACGAGTGTACAGTTGAGTCTACATTATCAAGATAGAAAACAAACAATACCTCTTACAACCAACAACTCACAACCAGCTCCTGACAGTATTCTCTCCAACCACCCCTCCGTCTCCCCAATCATTACGCTGATGTAGAGGTGAAGAGGTCACACAATGCCTTGCCAGTAGTTTAACAAAATACTGATACAAACAATCTTCCAATTTCTACGACGAACCAACGAACTACAACCATCTACGATCAACTACAAGTAACAAGTCTACAAGTCATCTCTATAATCTTCTACGCACACCTACAAGTTGCGACATTCTTCATCCCACCGCTGCCACCATATCTTGTAGAAACTTCGTAACTTCTTGTCGTGTGTTTTGTAGATCAGTTATACATACAGTATATTAGACTCGTGGACGAGCGGTTGTTATACATGAGTAGTTTTGTAAGTAGATAATATTCGTTCCCTTTTGTCATGCAATGACAGGAGAGGTAAAGATTAGTATGGGACTATTTTTATGTCTTGGAAATATTAACAAAGTCTCTCACACACGAGTGAAGTATAGAGTCCCGCTAGATACCTCCCTGTCTTTCTCTATCTCTCTCTGCCACACACTTGCCCCTGTTGCTAGCCTTCTTCTCTCCACTACCTGTCGGTTCTATGGCTAGCCCCTTTCTGATCTCTGATTCCTACATTCTCGTTTAGCAGGGGTCGTGTCACGTGGGCTACACTGTCGTGGAAATGTTCTGGAAGCCTGTGTGTGTGTATGTGTGTGTATGGTCACGAGGCGCTGTTTGTGGGCTATTGTGCTGGTGTGAGACATTCTGGAGAGGTGCTAACGTCACTTCCTCTGGCCCCTAGGTTTGACATTGACCTAACCTCTAGACTATATTATGTATGTTGCTGGTTATTATGTATTAAGATATTTTACAGTCCTGACATTATTCTTGCATGTTTTACATCATGGTTTGGTGGGTGGAAGAGAGCCTAGACCTTTGTTATACTTTTCTTTCACATGTTGGTTAGATGTTAACAAAATTAGCTTTTTTCCACAAATAAATGCATGTACTTCCAGTGTACGCCTCTCTCTCTCTCTCTCTCTCTCTCTCTCTCTCTTTCTTTCTCAGCATTCCCTTTGTTTTCTTTTCTGATTATCCTCACTTTTATTCCTGTCCTAATCTTTCTTTATTTTCCCTAACAAAATATTGTGCAGTCACTCACTTGCTGTTTCAGTGTTAAGATTCTGTAGCTAAGATAAATGCCTGTTAGCTGCAGATAATCAGCTCTTGCCATGTCCTGACTGTCGCTTAATACATAACAAAGACCAATCTCGTTTTCATAGTTGTCAGCCTTGCTTTGTGTATTTAAAGTTCCTCTGTCTCCATCTTCCCCTACGCAGCTTCTTTTCATTCCCTGTTTTCCATTTGTTATATCATTATTCTGTTCCTTCCCAGCCATTACCTTTTCCCTCTGCCTTTCCTTAACAGATATTGGGTTTCCACGACTGGGTTTCCACGGCTGCCCTTCTTCCCATTATCGTCCTCATCTTCACCAACGTCCCCTCTTGCATGGCACTAATGCTCTTTGAGCCATTTAGTACCTCCGCCAACGAAGTTGGGGCAGGATATGTTTTCACTTTTATTTGTCTGTCTGTTTGTTTCTCCACACGATATTTCCAAAAGTTCTCAACGATTTTCAACTAAATTTTATGGAAGGGTGGGCAATGGGACAAGAAAGAATTGATTCAAGTTTGGGGTGGATCCGGATCCGGATCCTGTAGTGGAATTCGCGGAGGTATGCGCTCTCTAAGTGTTTTCTAGTTTGATTCTGTTTTCCACTTTATGTCCCTTTTCAAGCATTTCTCATATGCCTTGTCCCAGGAAATGTTTGGGAATCTTCAGAAACTTGTTGTTGGGCTATTAGTGAGTAATGGATACAGCATGAACATGGGTCCAGTTATCAAATTCTACGGACGTAAGTTATGCTGGTGTACTTTCATGAACACTTATAAGGGGACAGGACAATCTGACACTAGAGACCAGGTTAATCTCACATGTCTACCCCCCAACTCCCCCTCCTTACCCCCACAAAACCACTTTTTTGTTTGGCGGATGAAACGGAGATATGAAACTTGGCTCACTCTCACGTCTTGTCGCATGTAATGTTACTTTCATTTATCTTAGTATTTAGTGTATTACCACGTGCATAGACCTTCGGTTCCATGAGAAGTTATTATTTCGAAGTTTTAGATGATTCAGTAGAGTGACCCTAATGTATAGATCTTGATTTCCAAATAATTACCAAACGTGCTCCATGAAATATAGTAAAATTAACGGAACAGCAACAAGTTGTATGATTACAAGCCACATGTCCCTCGCCTGCCTCGCCATCTGCAGGGCCACATACTCACCCACCTACTCATCAACCTACCCATTCAGCACATCTAACACAACCCACCGACCTCACCTCGGCCACTCATCCTGCCAAGCCATCTGGGCGACCCACCCAGCCCACCTATTCCAGTCATCCACCCTGCTAACCCACAAATGCTACCCACGAAGCTCACCCAACAATGCCACTGAACACATTCACCCACTCACCTCTCCACCCTGAACCCATCCAGCCACCCAGCCTACCAACCAAACCACCCACCTAGAGCATCCCGGCCACGCAATCTTGACGACTCACCGTGCCCCCTCACTCTGGCGACCCACTCTGCCGACACATTCTGACGATCATTTTGCCCACCGTCCCCTACCAACCATCCTCCCAACCAACAAGTTCCACCCACGCTGCTCATCCAACAATGCAATCTATCGCATCCACCCACACAACCCTCCCACCGTACCTACCCACTTCTCCCTGGATAATCATCCACAATGCCCACCCACTCTATCCCGCGAATCTACCCATCCCATCCACCCACTCCTCCCACCAACCCACCCGCATATCCACATGCCCAACCACCCATCTTACCGAATTTCATTCACTCACCCATCCCATTCACCCATTCGAACACGACTCATCCATAAACTCATCCCATTGAATCCTAACCTACCGACCCCCCCCCAACCACCCACATATCCAGTCACCCACCCACACAGCCCAGCCCACGCACCCACTCACCAACCCATTTACCCCTACAACCCACCCCACGCCACACCACACAGCCCACCCCACGCACCCACTCACCAACCCATCTACCCCTACAACCCACCCCACGCCACTCCACATACCCTACCCAACCAACCATCCTCCCCAACCACCTTGGCGACGCATGAAACCACACTTACCCCACCCACCCAGCCAACTGACTCCAACACAGACACACACACACACACACACACACACACACACACACACACACACACACACACACACACACACACACACACACACACACACACACACACACACACACACACACGCACACACACACACACACACACACACACACACACACACACACGCACACGCACACGCACACGCACACGCACACGCACACACACACACACACACACACATATGGAGAGAGAGAGAGAGAGAGAGAGAGAGAGAGACTAAGAATAACGCCGAGACAGACATGCACACACACACAGACATACGCAGACACTGAGCAAAGTAATATTTCATTCGCGCTTTCGTATGTGTGTAGGAGTATTCAGAAAAGGGATATCACTAGCATATGGTTAGAAGTGGTGAGTTGCGTCCAGAACCTTAGTGCGTGGAAACGGGAAAACAACTCATTTGGTCAGAGCTACAGTGTGTTGTCAATTGTGTGCATGACTGTAACCCTACTGGACAGTGTTTAGGTGGAATTAGCCTAAGAGAGCCTTTCAGTTTCTGCCGCTATGCCATTTCTTACACCCGGCTGGGATAGTTTCGCACTCCGATGAATCGACAGGCAGGTCACACAAACTTACCAAAATTTATGCTAATATATGACTTAACTTTTAAAAGGTGTGTCGACACTAGTAATATTAAATTCCTGCCGTAACCGGTGATCGGTGTGTGAAATTTAAGACTGCTGGGCTCCAGGCAAGAAATTGTTTGAAAGTCGGACATGAAAAAAAACAAAAAAAAACATAATCCTCTTATTAATTAAGGATTATGTAAAGAATACAGAAGACGGTATAAATCAACATACTTGTCAGTGACTGGTTGTATACAACACTTCCTTCCTTGTATGAGGCAGGAATGGAAACTTGAGAGTATTTAGACCGTGCAGACAATCTGTACGAAGAGCTGAGACAGGCAGATGAAACAGGCAGGGCGATGCGGAGGGATGGAAAAAGAGGAAGGGAGAGTGGGAGGGATTAGGAGACGGTGAAGTGGGTGGATATGATGTGGAAGTGTCCAGTATTGTTCTCATAGCAGCTTGCACTGGATAGTGACTCGTACCTTCAACATATACCCTTTAATTCAGTTATATTATGGATGTATTTCCATTACGATTCAATGATATGCCATCCAATAGCCAATAGTTTTAAAAGACGAATACTTTGGTAAAATATTAAATATAACTATACTAGTTTCAACAATAATTGCTGTTCATACTGTTCAGTGATTATACGGTCAACAAGCAGACAGTAATTCATAAGACTTGTAGCCAATCATCCTCGGGGAAAAACAATCATTGAGGATGATTAGTGAGTGAAGTTGTTGTGAGTGACTGTGTGTGTGTGTGTGTGTGTGTGTGTGTGTGTGTGTGTGTGTGTGTGTGTGTGTGTGTGTGTGTGTGTGTGTGTGTGTGTGTGTGTGTGTGTGTGTGTGTGTGTGTGTGTGTGTGTGTGTGTGTGTGTCATTCTCTCTCTCTCTGTGCATGCGGGCTTCAGTAAATTTGCCTCACCTGTCTACAATAACCAAAGCCAAACGTTGAGGTTACTCAGCATTGCCAGATCATCACACATGCATCGCAGTATACATTATCCAGGTTCTGAGTCTAAGCGAAAATGTATTTCAAGTTCATCACTACCACATTCACCACTCATCCTCTGTGCTGTTTAATTTCCTTCTTTAAGGTTGGTTGGTCTCGTGTCTTGAGTATCATTATGTTGGTTTAATGGGCTGATAGTGCGTTAAAACTCACTGAGTAAAGGTGACGACAAAAGACCGAACAAAGGACGTGGTACGGATTGTGACATGGAATGTAAGGGGTGCGAATGATGAGGTGAAAGAGAGAAATTGTCCAGATGCCTGAAGGTGCAAAAGTGGATGTATGCGGATTAACTGAAACCAAATGGTGAGGTGAGAGTGTGAGAGAATGGGAGCATGGATGGGGTGTATGCATGGGAGTGGGTGAGAATGAGAGGGCAAAAGAGGGAGTGTGTATTGTTGTGTGCAAAAGATGGAAGGAGAACATAAGAGAGTATGGATCAGTTGGCTCGGTGTGGGCAAGATTGATAGTTAGACTAAAAATGTGGGCGATTGTGTGCTTGTATGAGCCAACGCGAGATCGTGAAAGCAGAGTGAGAGAAGAGTTCTGGACAAATGTGAAAGCATGCATGGAAAAGTTTGAAAGGAACGAGGGTGTGTTCTTCATTAGAGATATGATTGGAAATGTAGGGAATGTGAAAGTGGATGTAGTAGTTGGTGAGTGGGGTGAGCCTGCAGAAGTGGATGAGAATGGCATTGCTCTAGTGGACATTTGTACCGGGAGGGGGTTGGTGATAGGCAATACCCTCTTCAGATACAAAATGATCCACAGGTATACGTGGCGAGTGATGAGAAGGAAGCTTAGACCGTGTTGGAGGGACACAAGTCAAGAGTGAGGGCAGTGGAAATGAGTTATATGAGGTGAGCATGTGGAGTCACATCGAGAGACAGACTGACAAACGAGGAAGTGAAGGAACGTTGTGGTGTGGATGTGGATGTGATAGGAAGCGTTAGGATACACACATTGAGGTGGGTTTGCCATGTGGAGAGGATGGAGAGCGAGAGACTGATGAGGAGAGTGTAGGTGAGTGAAGTGCAGGGTGGGAGAGGGAGGGGGAGGCCAAGGGTGAGATGGAGGGATGGCGTGGACACCTATGAGAGAGGGGTGTGTGAGCTGGGAGCAGGGCAGTGAAATGGCGGGGGATAGGTCGACGTGGAGGCGATTTATTTGTGGCCACCCCTTACGGAATTAAGTCGTCTGGCTATTGACAGATGGATAGGAATAATTAACTCTAATCCGGCACTTCGCTGACGAACGTTACTTATGACATAATTCAGTTTGTTTTTAATGCATATCCGGCAGAACGACAACTTAGCAAAAATACTAATTCAGTTAATTATATTATGTATACGTAAAATCTCTCAAGAATAAGGTCCACTCTTCCTCCCTGCGTACTTACCCGTTTACCTTATCCACATACTTCCCCTCCTTCCTTTCCTGGTCCTCCACCAAACTTAACTTCCCCCCTTCCCAACTGCTCCTGCCCCTCCCACTCCACCTGACTCAACTCTCCTCTCCCTTCCTCTCTCTCCACCTGACTCAACTGTCCCCTCCCTTCCTCCCCGTCCACAATACTCAACTACTTCCATCTCGCCCCCATGCTTTCCACCCAACCCTCTCTCTCCTCTTCCTTCTCCCACCGTCCACTTTGTTTGGAAGACATGGCTTTCCATTTACTGCTCTTTCCTCATTGCCCTCTGATTTATGTACTCTCAAAACTTTATTTATGCCTCGGACAAGGAAACTACTGTGTGGATCTGTTTCCACGAGGAGACAGTTTTGCTACAGGGACCTATTCTCACGATGGACCGGCGTGTCTATCAGATGTGCCTACCATAATACCGAGTGAATTTATTTTACTCACAAAGTGGGACTTACGCATTCCCAATAAACCAATATTCAATTATGAGGAGGTTTCTTCTGTGTTCTTCATTGTCCTGCTTCCCCAGGCGAGGGAAGCTAACCATTTCCTCCAGGATTTACCCCTAATGTGACAGATCTGTTTACCTGTAATGAAGGGGGAAGGACATAATTATACCTTCATCATACACACACACACACACACACACACACACACACACACACACACACACACACACAAAGAGTAATTCACGAGGACTTCACTCACTAACCATCCTCAATGGCTGATTTTCGCCGAGGAAGCTTGGCCCCAAGTCTTATGAATTACTGTTTGATGATTGTCTGTATAATTAGTCAACAGTATGAACAGCAATTAATACTGAAACTAGTGTAGTTATGATATATAATATTTTTCCAAATATTCGTTCATTAAAACTATTGCCTATTGGATGGCATATCATTGAATCGTAATGGAAATACACCATAATATACCTGAATTAAAGGGTATATGTTGAAGGTACGAGTCAACAGCAAGTGCAAGCTGCTGTGAGAACAATACTGGACACTTCCACACCTTATTCTCCTCCCTCACCGTCCCACGATTCTTCCCTCCCCCCTCTCCCTCCCTCCTTTCCCATCCCTCAGCCTGTGTGTGTGTGTGTGTGTGTGTGTGTGTGTGTGTGTGTGTGTGTGTGTGTGTGTTTAAGCATGTTTGTGTCTTACTGTGTCAGGTGAGTGTGTGTGTGTGTGTGTGTGTGTGTGTGTGTGTGTGTGTGTGTGTGTGTGTGTGTGTGTGTGTGTGTCATTTGCTTGGGTGGGTGGGGTAAATGAGGTTGAGTTCGTGGGTGTGGTAGTTCGGTGCAGTGATAGGGTGGATAGGCAGTGGTATAGGATGGAGGGGCGGGGAAGGAGTTGTTGGGTGTTGGGTGTGGAGTGGCGTGGGGTGGGATGTAGGGGTAGGTGGGTTAGTGAGTGGATGCGTTTGGTGGGCTGGGTGAGTGAGTGGCTGGAAATGTGGGTGGTTGGGGAGGGGTCGGCAGTTAATTTTGGACAGGATGAGTTTGGACGATGAGTTTGGTTCTAATCGGTGAATGTGATGGTTGAGTGAAAGGGACTGGGGAAGAATGGTGGCTTGGTATGTGGATGGGCTGGTGGGTCGGTGGGGGGAGTGGGGGGACAGATTGGATGGATGGGCAGGGTGGGTGAGTGCTCAGGGAGTTGTGTGGGTAGATGCGATAGATGGCATTGTTGGGTGAGCAGGGTGGGTGGAATTCGTGGGAGGGAAGGGTGGGTGATAGGGGGTCGGTGTACAAGTTAGGTCGTCGGGATGTGTAGGCAGAATGGGTTGCCAAGGTGAATGAGACGATTTCGTGGGCGGGGTGCTCTAGGTGGGTAGTTGGACTGGGTGGCTGGATGGGTTCAGGGTGGAGAGGTGAGTGAGTAAATGTGTTCAGTGGGATTCTTGGGTCAGCTTCGTGGGTGACATTCGTGGGTTAGCAGGTGGATGGCCGGCATCGGTGGGCTGGTTGGGTTGCCTGGATGGTTGGGCAGGGTGAGAGGCCGAGGTGAAGTCGGAGGGTTGTGTTAAATGTGTTGACTGGGTTGTTGGATCATCAGGTGGGTGAATATGTGGCTCTCCAGATTACAAGGCAGGAAAGGGACTATGTGGTCATACTCCTTGTCATTATTACTTGGATTTTAGTCTGTCACTTAGAAACGTATAAATATTTGGAGACCAAACTACATTAGGTTATTGTATTATAATGTCCTAAAGCTTCGATAAGATTACTCCTCGTGGAGCTGAAGATGGATCTATGCTCCCAATAATACACTAATAGTAAAATAAATGAAGATAATGTTATATGCGCAAGACTTGAGAGTAAGCGAAACTTCATATCTGCGATCCATCCGCCTAAGAAATCAGTGTTTGGAGGGGGTAAGGAGGGGGGGTTGGGGGGCAGGCATGTGAGATTAGCCTGACCTCTAGTGGCAGATTACCTCATACCTCTATTAGTGTTCATGACAGTACTTGTGGGCAAAAATGATCTCCCTCGTAATTCACTCGTAAGGAAATTTTTAGTAACTGTAGGCCCGCAACGACTGAGGACTGGACTCGTGTTGATATAGTATTATTATCTAAATTAGCCCAAGAATATCCTAATGTTTTGCACACATTTCTCAAGATACACAATAATTTCGTGTGTCCAGTATTATAAAAACAACGGGAACCTTCACATTATTTTAAAACCAAGTACTGCTGTTTTGTTTCCAATCATTTTCATATGAGGTAAATTCACATATCCAACGATACCAACTGCGTAATTTTATTTTCGTCAAATTCAACGGCGGAACTCTAATAACCACCATTAATTTTCAGTGTTTTACCAAGTTATGATTATTTATTATGAAGTCATATGGACTAAAATTATTCGGTAGCTGCAAAGTTACACTATTATAATGCAATTACAACGTGCAGTTTCTCAAATATACAATAAAATAAACCGCATATTGTCATTCTACTTGGTTAAAGCCTTAGGTTGCTAAATTATAAATCTGGTATTTGACATCTAGAAAATGAACTTCAAAATCATCTATGATTCTGAAATCTTGGCGTGATGTGCTGACTTTAATGACATTTTTTGAAACCTCTTTCATCTCGTACCCTAAGTAGACAGATTGGTGGGGTGGTCTGTTAGATCTATTCAGGGTTCTATACTTCATCTGTGTTACTGTAATTTGATTTAGATATTGGTTAATGTAACATTTTGGTTTAAATCAGCCAACGAATATTCTACTGAAGTTTTCCCAGCCATTTCTCTTAGCATAATACAGAAGGAACACAATAATATGTCTGTACGTCCTTCCCATATACTCCCTCGTGACTAGCACTACTTTCTAGTATTGTCTCTAGTAACAGCTAAGTAGTCAACATGAAGGTGACAATTATCGATTAACTTAAATCTGACAGAGCATAAGTACTTTCCATTGTTTACACCCAATCAGGCTCACTAAGTCAGTCCAGTTCTGTCCAGGGTCACTAAGGTACAGTCTGGCCCAGCCGAATTCCTCACATGAAGTATAGTCTAATAACATCAGTATTCAGGTCCAGGCAGCTTCAATTCAAGTCCCCACGTGCAGTATGGCACAATAACATCAGTACTCAGGTCCAGCGAGGTCCAGTCCAAGTTTTTTCATGCAGAATTGTCCAATAACACCAGCATTGTGTCCAGCCAGGTCCAGTTTAAGGCATCACAGGCAGTACGGTCCAGTGACTTCATTATTCATGTCCAGTCAGGTCCAGTTCGAGCCCTCACATGCACCACTGCCCCATCCTCCTCCAACATTTTTCATGAGCACCTACTCCCCTGTAGTAAACCAGTTAGTCCTTTCGGCAATCGTGGAAATATTGGTCCCTTCGGCAACTGTACTGAAAAAACATGTCCCTGTTTCTGTTGTCAATATACCATTCCATACGAAGATCCCCATATCAAGAAGAGCAGTAGGCAAACAAAAAAAAAGAAATGTTGACAAGGCATGAAAAGTGAAAGAGAAGAGCTGCATATCGTCACTGCAGCTTCATAAAGTACCAGCAGGTCAATGAAAAAATTAGGCTTAGCACTTTTGGCCGGATCTCTAAAATGATTCTGCGTAAAATTGATTCATTAAGACATGAGGAATAAAGTTTAGAAATTATGTAAATCTGAAGGGGCCTCCTCATTAAATGTTACATAGCTTTGTTCAGGTGGTGCAACAGAATGAAGAAAGTAAACATTTGAGGCACTGGTTCTGCCTGACCATATCCTTACCGTTATAGTGTAAACATAAAGAAGGTATAGCAGAATTTAACATATTATTACGACGTGACATCTGGTAGAACAGAATATTGCGATAAACATGTGAGAATGAATGACGGAAAAAAGATTAGGATGTGCTGCTCTAACCAGCCTATTGATTTCATGTATAAAAAAGAGACAGAGAGGAAGTAAATTGGATTTATTTTTCTCTACACTGTTCCCCTCATCTTTCTTCCTTCACTTCCTCCCTTCTCACCACCGTTCCCCTCGCCTCTCCCTCTCCCTTTCCCTGCTCATCAAGGGCCACGGCTCTCCCAAGGGAGCAGAGACTCAGGTGAAGGTGAGATTAATTGCCTTGTAAATCTGAGATAAAAGTTGCTGCAATAATGACCCTATCAGTCTCCACACACACACACACACACACACACACACACACACACACACACACACACACACACACACACACACACACACACACACACACACACACACACACACACACACACACACACACACACACACACACACAGGTGGATTATCTGATATTGAGAGAGAGAGAGAGAGAGAGAGAGAGAGAGAGAGAGTACATGGGGGAAGGTGGATTTTGCGACACTGGGAGAGGCAGACAATGAACGGGAAATGAAATGGACACGAGAAAGGAGAGAAAAAAGGTTTAATATCCTGTGTTGTTATCTGATTCTACGGCTCTTGCATCCCACTTGCTTCTCGTCACTGCACCGAGCCCAGTCCTACCCCTCACCTCCTCCACCTCCTCCCTTCATACACCCTCCAATCCCTCAGCAACTTACCCCACACCGCATCCACATCCTACCACCTAACCTTCTCTCACCCCTCACCACCTCCGCTATTTTGGCCGAAATTTCCATCTCTCTTTCTTGAATGCTGAAGTGCAAGTAGAGATCAACACTATTATTCAGTGCTCGTCAAAATTGTTATGGAACTATGTAGAATCGTATTCCTTTCTTTTTCTGTCACTGAAATACTTGATGTAAACTACACAAAAAAAAAAAATAAATAAATTGTGCCAGATTAAGATTAAAACACTACTGTAGAGAGCACCTTGGCTCTGGAGCCTTAGAACAGCTGGTAAAAAATTCTGGTACCGACAGCAAGAAGAAAATATAAGACAGTAATGTGTGTGTGTGTGTGTGTGTGTGTGTGTGTGTGTGTGTGTTCTCAAAGTTTTCTTGTGGTTGTTAGGTGATTTAAACTTACCAATGAGCAGGCATCCTGGCGGCGGTATGAGAAAGTTTTAATGGGTGAAACCATTATTTCCTTGAGGCAGCAAACATATATTGTAGGTGATGTACGTGTGTTGTAAGGAGTTTAAAGGTTCTGGGAAAGGGCGCCTCCATGTAGCAGCACTGATATGACCACGAGGCCCAGAAACGTCCCCAACTTCCGCCCTACCCTGGCAAAGGAGGACGATCATCTTTCCCATGGTAATAACTGATCAATGGCAAAAAGCTTGTATAGCTGCATTGTCTAAGAAAGTAAAGCAAATAAATCCAAATTCATGATAAATTCATTTTTATGATGTCTTGACACTGCACTTACAAGACTAGGGTCATAAGAGAAGGGAAATACTGACTATGCGAGACACAATTTTGACCTGGTGCTTACATGAAAGCTTTAGAGTATCAGATAAGTTTTGCATCAGAAAGCTGGGCAGGAAAGGGGTTACAGCATTCTACCAGACAGGTTTTACGCACCTGTGTTAATGCAGAAGGAATGCACGTCGACAGTTCGGAAGACAAGTGTCACTGAAATAGTCACAAAAGAGACAAATGTAACATTGTTGTGGACAGAGAGAGAGAGAGAGAGAGAGAGAGAGAGAGAGTCAATTACAGGAGGGTAAGTCACAAGACAATAAGCCTTTGACTCCATTCTGCTTAGAAGAGCTGTGTCGTGAGCCCCCCCCCCCCTCCCCGCCCACATAAGAGTTGTACTCCACACAAAGGCGAATAAAACACCTGTGTCAAGTCAACAGCTGTGTAGGGGTAAAAAATGTTATGGAATCTGCGTAAGACACCCAGTTACATGGAAGCTGATTTCAAAAGAAAGATAGTGTTCTTTCCGTGATAGGTTCCGAGGGTATGTAACCCAAACAGTATTAACCCTTTGAGATTTTCGGCCCTCCGCAGATTGTGTCTGCCAGATTCAGCCGGGCGGACTTAGAGCACGCCGTTGTGCAGCAATATTTGTACATAATCGGCTACTTTACACTAACTTTTTATGACAGACTAATGAATGTGGCACCGTTTTACAGATGAATAGTAGCTCTTTATCGTAGTATGGTTGAACAAAAAACGATAGGTAAAAGGCAATAGGACGAGTAGAAGTTAGCCGAAAAGGAAAAATCGCACACTCTTCCGTAGAAAAATATTTGTAAAAAAAACAACAAAAAAACAGAGTATTAGAGTTGCAGGAAATTTGATAGCACGATGTCAATCTACAGTAAATTGTCATTCTATTGATATATAGGTTATGGCAAGTTATGTTGGTTTTCACAGAGAAAAGAGGAAGTTCTCGCTGTCACGCTGGCAAATATCCCTGCTGGTAATACCGATATCATTCATGGTAAAAACCCATTTATTATGCGTAGGATAAACAGGATAGTGTACGTGGGACAAGGCCAGATGGGAGGTGGAAAACATACAAAAAAAAATATTGTTTCGTATGACCCGAATTCAAGTCATCAGAATCTCAGAGGTTGGATTTACGATGACCCGAAATCGCGTCGTCGGAATCTCAGAGCGTTAAGAGACGACGGAAACTGAATTGCATCTTACTCAATATTAAAGGCTTTTGCTGCAATATTCAGGAAGGTCATAAGATTTATACGTTGAAAGCAACATTTTTTTTTTTTCTACTCTTAATCAGAAATGTGAGAAGGGTCAGAAACCAAGTGTGCCATACCCTCATCCCGTGATTGCTGAAGTAACTGCTGCGATGGACGCTGTGAGAAGCAGGTGGAAATATGAGCGATGGACTTATTGGCATCTCAGTGTATTGGGTTAGATATGCTGCTCAGACTATCATTGATTACAACAAGCAAGAAACTTGGTGACAAAATAGAACCTTGATTAAGACCGGTACTGATATCCAAGAAGGACAGTGGGAGTCTACAGGAGCAGGTACAGATCGACCAGGATGGAAGCAACAGATGAAGGCACAGAGAGAAGGTTACAACCAGCAAGAGGGAGAGGGACCTGGAGCGGTGGCGTCTTCATCATGGGTCCACCCCCCAGAGGCTATCGAAGCAGAGGAGGAGGATAGCATGGGGGCCAAATCATCGCAACCCCCCCCCCCCCCGGCCCCTCCTGGGGCTCTAGAACCTGAGAGTGGCTTTGGTCACCCGGGCAAGTACCGCATCTCCCAACACAACACACACAACAACAATATTCTTTCTTCACCAAGAAATGACTCTCTGGCTGTCATTTCTAGAAGACTTCTTCTCTCTGGTGACATCGAAAACAATCCATGACCCATCAACAAATACATATGTCCAACATGCTCAAAACACATCACTTTGAGTTGATAGACGAAGGGTTCAGTTCAGCCCAGTTCCTCCAAGAACTGGACCCATTTCACCTGCTCAACGCTTGCATATAGAGAACTAATACACAAACACCTGGACCTCCTCCTTACGCTCCTTCCTCCCTCCCTCTAACCCCCCCAACAGCCGCCATCTTACTCCCTCCACACCTCGTCAGCCTAACCACCGATCCTTCCCATACCATCCAATCCCCCAACCCCTCCCATTCCACCCCAACCTAATTCACTCCAACCTTACCTCTGTCACAACCTTCTCCTACCCCTTCTCCTCCAACCACACCCCCACCTCCCCCACGTGCTGCAGAACCCAACACACATCGTACACACAACATTAACATTTCTCAAGTAAACGTGGATGGCATAAACACCGAAAAACAAGAACCCATACAATTCGGCAAACAACAAAACATACACATTGCCATCTTATAAGAAACAAAACTAAGCAGAACGCAGAAAACACCTACATTTCATAACTTCATCAACATCAGACAAGACCGGGCCAACGGCAGTGGTTGTGGACTCACCACCCTGGTTCACAAATCCATCAACTTTTCAGATACTAGCACACACACAAAATCACTTCTCCCCCCACATAACACCACAATAGAAATACAATAAACCCTTTGGTGTTTATGCGTATGGTGCAGATTTCATGCACTCGTCACTGTCTGACGCAGGCTGCATCTATGCACATTTTAACTGCTCGTTACCATTTGATGCCGGTTGCGTCGAATGAAATGGCCAGTGTTTTTTGGTTATGGA
Organism: Coenobita brevimanus; assembly: GCF_032717465.1. Lineage (NCBI taxonomy): Eukaryota > Metazoa > Arthropoda > Malacostraca > Decapoda > Coenobitidae > Coenobita > Coenobita brevimanus. Next base: position 10,997,932 of record NC_136990.1, read on the forward strand.
ATGATTTCGGGGCGAGAATAAAGTACTATTTGCGTTCCCGTGCATCCCTCTGCCGTGCTCAACCCACTCATCACCCAGCATCGCCTCACTGCCCCAGTCAGTGTGCAAAGAGCATAAGACAATTTCCTTTCACGTTCCGTAAAATAGGCCCTAATTTAGTCATTCTTTATACACCAAAATGTTGCCAAATAAATTCCCTGTAACTTTTTCTCAAGAACATTTACCATGAATATTTTGCTTCTATGAGAAGACGTGAAAAAACTGAAGTTAGAAAAAAATTAAGGCAGAATTTACATTCGGCAGATCTTCTTTACAACACCATAAACAAGTACATTTATTCAGAATTGCTGTGGAAAAAAATACGATTATCGAAGCATAAATAAGGGTTGCGGATAAACTGTTTATGAACTATGAAATGCGCGGGAATAGTGCGGTGACAGGGTGGGGTCTCTCAGTGTGTGGCCTTGGGCGCCAAGGCCCGCTTCCTGAGTGCTCGTTCGATGTAGAACACATCCTGTGTCGAATAGTATCATAAGGGTTAAATCATGCACTGGTAACAAATCACACATAACAAATCAGTACATACATTCCTCCCCATTCATCCCTCACAGTACCACATAATTATTCTCCTCAAATACACCACATCACTAACATGCCCAACATCATCCTGGGTGGTGATCTCATTGCCTGACACATACAGAGGGCTGGTATTACAATCCCAAACACATAATCTTTTCATCCTCCATCAACATACCCACATCCCACACCAAGCCCACTTCCTTCCATCTTCCCCAGATATCTCCTTTGCTCCCCAAACCTCGTCCCCATAACATCCTGGAGAGTGGTCAAAACCCTTGGCCCTGACTACCTCCTGATTATCATCACTGCCAAAACCAGAAAAACCCCAGCTGGCCACAGATACATATACACAACTTATAAGAGAGCCAACTGGGAGGCCTTGACGACTGAAACAGAACAACACTTTGAAACATTAAACAGTACACCCATCACAAACATCAACACCGATGTGCACACTTTCAATACAATTATTCAAAGCACAAACAAAAGACACATTCCTAGAGGCAACAGAAAGAGGCACAATCCCAGCTTCACACCAGAAATTTAAGGCCTCATCAGTCAATGCGACACACTGCAACACTCCTAAACACCTCATACACAAGACACAGGACAATAAATACAAGCACTGAACACACAGATAAACAATAAAATATAAGAGCAGCAAGCACTAAATTGGAATAACTATCTCCAAAAACTTGATCACAAAACAAACATCAGCAAACTCAACAAAATACTAAACAGCATCACACTCTCTAACAGCATCACTGCACAATCGAACGCTGCCATTACAACGACAGACACCATACCCTCAAAAAAACAACCAGCAAACACTCTCATCAATCACTTTCATACGTCAGTCATCTAAACCCCCACTGGGACGACTGACGTCTCCTCCAACACAAGAGACGGTTCCCCACAGACCCAGACTTTGCACCCTTCTCTTACAACCAGACAAAACACATCATTAGCAACCTTAAGCACTCATCTGCCTGTGGCCCAGACAACACAAGCAATGTACACATTCAACATTTTGGGCCACAAGGCATACAAGCACTCACCAACATATCAAACTACAGCTACTCACACAACTTTATACGAACCATCTTGAAGCATGGTACTATCATCACTATCCCCAAACCCAACGGAAATCCCACGTTACCTTCCCCACAGTGCCCCATCACACTCCTCCGCACTCCCTCGAAGTCACTGAACGATTAGTATTAAAACTAGTAACACCTCACATCCCCCTAGCCCAATCACAACATGGTTTTGGGTCACTACCTCCACAAACGCTCTTCTTGCAGCCCTTACACAAGGAGTTTTTGATGGCATCAATTCAGCTAGGCTACCACACAGAACACTCTTAGTCACACTAGACATTAGCAAAGCTTTTGATGCCATCCCCCACAATAACTTCAGAAACAAAATTTTCTACACAAACGTGCACAAAAACACAAAAAGATGGCTAGCAAACTAATTAGCATGCAGATGTGTGCGTGAAACATTTGTCAGTCAGTCATTGAACATTAGAAACTTCACAAACGGCATCCCTCAAGGATCTGTCTGTCCACTACACTCTTTAACCTATACATGCACACCATACCCACACCCCACACACAAGATACACATAGCTTCCTAAGCAGACGACGTAACACTTGCATGTGCACACTAAAACGCAGAAACAGCCACACACATCCTCCAACCTTACCTCAACACACTACACTAATGGTTCACCACAGACTCAATATAGCCCCAGCCAAATCTACAGTGACCCTTCTCACAAACTGGATAGCAGAACATTGTCCCATACCATACCTCATCATAAACAACACTCCCCTACCACACACATACACATCCAAAATCCTTGGTGTAACATACAGCACAGTACATCAGTGTCATTTAAACAACACATCACAAACATTGAAGACAACACCAAGATTCAATGGCCTAAGATCACTTGCCCATACAACATTTGGACACAACAAAGTAACCACCACCACAGTATACAAACAATATTATACTATCTATCTATCTATCTATCTATAGCCCGACGCCCTAATCCCGCAAAGGGTGGCCGCAGACAAAACGCCTCCAAGTCGCTCTGTCATCCACCATTTGACTACCCTCCCCCCAACTCACCCCCCCTCCCTCATGTACCTCTCAACTCCATCCCTCCACCTCATCCTCGGTCTACCTCTCCCTCTCCCTCTCTCTACCTCACCTACATACACCCTCTCAGTCAGTCTTTTATTCCCCATGGACAATATTATACGTTCAGTGATAAATTATGCAAGCTCTGCTTGGGCCTCTAACCTCATTAAAACACACTACAGCACCTTACAGACCATACAGAACAAGGCCCTAAAAATAATCACAGGCTGCCCAGCTACCACACCCACAGACCACCTACACCAAGAAACCAACGTCCTCAGAGGCAAGGATCATCTAGACATGAAAGGCACACAAATTCTTGCCGCAGCCTCCACAGACCCACATCATCCACTACACTACACGGCAGCACATCCACACACACAGAGGAACATCAAAACAACACCCAGCACATGATATCATACACAAATATTGTCATCTCTCCCCCTTCGCCTGCCTCAAAGCAGCTTCCAGCAGCATATCCATACTCAAATCACTCGCCGCTCCATTCAGTCACTCAGAGACAACACACAGCTGCAAGCACGGCCTCCTGATATCCACCCTTCTGAATCCTACCTCCCCAGTGAGCAGAGGGTCCACCTGGCCAGGCTGAGAGTGGGCATCATCCAACCCTCTTGAGTTATCAGAAGAGGCTGGATGACTCTGTTGCTGATGCCTGTCCAGGATGCAACACGGCACCCCATACTATTAAGCACATTATGGAAGCTTGAGGGCTCTGTGAGAAAGTCCGGTCTAGGCCGTGACCTTCCTTGAAGACTCGGGGCTGTTCGGCCAGACTGCCAAGGAATCAACTACCATTACTTCTGCCAGCAAGGGGATATTTTGGAATGCAGTGATAACCCATATTGTCAATGGAAAAACATGTACTTATATTCTCTTCCAAACTGCTACATCCTCTCATAAGCCTCTGCACACTCTGACAAACCCATACACAGGTTTTCAGCACCCTACACCCTCTACGAAACCCATACACATGCTCACAACTAAGCCCTCCCATAAGCCCATGCACACACCCAAACCACCGTACACGCTTTCACAAACTCACACAGGCTCACAATACCTAAAAGTAGTAACACCCTCTCATAAACCCATATACACGCTCACAACACACTACATCCTCTTATAAAACCATGCATTTTCCCACGAATCATTCACTCTCACAAAACGATACGTTATCTCACAAACTCATAAATCTCTTACAAACTTCTGCACACGCTCACAAACCCCTACAATCGCTAGCAAACTCACACACCTTGTCCTAAATCCCTACACACGCACACAACCGCATACACACTCTCACAAACCCCTACACATGCTCACAAACCCCTACACACTATTATGGGCCTTCTCTATCCACAGCGCCTTCAATCTCCTTATTACCCTTCCCCGCCCCGGAGGGGGTCGGGGACGGGTATTATTTTGACTCGGTTTGTCTGTCTGTCTGTTAAAAATTTCACACGAAAATTTCTGGTGCGATTTTGACTAAAATTACAGGGATGATGAGCTATGACCTGATCACGTGACCAAATTTTGGGCCAAACTGGCCCAAGACCCAGGCTGTAGGACCAAAAAACGTAAAAAAAAAAAAAAATCATTTGTTATCGCCTTAACACCTTTCAAATTCGTCATATCGACATAACACTAAAACCTAAAGGTGCATCTTTCAAATCTGCATCCTATAACATGCCTCATTACACCAGGGGGGCCAACCCCCAGTCAACGGTAAGGGAGTCAATGTCAGGTGGGTCGGGCCTACAATTTCAAATGGGCATAAAAATGTAAATTTCCACACAATTTACTCCAAATTCCATATGTGACATCTTTGACTTGATATCCTGTTGTTTTTTTTATGTGACGAAGAAGGAACCAAAGGCCACGAACCCGCAAAATTGTTCCTTCCAAGAGAAAAACAAAATACACAAGAGAGCCAAATTCAAGTTCCAATCATTTCAAGATGCCTGGACACACTGCGTTTGAAAGACTGGAGATCACAGGAAGCAGGAAATACAGACAGAGGGAGACAGGTCCAGAGTTGACCTGTTGCATAAATGAAGGCCTGGGAGTAACGGTTAACTCTTGCATTAAAGAGTTGGACAGAAAAGGGATGACAGTTTGCTGCTAGACGGGTGCTACGCGCCGGTTGTAGAGGTGGAGGAATGCAAGCAGACAGTTCAGAAGAGCAGTGGCCATTGAAGAGGAAATAGAAAAGAGATAACGATGCAACAGTGCGGCGAAGAGACAGAGGTTGAAGGGAGTCAGTAAGAGGAGGAGAGTTAATGAGACAAAAAGCCTTTGACTCCACCCTATTGAGAAGAGCTGTATGTGGGGAGCCTCCCCACACATGAGAGTTGTACTCTACACAGGGACGGATAAAACCCCTGTATAGAGTCAACAATTGTGCAGGGGTAAAGAAGGAACGGAGTAGGCTTAGCACAACTAATCTCTTGGAAGCAGATTTTACAAGAGATGTCATATGATCTTTCCAAGATAAGTCCCGAGTAAATGAAACCCCAAGCATGTTCAAGGATGATGCAGGATTAAGCCGAATATTATTAAACATTAGTGGGTACTCCTGTGCAAGATTTTGTCGGGTTTACAGGTGTAAGAACTGAGTCTTAGATGCATTAAAAACAACCAGATTATTTTACCCCAATCAGAAATACGAGCCAAGTCAGACATTAGGTGTGCCATAGCCCCATCCCTTGTTTGTTGAAATAACTGCTGAGATGGGCGTTGCGGGAACCGAATGGAAAGGTGAAGGGTGGAGTCATCAGCGTATGAGTGGATAGGGTTAGATGTACAGCTTAAAAGGTCATTGATGAATAAAAGGAAGAGAGTTGGTGATAGGACAGAGCCCTGAGGAACACCACTGTTGGTAGACCTAGGAGAAGAACGATGGCAGTCTACAACAGCGGCTATAGAACGACCAGAAAGGAAACTAGAGATGAAGGCACATATAGGAGGATAAAAACTGTAAGAGGGCAGTTTGGAAAGTAAAGAAACATGCCAGACTCGATCGAAAGCCTTTGAGATGTCAAGTGCAATGGCAAAGCTTTCGCCAAAGTCCCGAAAGGATGACCGGAAGTCTGAAAGGTAGGTGAGAAGATCGCCAATGGAGCGTCCCTGACAGAACCTTACTGACGATCAGAAAGAAGGTTGTGATAGGAAAGATGCTTTAAAATTTTTCTATTAAGAACAGACTCGAAAACCTTTGAGATACCAGATGTTAAAGCAATTGGACGATAGTTACAGGGTTGGGAATGGTCACCCTTCTTTGGGACTGGCTATATGAGAGCAAACTTCCAGCAAGAAGGAAAGGTACAAGTTGATAGACAAAGGCGAAAGAGTTTGCCTAGGCAGGGTGTCAGCACAGAAGCACAGTTCTTGAGAACAATAGGAGGGACTCCATCAGCCCCATATGCCTTTTTAGTACTGAGGCCTGTAATGGCAGAAAATACATTGGCTGAAGAATTTTAATGTCAGCCATGAGGAAGTCAGAGGGAGGAAGTGATGGATGAACAGCACTGGAATCATCTAAGGTGGAACTGGAGGAGAAAGTCTGAGCAAAGAGATCTGCTTTATCAGTAGAAGAAATAGCTATAAAGCCATCAGAGTAGAAAAGAGGAGGGAAGGATTGTGAGGTAAAGTTGTTAGAAAGGTTTTTGGCAAGATACCAGAAGGAGCGGGAAGAATTCGAGTTGGAGAGTTGAGAGCATTTAGAACGGATGAAATTATTTTTAGCAGAGCGAAGAACAGACTTATCACGATTCCGGGCAGAAAGGTATAAAAGATGTGATTCAGGGGTGGGTTCGCTCCTGTCCGTTTTATAGGCCATCTCCTTCTTGCGGACAACATTAGAACAAGTGTGATTAAACCAACGCTTTCTTGCATTAGTCAAAGGATATGAAAAGGGAATGTATACTTCCATGCCCGAGAGAATAACCTCAGTAATGCGCAAGGCACACTCAGATGGCTCATGGCCATGGAAGCAATAATCATTCCAGGGAAAATAGAAGTACTGCCTGAGGGCCTCCCAATCTGCAGCTCCAAAGTGCCACAGACGACGTTTCTTTGGAGGGTCCACAGGCCGTACTGGAGTGATAGGACAGGTTAAGGTAATAAGGTTGTGATCAGAGGAGCCCAACGGAGAGAAAAGATTAACAGTGTAAACAGAAGGATTAGTTGTAAGGAAGAGGTCATGTATGTTGGAGCTCTCTCCAAGGTGGTCAGAGATACGGGTAGGGTGCTGCACAAGTTGCTCTAGGTCATTAAGGATAGAAAAGGTGTAGACTTGTTCACCAGGTGGATCAGTGAAAGGAGAGGAGAGCCAAAGGTGGTGGTGAACATTGAAATCTCCTAGAATGGAGATTTCAGAGAAAGGAGAAATGGATTGAATGCATTCTACTGTGGATGTAAGATACTGGTAGTCAAAGAATTTTTGATAGTCAGTAGAATTTGGAGATAAGTAAACAACGCAGATATATTTAGTCAGAGAATGACAGGAAAGCCGAAGCCAGAGTGTAGAGAATTCAGAAGAATCGAGTTCAGGAACACGAGAACAATATAAGTGTTGAGTATATATACACAACAGCCACCTTTGGCTTTGAAAGGAGTATAGAGAAATTAGGAAGATACAGAAAAGGGTCTGCTGTCAGTTGCCTCAGAGAGCTGATTCTCAGTTAGAAAAAGAAGGTGAGGTTTAGAGAAGGAGAGGTGGTGCTCAACAGAGGCGAAAGTTAGAGGAAAGGCCACGAATGTTTCAGAAATGAAGAAGAAGAGAGTCAGACAGTGGTTCCAGGCATCTCGAGTCGCCACCGAGAGAGGGGCGGAAGGTGGAGGCATTTATGGCTCCCCCTCCTGGGGACTCCGAGGCCACGTGTTTTGCTTCCATGATTTTTTTAAATATTGGAAACGGAAGTGTGGTGTGTATTGTGCATGTAGTTTGGTGTTGATAGAGAAACTTGTATTGGAGAGCATGCTGGCCTACTCTCTGTGTTACTGAGACACTGAAAATGTTCAGCAAAGGGGGATGGTCGGGTCCTAGTCCCGAGGGCTGATGAAACGGGAGCTCCAGCTCTCCCTGTCATCAGCTTTCCATCCACCTTGGGAGTACTGTCCTGTTCGACTGGTGCTACAATCTACATCAGCACTAAAATGACTGCGGGAGACGTGTATGCTGTGCCTTGGCACCGCTTCTTGTTCATTCTTGTGAGTATATATTCTCCTATTGCACCTCCTGTACTTCTTGGTTTCATCTGGTTGAATATAGCAATGCCTAAAAATTCTTGCTATGATACTCGGGCCAAAGATGATTCTCCTGGACATGTTGCACTAGGAAGAAAGGTGACGGAAGGAAGGAAGGAATAATGAAAAACTAGCACCAAGCCAAAATGTGGCTATGTGGCACTAAGGTTGAAGGGAGCATGGTAAATAATCATGTTAAATGTATGATATGAAGTTCAATAAGAAACGATAATATTAGAAGCAGAAACAGTGGGAGAGTCATCTAGGAGGTCATTAAGTTGTGGGTGCTGACGGAGTGAGGGAAAGAAGAGGAATGCTGCAAGACGTTGCAATGTAGACAAGCAATCAAGAATAAGATGATGGATAGTCATAGGGCAGTCCCAGTGTGAGAAGGTGGGCTGAGGATCATGACTTATCAAATGACCATGAGTTGGATAGGTATGACCTAAGCGAAGACGAGAAAGGATTGTTTCCCATCAACGATTGGGGTGCGCTGATGTGTGCCAGGGAAGAACATTGGGTTTAACACTATGAAGTTTGTTGTGAACCTGTTGGTCCCAATATGACTGCCGACGACCATGGAAGAGACTGGTTAGAAGAGGGAAACAATTAAAAACCAGAATTCGGCAGAGGGAGGACCTAGAGGAGAAAGCAGCAGAGGGCGCCAATCTGTCAGCCTGTTCATTACCTGTAATTCCAGTATGGCTAGGAACCCAGCAGCAGCTAACCGAATTTTTTCTAACAAAAAGATGGAACAGCCACTCCTGATTCTGGGTGATTAGAGGACCAGAAGAAGGCACGGTGTGTAAGGAAGTGAACACACTGTGAGAATCGATGAAGATAGCAAAAATGGAAAAAGAGAACATTGGAAGATATTTCATAGCAAAAAGAATGGCATACAGTTCTGCAGTAAGGATACTGGCAATGGAGAGGAGTGTACTGTGAACGGAGGAGTCAGGAAACACATCAGCAAACCCAACACCATGATAAAATTGAGAGCCAGTAGTAAAGATATGCGTAGCAGAAGAGTGACAGGAGAAATGTTAGAGAAAAAGGGAGTGAAGTGCATTTGGGGGAAGAAAAGACTTAGAACACGGGAGAAAAGAAGGGCAGACTACAGCAGGAGGCAGAAGGCAGGGTGGGAAGGAAACTGGACATAGTAAAAGAATAGGAGGAAAGGTAAAATCAACAGCTTGAAGAAGGGTGGGGACACGAAGTGGAAATAGAAGGAGATGGGAGACTGAAAAGAGCATTGAATTAAGGCTGGGAGGGCTGAATAACTTATTCATAGGGAACTGAAGGAGAATATGTATAGGACCTGACAGTGAGAAGAGAATGACGATAAGAGAGGAGAAATGCCCGACTTGGCACAAAAGACTTGCAATGGAAGTCGGCTAAAAAGCACCAATAGTTAAACGAAGACCAGTAAGATGAACGGAATCTAGCTTTGAAAGAATGCGAGAGAAGGGAGAAGAGGCAGTCTGGTAACTATAATCGAGTTTGAAACAAAGAAAGAGTGAAGACGAAGAAATGTGACGCTATCAGCACCCCATGAAAGATGAGACAGCGTTTATAGCAAATGAAGACGATGAAAAGCACAAGACTTGAGGGAAGATATATGTGCATTCCAATTTAACCGAGAGTCAAATGTGAGGCCAAGAAATTTGGTGGAGAATTGGTAGGGAAGAGTGATGTTATATACTGTAAGTACAGAGAAGGCTGTGGTATGGTTCGCAAACGAATAAATGTCACTGCACAGGACTTAGAGGTAGAAAAAAGAAAACCATGAGTAGTAGCCCACGTGGAGGCTGCATCAATGGCAGACTGAATAAGTGATTGGAGTCGAGGTAGATCTGAATCTGCAGTGTAAATAGCTAAATCATCAACATGACCTTCTAAGCTGTACATCTAACCCTATCCACTCATACTCTGATGACTCCACCCTTCACCTTTCCATTCGGTTCCCGCAACGCCCATCTCAGCAGTTACTTCAACAATCAAGGGATGGGGCTATGGCACACTTAATGTTTGACTTGGCTCGTATCTCTGACTGGGGTAAAAATAATCTGGTTGTTTTTAATGCATCTAAGACTCAGTTCTTACACCTATCAACCCGTCAAAATCTTCCACAGGTATACCCAGTAATGTTTAATAATATTCAGCTTAATCTTGCATCATCCTTGAACATGGTTGGGGTTTCATTTACTCGTGACTTATCTTGGAAAGATCATATGACATCTCTTGTAAAATCTGCTTGCAAGAGATTGGGTGTGCTAAGCCGACTCCGTTCTTTCTTTACCCCTGCACAATTGTTGACTCTATACAGAGGTTTTATCCACCCCTGTGTGGAGTACAACTCTCATGTGTGGGGAGGCTCCCCACATACAGCTCTTCTCAATAGGGTGGAGTCAAAGGCTTTTCATCTCATTAACTCTCCTCCTCTTACTGACTCCCTTCAACCTCTGTCTCTTCGCCGAACTGTTGCATCTTTATCTCTTTTCTATCACTACTTTAATGGTCACTGCTCCTCTGAATTGTCTGAATGCATTCCTCCACCTCTACGACGGGTGCATAGCACCAGTCTAGCAGCAAACTCTCATCCCTTTTCTGTCCAACTCTCTAATGCAAGAGTTAACCGTTACTCCCAGGCCTTCATTTATGCAATAGGTCAACTCTGGAACTGTCTCCCTCTGTCTGTATTTCCTGCTCCCTATGATCTCCAGTCTTTCAAACGCAGTGTATCCAGGGATCTCGAAATGATCGGATCTTGAATTTGGCTCTCTATTGTATTTTGTTTTTCTCTTGGAGGGAACTGTTATTGCGGGCTCATGGCCTTTGGTTCCTTCTTCCTCTCATAAAAAAAAAATACAGAGAGGCCGAAAGAGAAGGGAGTAGAGAAAAGACAATGCCATTTATGTCTATAAGAAAAAGGGTAGTACTGAGGATACAGCCTTAGTGAACACCTTCAGGCTAGGTAAAGGCACGGGAAAGGTGGTCTCTTAGACGAACACGAAAGGTCCGGAGGGAAAGAATATTCTGAAGAACTACACATACAGTATGTTACAATGCAAACCAAGGGAGCGAAGACAACGATGAATATGATACCTCCATGCCGTAATGTATGCTTTATCTTAATAAAAAAAGACGGCAATGGCCGACTGCCGGGGGGAAAAAGCAGACTGGATGAAATATTTGAGTTTGAGAAGGGGACCTTAGGAGCTGCGTGCTTTGCGATATGCAAACTGTAAGGGAGAAAGAAGACTACGGGATTCAAGGTGCCACATGAGTCTGGTATAGACTATCCATTCAAGCAGTTTACATAAACAGCTAGTCAGGGCTATGGGACGGTAATCTTGAGGACGGCGCCCAGTTTTACGAGGTTTAAGAAACGGGAGAATGATTGCTATAAGCCAATCAGAAGGAAAGAAACCTTCAGTCCAGAATTTATTATAGAGACCCAAGAGAAAGGATGTGGCTTGTGGAGAGAAGTGTTTTAGCATAGCATAATGAACACCATCAAGTCCCTCACTCCTATTCTTAGAAGATTTAAGACTAGTGAAGACGATAATTCATGAAGAGAAAAGGGAGCGTTAAGATCTCCCTCAGATGACAGCGTAAAAGAAATCAGTACGGATTCAGTACCAGACTTAAGGCGATGAAATTCTTGAGAGTGATGATACCCACTGCTAATGAGACTAAAATAATTACCTAAGGCAAGTGCAAGTAAGGAAGCATCGGGTACAGACTGGCCATTGATATGAAGTACCAGGGCTTGGGGTGGGAGATGGTTGCCTGATAATCTATGAAGTCGGGACCATAATGCTACAGCAGGCGTAGTTACAGAGATGGAGGAAACAAGTCTCTCCAACTAGCACATTTAGCCTGACAAATGGTACGACAGAAGGCAGTGGAATCTTGACGAAACATAAAGAGGCTACGAATCCGATCGGAAGTGGACTGTTGACAGTGAAAATTTTCCAAGCGGCACGTTTCACGTGGAGAGATACTGAACAAGCAGGAGACCACCTGGGAACACGATTGGCCCTCGATGGTTGTGTATCACGGGGAATGGCAGTGAGGGCATCACTTAAAACATGGACAAGGAAAAAGGACAACATATTATCTTGTGGAGACGAAAAAGAGAAGAAGATAACTCCCAATCAGCAGCGTGGAATGAAGGGGATGAGGACGAGGACAGTAAGTAGCAAGAGAGTGTTGAACGGGGAAGTGATCACTAAAAAGAGTGTCTTCTAATACCGACCAATAAAAATGGAGGGACACTGAAGGGGAGCAAAGCAATAGATCCAAATAAGAAACGGAAGGAGTACGGAGATCCAAGTGAGTAGGGTTGCCAGTGCTGAGGATTAAAAGATCTTGAGAAGAAAGAGACTCTTCTAATGAACGTCCCCTAGTTGTGATCACAGAGTCACCCCACAGAGACTGTCGGCAATTGAAGTCACCAAGAAGAAGAACTAGGGGAGGAAAGGAATGATGGAACGTGACAAAGTTTGGAAAAGCAAGAGGAACAGAAGGAAACAAATAGAGAGAGCAAACAGTGATCCATAGATGGAGGAAGACACGAGCTGAAGTATGAGGGATAGAAGAAGAAATAGGAAGAGGGTCAAAGGGGACATCATTCCGGATAAGAAGGGCAGTGTCATATGAAGGAGGGGATCCAAGAAACTTATAGCCAGGGACAGGAACCGAGGAAGTATGAAGAAAGGTTTCTGAAGTAGAGGGTTATGGGAGGAAATAAGAAAAAGAAGGTCCACGCGATGGGTACGGGAGCCTGTAATATTCCACTGAAGACGACTATGGAAAATCAAGTGTGGGAAGAGCACAGAGACTGCATACAGCATTGAGGGAGAGAATATCCAGGAGGCATAGGTGAATCAAGAATGGAAGAGATTGGGGAAGATGGGGAGGACATAGAGATCATAGAGGAGGCATAGAGGAAGAATGGGAAACAAAAAAGAAGGGAGGAGAAAGTGCTGGAGACTTAGAAATGGGAGGGGAAGGTGCGGGAGAGGTAGAAGTAGTCGGAATAGGAGGGAGTGGGGAAATTGGAAACTGTATTTCCACAGTGACAAGGGTAGGCAAGGAAGAGTTATGGTGAAGATAACTGATGATACTTTGCTGGGATTCTGCTTCCATAGGAAAGGACAGAAGTTGAGTGTGGGCTGGTGACATAGCATTATGGTGACTTGTTTGGAGAAGGGGGAATACTGGATAGGCTGGGAAGTAGAGGAAGGGAGGGAGAGGCCCAGAATATAAGATGAAGAGGAAACAACAGCAAGTTTATGTTTCTTAGCTCGGGGAGAAAGTGAGGGAGGAGAAGTTTGCGCGTATACTGTATGGGAAGGAGGTGGAGTGGAGAGAGCAGAACTAACAAGAGAGGGAAAGGAGGAACAGGAATCAGGAAGAGAAGCAAGAGTGCCAGGAGAATTTGAGAGAGATACAGAAGTCGAGACACTGGATGAACTGAAAACCTGTGATATAGGAATGGGTCAGGCCACACGTGCATAATTATGAGATGCTAGGGGAGCGTCCCAAGCTACGTGCTTGTCAATGGGCTTCTCGGAGGGTAAGCCCGTTTTCCATCAGATATGGGGCACTGGCTTAAAAAATATGAGTAGGAAATTTTCTGTAGGAGATTTTATAATGTCCCCCACAGTTCAGGCAGGACTGGAAGGGCGATAAACATGTGTTCGCAGGGTGTCCAGCTTGCCGACATTTGGGTCAAACAGCCTGTGACAGGTAGTAATTTGCTGCATGGCCAAAACACCAGCAGAAAGTGCATTGATGAAGGGCAGGAACGTATGCCATAACAGAGAATACTGTGCCTCCGATAATAATGGAGGAGGGAAGATCTAGAGATTTAAAAACTATAATGAGGATGTTGGATGATTGTTGGTGGCGTCCTCGGGGAGGGATTGTGTAACACTGAACTGAAAGGATCTGGTTATTTTGTTCAGGGAGGTTGAATCTGATATCTTCTGAGTCGCCTGTGAAATTTCTATTTCTAAAAGACAAGAAAGCAGGAAGACGGACAGTGCCTGTTGCTGAATGCAATGGTACATCTGGAGAGACTGAGACTGGATTTCCATATGGGTCAACTTATGGTGTGACTTTCTGCTTGAGCTGCATTTTGTACTTTGAGATGAGAGTCATTGGGTTGCACACAGAAAGCAATATCTTCTACTACATGTCATAACAGTGAGGGATGAAATGGGAGGTCGTCTGTTTGAGAACTGATGTTAAAATAATGTGAGCAGGCCTGGGGTAAAAAAAAAAAAAAAAAAAAGGTGGTTAAGACAGGGTGAGTGAGTCTGGAAGCAGTTTCAGGACGGGACGAGGAAGCCAAAGAAACAGAAGGGGTAGAAGTAGGAGGGGGCAGAGGCACATAAGGTTCAAAAGTTGCTATACAAGATGAACAGGCAGATAGAGTTGTACATGGAGGGGACTGTGAGGCGGGAGATGATGTAGTTAAGCAATATGAAACAGGCAGAGAAACAGTGCAAGGCGCCAGAGAAGTACCAGGAAGAGAAGCTGGGGTCGCCATCGGGGTAAAAAAAAAAAAGTGACAGAACTGGGGGAAGGGAAATCAGAAACAATTTCCATAATTTTCTTTTGGAAGGAAAAGGCTCACCATGACTGTTAAAAAAAAAGAAGGATTGTTTGGACAGAACCCCAAGTCCAGTGGCCTGGCCAACGACCCAACGAGGAACCAGGCTAGAGACATGCACTCCCTACCGTACCCAAGAAAGGATAGCAACTACGTGTGAGAGAGCAAAGTCTCTCACGACAATGATGGGCCACTGGCTATTGGCCGAGACTCCGAACACTAAGCAACAGCACCTCAGGATCAGAATGCTGTAGCCCAGCAGCAGTTCCGCCTCCGCAGAGGTCCACCTCTGCAGAAGTCCACACCAGTTACTGGGGTCGTGCCGAACCACCATGATCCCTACAATTGCCCAGACCAATAGCCCACGGACACACCCCAATCCGTCCTGTTGCAACCTATTAAAGGTCATTGATATGAATTTTGATTGTAGAAAATGCCACTTTATTCAAAGCCAAAGACTGGATAGAGAAGATAGGGGAAAGGGAAGGAAGAAGCAACAGTAGATTTTTTTTTTTTTTTTACGTGTCCGACTCTGGGCAAAGGCTCATGGCCTATTTCTTGGGGGCGGTGGCCCATCCCAAGGCCCAGTAGTCCTCCTACACCTCCACATGTCACCATTTCGGCACTAATACCCACCGTACTTATTGAATACATGCTAGGGCTGTCTCATACAGGCCTAGTGTACTGGTATTAGCGGGAGTACTTTTATGACATGTCGGCGGGTCATCTAGTAGATCAGGAAAGTCTGCTTTTAGGAAATTCAAATCCTTAAACTGTTCCCTGCCCCAGCCGGGATTCGATCCTGGGTCCATTAGGACTGCAAGCCGCCTCTCTACCGATTCAGCCACGCCTTGCAAACTTAGTTGTGGCGGCGACAGGGACCGAAGGGGAGGGGACAGGGCAGAACAGAGTGAAGACGCAAGTGCGGAATCCACCTAACAACCAAACCTCCACATACCCTGGAGTTCATTAAGGTACCCAGCAATGGCTCCCAGACACGTCAAGTCCTAATCGACGTCTCTGAAGCCCCTCCACGACAACAACGAGCAAGGAAATGGGGGGAGGGGGATTGTATTTAATTTCCCCTCAAAAAAACATATCCTGTTGAACTAAAAAAGTATGATGTTAATTATATCACAGTTAACATTTCGTCATTGAACTGAAGGTGTTGGCAGTTCGTTTAAATTCCTGCCATATGAAGACATCATATTCATTCGACATCCAATAGACATATGATTTTGCTGGGCTTGAAAGATACTTCTCTTAAGAAAAGGGATAGACACAACTTTTAATATGCAATTTGTACGCTTAATTGTATTTTTACTAAACATCTTATCGTTGGGAGGTGCAGGTCGCAGAACCTCCTCATAATGACCTTTAAAGATCGCCGTGCAGTAGGTAGCCATGAATCTGCCCATCTTCCTTTATTTTTTTTTCTTTCTCCTCAATCATCACATCCAACACATTTTACCAAACCCATCACATTCCTCATCATCACCATCACATCTACAAAGACCCACACCAAATTTTCGCTGCTTTATTTAGGCTACAATGAAACTCATTCCGATCAGCAACCTTTCCTTTACTTGACGAGGGCCCATATTCACAAATAGGCTTGGGCATAAGTTGCGTTGAAGATTTTTTTATTCACACCCTACACAGTAACACTTAATACCCAGGTTCACGGTTAACAAAAAGTAAACTCACAAAAAGATTCAGTGCGTGTAATTATGACTAAATATAATAAAATAAACAATGCAAGAAGAACACACAAATTAACTCAAGATCGTCCCGAATATAACTGTATAATTTATCACCAACAACACTCCAAAATATAACAAAGACCACAAATGTAAATTATCCACAAAGTTAAAACCCTAACTTAGTTTCCAATACAAGGGTTAACAACAACTGGCACCCTCTGATGGATAATTAAAAACCCAGCTCCTCACTCTGCCCCGTCCAAAATCATTCTCCCGGATCAATCTGTCGGCTTGTGTGAAGCCACCACCGGTAGGACTTGACGTCACCCTGGTAAATGGTGCCTCGTCCAATCACACGTGAGAGAACCTTGAACCAATCATCACGTTCCAGCGTTGACAGTTGTATGAAAGTAAGAAAGGAATCTCCGAGTGCCACAGCCTCTGAACTGACGTCCCACTCCGACTAACTGAAGCCTCAGGTGAGCGTATGTGATGAATGAAGCAGAAGTTGAGGTAGCTGATGCTTCAGGTGAATTCGTATTGGCAATTCACGTCACAATATATATATATATATATATATATATATATATATATATATATATATATATATATATATATATATATATATATATATATATATATATATATTTTATGTGTCCGACTCTGGGCATAGGCTTCACAGCCTGCTTCCAAGGCCCGGTAGTCCTCCTACATACCATACACCTCTACATGTCACCACTTCGGCGCTAACATCCACCGTCCATATTGAATACATGCTAGGGCTGTCTGTACATATCAGTACTTCTACCTTCGCTCATTCATACACAAAACAGTTCACAACCAAACCTAAATATATTTGAAAATAAAACAAGAGCACTAAATATTTATTTATGACAGTAAACCCTGGAACACTGTTGTCCAACCTATGTGCGGTAACACTGTCATCTGACCTGACACACCCGATTTTGGAAAATCAATAAAAAATATATGATGCAATTATATAAAAAAAAAATTAGGTTCCTAAAATGTTCAACATTTCTATTGTTTATTAAATGCTCAAATAATATTAATTTTAAAATGTTATAAGTGGAAGGCGGGTACTGAAAAAAAATAACTAGAAATGCCATTTTTTGTATATGTCCTCAAAAAAATATCACCCACCCCCTGAAAAAAGTCTGACACATAAAGTGGTAGGCTTTGGACTGGTTATTCCTCACTGGATACTCAGTTACACTTCCAGATTTGAAGTCCAAAGCATCACTGAAATCTCCAGGGGAAGTAGAGCATAGCAGGGGACAACTAAGTTTATGAAAATGAACGTATTGAGCAAAAAAAAAATGAAAGGAAGTTATGTGACAAAGCAGTTATTAGGGGAATGTCTTTCTGCAACTTCGTGAATTTGTTTTGAGGCCAGGTCTTGCTGTTACTGCAAAATACCGTGTATGTTATTTTACCTGGAAAAAAGATCTGTTGTTGTACATGCAGTTCAACCACAGCATATACAATATTTGATGACAAACAACATACATACAGTAAATATATAGATGTATACATGATTACAAAGCTACAAACATATCTACATACAGTACATACATGTAGCTAAGAACATAACTATGCTGCTACATACATGCTCTAAATCCTAAGCAACAAATGTAGCAACATACATATTTAAGAACATACCTACGAAATACAGATGCCTTGTTTACAACGAAGCTCCGATGGCTGTATGCATAATTTTCAAAATTTTGCATTTATTACTGTCGTCTGATACAGGGATGGATTTGCCATACTACGCTTATCACTGTCGTCCGATCTGTCAGGTACAAAATGAAAAAGTATAGAAAGAGCAGAGGAAAAACAACAACTCACCCTTCCACGGCAAAAGACAAACGAAAAGTCGGGCTATATGTCTCTCATGTGCTGATACCTAGTAGTAGCCCTTGAGATCACCTGATGAAAGGCGCGTGGGTCTGCCAGATCAAATGATAGTGTGCTTGAGTTAACTGCTGTGTACATTTTCTCATCCTAAGAATTTGCTGAAATCATTCAAGAATCGGCATCCAGGTCAGTATTCACGGAGTCTTTTCGGCTAAGGTACAGTATTATGTAAGATTATTTGTTTGAGAGCAAGAAGCACGTAAAGAGACTAGTGATGAGGAAAAAGAAGGAGGTAAATGAGGATCTAGGAAGAAAAATGGATGCGAACTACTCTGAAAGAAAGTCATTCTGGAAAGTGGTGCAGAAATGTAGAAGTGAAAGCGGAAAGAAATGTGATAGTGTGAAGGATGCAGGTGGTAGATTATTAACCCATGGAGATGAAGTAAGGACCAGATGGAAAGAATATTTTGAAAGCCTGAAGAATGGGAATAGAGAGAGCAGAGCAGCTGTATACATGACTGGTTTTTGGGGTGTGCAGAGAAGGAATGCAGTGCCAGGAGACGTGACACTCGCACAGGTGAAGAGTGCTGTGAAGCGGCTGAAATGTGGGAAAGCAGCTGGGGCTGATGAGGTGTATGCAGAGATGCTTAACTAATGGAGAGAGTGGAATGAAATTCTTGTTGGAGATATGTAAGAAGGCATGGAGGAGTGAAACTGTGCCTGCAGAGTGGAAAAAGGCTGTGATTCTACCCCTGTACAAAAATAAAGGTGAGCGAAGGGAGTGCAAGAATTATCATGGCATTATTGAGTATGGTAGGGAAGGTATATGGAAGAATTATTATAGAGTAAGTAAGAGAGATATCAGAAGTCCTAGTGAGTGATGAACAGAGTGGCTTTAGGAGTGGCAGAGGATGTGTGGACCAAATATTTGCAGTGAGACAGATAGTAGAGAAGGCTTGTGAGAAGAACCATAAGATGTTTATGGCATTCACGGATTTGGAAAAAGCATATGACAAAGAGGACAGAGAAGGATTGTGGAAGGTTCTGTGCATGTACGGTGTAGGGAGTAAGCTGCTAGGTGGCGTCAAGAGTTTTATGATGGTAGTGAAGCATGTGTAAGGGTTAATGGGCATCTAAGCGAATGGTTCACAATCGGTGTGGGAGTGCGACAAGGTTGTGTGATGTCCCCATGGTTGTTCAGTATATATACTGTATATGGATGGGGTGATGAGAGAAGTAAAAACACGAGTAATGGAGAGAAGGATAGTGTTGGTAATGAATGGTGATGGATGGAATATCTCAAATTTATTGTATGCTGATGATGCAGTACTGCTTGCAAGTACCGGACAAGAACTTGGTTGGCTAGTGCAGAGTTTTGCTGATGTCCGTGAGCGTCGTGCCTTGAGAGTAAATGTAGAAAAGAGTAAAGTGATGGTTATTGAGAGAGAAGGTGACTCCTAGTGCGATGTAATAGTGAGTGGAGAGAGACTGGAATTGGTGAGAGAGTTCAAATACCTGGGTACAGTGTCAGAAAAGAAAGGAAAAGGTGCAATCGAGGTAGAAAGTAGGATGACACAAAGAAGAAAAGTAGCTGGTGCAATAAAGGCCTTGATAAGAAACAGAGGCTTGAGTGTTCAAGCTGCACGAGGCTTACATGAGGGAGTGTTAGTGGCAACTATAACATATGGGTATGAGACTATGGTGTGGCATGAATATGAAAAGTCAAGGGTAAGAGCAGTGGAGATGGGACTGCTGAGGAATGTATGTGGTGTACAGAGGGTGGATAGGATACGAAATCATGTGATTCATGAAAGATGCAGAGTGAGGAAGTCTGTGGACACCAGAATCGAAAAGAGTGTACTGAGATGGTATGGTCATATGGAGAGAATGGATAACAATAGAGTGGTGAAAAAGGCATATCTGAGCAAATTCGAAGGAGGGAGGAGGCGAGATAGGCCAAGGAGAATGTGGAGAGATATGGTGGATGAGGGTTTGAGGAAGAGAGGTTTGGAAGTCGGTGAGGCTAGGGAACTGAAAGGAGATCGAGCTGACTGGATGAATGTTGTGAGGGGAAGTGCATGATCAGGGATTTTGGGACCCCTTTTTAACATGGCAGCGTCTGGACTGACTCTATCGGATACGATTATGTGAAGCTACAGAACATGGTGAATGTTTTTGGCGTATCCGATAGAGCCAGGATTCCAGGGGCTTGAATGATGAGTGAATGGAAGCGTGGCCCATTGGATTGGGCAAATTTGGGCCGTCTAGACATTGCTACTCCTCATCTTGCCCTAGGGTGGGAAAGGTGGTCCGGGTAATGATGATGATGATGATGATGATGACTTGTTTGTAATTATATATTCGCTCATACACCTAGAAAACGCTAAACAACCAAAATTTTTAATTTAAGCAAAGAATTTTTACAATAAAAAAAATGATTTCTAATGGAATCTTGTTTAGGGCAAGTGTGTGTGTATATATATTTATATATATATATATATATATATATATATATATATATATATATATATATATATATATATATATATATATACATGAGAGAGAGAGAGAGATAGAGAGTTACGAGGCGGAAAAAGTAAATCAAGACTGCAATTAGACGGTATTAGTAAGAGATCAGTCATGCCGTGTGAGTGACGTGGATGATGGCTGTTATGAGAAGAGGGGACGCTCCGGAAAACCAGTATCATGAGGGGACGGCAGAGGGATGCAGTGATGGCTGGAGGAAGGCGGCCAGTAATATAATTTCAGCAAATGTAAGGCAGGGAATTCATGACGCGTGAAGGAGTAGAAAGGAGCAGAAGGAAAGTTGCTGGAAATAAGGCAACTGTGCTGTTTGTCCATTTGAGTTTGTGTAACATATTGTAAACCAGTGAGATACTTTACAAATCTTACTGAGGTCGGAAAGTGGTCTAACAACTCTTGTATCCACCGAGGGAAAATTAATTATAATGTCGTCAGATTGGATACTGAATGATTATGCTCGTCATATGAGAAACGTAAGCGCCGTATAGTTATAATTAACGTGGATTGCAAACCTTGTAGGGCAGCAACGTTTACTGCATATTAATAATATATCACGGTCTGACCTCTCTTTGTTGCCTTGTTCCCAAATCCATCTTCCCCATACCGTCAGCTACAGGTATAGAGCGAAATGTTAGCTGATTCATTAACACAGTAAGAATATCTGATGGGGTCGTAATGGTCTAAGAACAGCTTTGGAAAACTCAAATGGCATTTCTGGAGGACGGGGTTAAAAAAATAATAGTGTATTGTGTCTATATCAACTAGTAATAACTCACACTAACGTAATGCTGCTGTGTGCTAATGACTCCAGCTTCCCTCACACTATACCCATCCCTTAACCCTTCCTTAGTCCTGCGGGGTATTCAAACGTGGTTAGTCCGGTGGGGTGTTGCAACACTCCAATACAAAACTACATGTAGTGTTTCTAACATGTAAAATATATTCATACAGCCGCTTCAGAATATCTCTGCAATCACTAATGAAAAAATTGAATGCCTTGTAGGTGGCGTTTATTAATTTATAATAAAATACAATAAATTATATCAGTGTAAAAAATAAAAATGGACTCATATCTCATTTATCAGGTAAACACGCACAGGAAAATACATTTTGTGATTTTTAAATTCAGTATAATGATAAACTATATGCAAAAAAAAAAAATAAGATAAAAAAAAACAATCTACATCACAAAATGATCTAAATGGTTAATTTGATGGGGTGACTGGACACCCCAAGGGGGGGGGGGGAGTGCCCCTCTCTCTCACTACAGCAGAGGCAGGACTAAACCAATCCATATGCTCCCTCTCCTCACTGAATCAGGAGAGTACTGGAACGGAGAGAAATATTCCAATTACCAGCTAGGAAATATGAGCATCTAAAAAAAATTTCGGGTGCCAAAACACCCCACCAGACTAACGAAGGGTTAAACCTGCTGCCCTGTCATTCCACCTTGCTTGCACCAATCCTCCCTGTCAGTATTACCTTTCGCCAAACTAGTAAGTCTCGAAGTCTCAGCTGTTTAAAATGATCCATCTTTCAGACACTGACACGTGGTGGGCCAGAAGTATCCATGAACATGAACATCAATAGAGATCGTATTTGCCAGTGGCCTACTGTGTGTGCAATGTTGCCTGCTCAGAGGCGGCCGATTATGAAGCTAGATTTCGCAGACGCTGATATACAGGCGTGGTGTGGGAAAGAGGAAAGAGAAATTATGAGAAGCGGTAGACTGGGCTTTTACCAAATGGATAATGTGTGTGAAGTAGTAACTCGACCAGTGTTTCAGTACTGGTTAATTTACTGCCTTAGTCACTGGCACGAAAAAGTGGAATGTTAGCATAATGGTGGTTGACTTAGAATCATTTTCTTCTCTGACGCATTGACCTAGAGATATTTCCATCTGTTATGCTGTCAGTGTATCTAATTATTAGTCGTACAGAGTTACTTATCAAGGGGAAGTCTGGTTACTGAGGTACAGTGTCCTCAAACTGTGATATGTTTTGTCTGGGTTAGGGTTTGGGCGAGAGAGGGACCAGTAGATTTTTAGCGTGTTAAGAGAATTTATTTTTGCTTAAGGTCTATTGTCCGTGTAAATATTTATACCCAAAGTGACCTGGATACCGACAATATGTTCACAGACTACTGTGCATTAGGGTGTGGATGGAGGGGAAGGACGGGAGGGAGAGAAGACCTAGAAACATGATAGCGATCGGGATTGTGTTTGCCGCAGACCCACACTGTGAGTAAAGCTGCATAACAAAAGGTGTTCAGTTTACGAAGATATATGCAGATACTGACCTGAGAGAGGGGGATGGGAGTTGCAAGGGTCAAACACATGAGATGTGATGTGTAATATTGGTATATATTGGGTCAGAATTATAGGGACCTACAGTAGTATGGGAGTTAATTTTAAAATGTTTTCTTCTCCAAGACATTTCTTAGACATTTTTACGTTCTTGGATTAGTATAACTGTGTGTGTAAGGTTACAAAATAAGAAGTAGCCAAGTTAATGAGGGATGGCGGCCATAAACTCTGATACAATGGCTGGGTGGGTGTTTGGTGAGAAGGTAATCAAGAACCACGATAACTGATGCACCATTTCAGCATTGTGCAAGGCTTATTTACTGTTTAATGAAGTTCAACCAAAGCTGACCCGGTTACCAAGGTAAGGCGTCTAGACTGCTGTGTGCCAGGAGTGTTGGGTTATGTAGGACCCAGAATCATGGAAGGTGATAGAATTCACTTTTATCATCTTACTACTGTGTGTAAAGATTGTGTCTGTGATGCATAATGGACACTTGGCATTTATTGTTCCACCAACTTCCGTGCAAAACAGCCAATACAAAGGGAACTAGTTTTTTTTCTTTCTTTTTTTATGTGAGGAAGAAGGAACCAAAGACAACGAGCACGCAAAACTGTTCCTTGCAAAAGAAAAACAAAATACAAGAGAAAGCCAAATTCAAGATCCGATTATTTCGAGATGCCTGGACACGCTGCGTTTGAATGACTGATCATAGGACGCAGGAAATACAGACA
Source organism: Coenobita brevimanus (assembly GCF_032717465.1). Classification (NCBI taxonomy): domain Eukaryota; kingdom Metazoa; phylum Arthropoda; class Malacostraca; order Decapoda; family Coenobitidae; genus Coenobita; species Coenobita brevimanus. The sequence continues at coordinate 11,021,711 of NC_136990.1, forward strand.
GAGGGAGACAGCTCCAGAGTTGACATGTTGCTTAAATGAAGGCCTGGGAGTAACGGTTAACTCTTGCATTAGAGAGTTGGACAGAAAAGGGATGAGAGTTTGCTGTTAGACGGGTGCTACGTGCCCGTCGTAGAGGTGGAGGAATGCGTGCAGACAGTTCAGAGGAGCAGTGACCATTAAAGTAGTGATAGAAAAGAGATAACGATGCAACAGTGCGGCGAAGAAACAGAAGTTGAAGGGAGTCAGTAAGAGGAGAAGAGTTAATGAGGCAAAAAAGCCTTTGACTCCAACCTATTGAGAAGATCTGTATGTGGGGAGCCTCCCCACACATGAGAGTTGTACTCCACGCAGGGGCGGATAAAACCCCTGTATAGAGTCAACAAGTGTGCAGGGGTAAAGAAGGTACGGAGTCAGCTTTGCACACCCAATCTCTTGGAAGCAGATTTTACAAGAGATGTAATATGATCTTTCCATGATAAGTCCCGAGTAAATGAAACCCCAAGCATGTTCAAGGATGACGCAGGATTAAGCTGAATATTATTAAACATTAGTGGGTATACCTGTTGAAGATTTTGTCAGGTTGATAGGTGCAAAAACTGAGTCTTTGATGCATTAAAAACAACCAGATTGTTTTTACCCCAGTCAGAGATACGAGCCAAGTCAGACATTAGGTGTGCCATAGCCTCATCCCTTGTTTGTTGAAGTAACTGTTGAGATGGACGTTGCGGGAATCGAATGGAAAGGTGAAGGGTGGAGTCATCAGGGTATGAGTGGATAGGGTTAGATGTACAGCTTAGAAGGTCATTGATGAATAAAAGGAAGAGGGTTCGTGATAGGACAGAGCCCTGAGGTACACCACTGTTAATAGATCTAGGAGAAGAACGATGGCCGTCTACAACAGAGGCTATAGAACGACCAGAAAGGAAGCTAAAGATGAAGGCACAGATAGAAAGATAGAAACTGTAAGAGGGCAATTTGGAAATTAAAAATTTATGCCAGACTCGATCAAAAGCCTTTGAGATGTCAAGTGCAATGGCAAAGCTTTCGCCAAAGTCCCGAAAGGAGGATGACCAGGAGTCTGAAAGGTAGGTGAGAAGATCGCCTGTGGAGCGTCCCTGATGGAACCCATACTGATGATCAGATAGAAGGTTGTGATAGGAAAGATACTTTAAAATTTTTCTATTAAGAATTGACTCGAAAACTTTTGAGATACAGGATGTTAAAGCAATTGGACGATAGTTAGAGGGTTGGGAATGGTCACCCTTCTTTGGGACTGGCTGAATGAGAGCAAACTTCCAGCAAGAAGGAAAGGTACAAGTTGACAGACAAAAGCGAAAGAGTTTGCCTAGGCAGGGTGTAAGCACAGAGGCACAGTTCTTGAGAACAACAGGAGGGACTCCATCAGGCCCATATGCCTTATTAGTACTGAGGCCTGTGATGGCAGAAAATACATCAGCTGAAGAAATTCTAATGTCAGCCATGAGGAAGTCAGAGGGGGGAAGTGATGGAGGAACAACACCGGAATCGTCTAAGGTGGAATTGGAGGAGAAAGTGTGAGCGAAGAGATCTGCTTTATCAGTAGAAGAAATAGCTACAGAGCCATCAGGGTAGAAAAAAGGAGGGAAGGATGATGAGGTAAAGTTGTTAGAAAGGTTTTTGGCAAGGTGCCAGCAGGAGCTGGAAGAATTCGAGTTAGAGAGTTGAGAGCATTTAGTATGGATGAAATTATTTTTAGCAGAGCGAAGAACAGACTTAGCACGATTCCGGGCAGAAACGTATAAAAGATGTGATTCAGGGGTGGGGTAGCTCTGGTACCTTTTATAGGCCCTCTCCTTGTTGCGGACTGAGACAAGGCATCCACAATCACTCTCTTACATTGGAGGATGGATGAGTAACGGGAGTATGGACGTGGTATCTTCTAAATTATTATGCGTCGTTTGTACCCAAGTCTTACTGTGTGTAAACGTTGCCCGACAATGGTGTCCCACTGACTGAGCTCATGTAAACAAGGTCTGTTGCATGGCGGTAGATGTTACTGATACGACACCGTACCACCAGTTTAAACTATATTTCCCTACAGCAAGCGGTACATTGGTATTAAACATTTAGGTTCACTAACTTCCTTTAAGATAAATGAAGTCGTCTTTTGTATTCCGAACTATTGCACAGAGTTGCTTGTGTTCGGCGAAATGTTGAACGTGATGACTGGCAACATGTTTTATGTTCGTATTCTCTTAACACTGTAAAATCATCTGATGTTAGCCGAAATGCTATGCCCCTTAAGAAATTCGCTCGTGAAAGATAAGGAGAGACATGTCTTGATATCATACTGGAAAAGCATAACTAAATCTATTCACCTCAATGTCAAGACTACCCTAATATTTTATTCCAGTTGACTCCTATTCTGTTCCAACCAAAGGAAAAATTGTGACCCACTCGAGGTCATCCTGTCAAGTTTAATCGAAAGCCTACTTCAAGTTTCGGCTCACACACACACACACACACACACACACACACACACACACACACACACACACACACACACAAACACACAGTTATAGTATATCTTTCTGCATTTCTACATCAGCTGCTCTGATCGGGTTCGCAGGATATCAATAGTACTTTTATGAATAATAACAAGACCAACATTTTCTGCATTCTCAAAAACACCATCCACAGCCTCTGTTCCGTCGTCCACTTCTGCACCTGGGGGGAAAAAAATCTCTCTCATTTAGAGGGTGCTCTGCTGCAAAATTCCACCAAGTGACCACGGATGATGATGTGTCCCACAAATCGTGCTTCATGGGGCTGTTCCTCTGTTTCTTTAAAAAATCTGAATTTTATTCTATGCATCTACTGGAATGGTGCTCCTTTTCCTCGCTAAATTTGCACCATTCCGCAGTGACTGGAACTCATTCTTTAAGGTGGGGGAGAAGTAACTAGTGGAGGAGGATCGACAGTACTCTCATCCTGGACAGCACCAGTTGTTGGCCCATCTGTAACACTCTCCTTGTTGGCCGAGCAGTGATACTCCCCTCCTCAGTGTCTCCGACGTTATTTGCAATGAACTCCAGCACTACAGCTTTCCGGGTAAAGCTGTCAATTTTGTTTGCACCCACGGGCAGTTTGTCTCCTAGGCTCTGACACAGTTTACATATTCTTAACAAAGGAACGATCCGTATAAAAGGATCTAATTAAATTACCGGAGCAGGTTACTCAAATAATGTCCCGTGGTATTCTGAAATTCAAGATTACTGTGGAGACTTATAAGAAAAAAAGAATCAGATATTACTTATTAGCACCTGGAAGAGATAATGGAAGAAAAAGCTTTTCGTTTTGCAATATCTGCATCCAAAATAATTACAGTTTATGCAACAGTTACAGGTGAAGGATATGCTCGTGAAGGTTTTGCTGCTGTTAAAACTGAACATACCACCAGACAAAACATATCACGGTTTGTGGACGCCGTACCTCAGTAACCTGCCTTCCCTTTGTTGTGTGGCAAACAAATAATTAGATATACTGACAGCATAACAAATAGAAATATCCAGAGAACAATGTGTCAGGGATGAAAATGATTGGAAGTCAACCATCATAAGGGTCATTAATTTAATGTGTGTGTGTGTGTGTGTGTGTGTGTGTGTGTGTGTGTGTGTGTGTGTGTGTGTGTGTGTGTGTGTGTGCGTTCACCGATGATGGGGTTACTAACCTGTGTGTGTGGGGGGGGTAATCCCCATATTTGTTTTCATTGTGGACTTTCAGACATGGAATCCACTGTTTCACACAGGCGAAAAGGAACTTCCTTCCCACCCCTTCACCTGCCTTGTCTGTGTCTCCCACCAATTCGCTTCCCTTTCCTCTCACATCAGTCCCCAATTTTGTTCCATAAACCATTTACAACGCTGGGTGGTAACCATATAACCAAACCATACGTGCTCCCTACGTGTCAAGTGGGTTGGTGGAGGGTTAGTGCCCCTCCCTGTAAAACAAATAACTCAGAGTCAAATGGCCACCCCGTACAGGATTGTGGCGTCTGGCAATAGATAGATAGGTAGAACTCCCACTCAGAACTAATGACAGCGTAACCATGGCAGGCGTCAGGCAAAGTGATCTCATAAATTACATCATTAACTGAAAGTGAAGAGGATAAGGAATTTGCAACTTTATACATGGCCAGTGTTGCTTTTAACCTAATTATACTATCTATCTATCTATCTATCTCTCTATCTATATAATTTGGTTATATGGTTACCACCCAGCGTAGTAAATGGTTTCCTGGTGTACATCGAGTGAGTGGATGGTGAGCGCCCCCACCTACCACAAAGATCTATCTATCTATACATCTATCTATCTATCTATCTATATATATGAGAGAGAGAGAGAGAGAGAGAGAGAGAGAGAGAGAGAGAGAGAGAGAGAGAGAGAGAGGTTACTGAATAAAGCAGTACTGAAAGAAAAATGTAATAAGAGAAAATAAAACTCCGAAAGATTTCACTGAGAGCGAGGGGGAGGAAAGAATGAGAAGAGATGATGAGGGTGGGGAGGAAGGAGGAAGGAGGTGAAATGACTGGAATAATTACACCGGTTCCGTAGCGAGGAAGCGAGTGAAGGAGGGGATAATTTGGTGCAAGTAGCGGCAGTGAATCACCATCATCATCATCATCATCATCATCATCATGCTGAGCCTATTTCTCGCCAGTTCTTGGGGTGGCAGGGATGGAGGTAAAGGAAGAGGAAAGCACAAAAGTAGAGGCATTGTTGAGCTCAGAAATTCCTGGTATAGTGGCTTGAAGTACCAGTTTCTTGGCTATGGAATGACTGCTGAAGTAACATTATAGTGTGGTTACTTGAAGGGATTGTTTCCTGCCATTCAGCTTGATATATGATGACTTGCCAACACTCATAACTGGTGGCATATCCTACACAATGTGCCATCCACTGTACCATACTGTACATTTAGCACTTCAACTGAACACCTTCTGTCACCGGAGTCAAGGATCTCACCCGATTCAGTTCTTTTTTAACGTCGTTGCATTAAATGAGCGTGTCCCACTGCCACACCTGTGACCTGCGACAAACTGTTATCCCAGATCCATCCATCATATACTACTTTATTGCCCCATCAGCAGCGCAGGAGGCAGAGGCTAGGCTGTTCAGTCCAGATATCTAAGGCGATGGTGACCAGCCACGTCCTCTGAGCAGAACTATGTGAGCAATAATTCCCAACCAACCCTTGGATTGAAGTCCTTATGGGAGACAACCGGGTGAAGCGACTTAACCCAGCACACCACCAAGCGCTTATTGGTTGATTATATGGTTACTACCCAACGTAGTGAATGCATTCCTTAGGTTATATTTATAGTTATGTCTGTTCGAACACCGTATTTCTTTAGATTTATACCATGAAGGTGATTGATGGAAGAGCGAAAGAAAAATAATGTGCGATTATTTAAAAATCATTATTTACTTACTTTCCTTCTCTTTACCACTCACTTAAAACTCTTCCTTTCTTCCTTTCAACGTATTCCCTGTCTCTCATCGTAAGTATTTTTTGTTTTTTCATCCATTCCACACACTTCTTCCTTTTTTTCTTCGTTCCTGCTTCTATCCGATCCATCACAGCAACACAAAATGATGAGCGGTGATGAGAGTAGAAAAGGAAGGAGGAGGAAAGGAGGAAGGAAAGTTGAATTAGACGAAGTGAGAGAATAGTAAAAGAAAAGAAAGTTTGATAGAAAGTTAGGAAATAAGCAGAACTGATAAACTACAGAGGAAAACGATAAAGAAAACAAGAACACAGCTCAAATGGAAAACGTACTGAAAGCGAAAAGGAAGATGGAATAAACAACATGAGAAAACGTTAGGAGAAACACATTGAGGTGGTTTGGCCATGTGGAGAGGACGGTGAGCGAGAAACTGACGAGGAGAGTGTATGTGAGTGAGGTGGAGGTGGGGAGAGGGATGGGTAGGCCAAGGATGAGATGGAGGGATGGAGTGGAGAGGTATAAGAACGAGGGGTGTGTGAGCTGGGAGCAGGGCAGTGGAATGGCGGGGGACAGGGCGACATGGAGGCGATTTGTTTAAGGCCAACCCTTCTGGCAATAGATAGCGAGAGGGATAAAAAACGTCAAAGAAGACACTAAGATTCTAATTTCATGGGAGAATGAATATATCCTAGATAGACGATACACGAGAGCAGAGAAGGAAAAAAAAGGAGGAGGGGGAAGTAAAGAGTAAAAGAAGCTGAAAGGAAAACAGTGGAATGAGGAGGAACTACGAAACAAGGTGGAATGACTAACAAGAAGAAAGGCAAGGGAAACGAAAAGATTCAGACAATTGATGAGAATGAAGAGAGAGAATGAACAAAGGAAGGAGGAGTAGGAAAGAGGATAACAATGATAAGATGGACTAGGTGTAAGAAGAAGGGTGATGAAAGTGTAAGGACTGGAATTACTGTCCTAATTTGATGACGAGGAAGAGAAGGAAAACCTTGCGTAATTGTTGGAGGGTACTGTACATGACGGATTTTAGTGTATTAACCTCTTATGCATGGTGCCAATGGATAACAAGTCATTAATGTACTTAACACCTTCACTATTTTTTATTTTACAATTTGCTCCATCTACCTACAAACTATCTTACTCATCATAGAAAGCGCTCTCGTATTTACTGGATTTAATTAAGTGTTTATCCCAAGAAGCGACCTTCCTAAGTGACGGTATAGCAAAGCTTGAACGTCGGTGGTCCAAGTGTACTGAACTTAGGGGAGACTGTGTTGATAAATAATACAAGGACAATCTTTCTCCAGCAACGTTTTTGCAGTGAGTTCGAGAATATTTTGAAGGGCCCACCAGTTCTAAAAGATGATTATTTATTTATCAGTTAATTTATTTATATGTCTTAACCTAACTGCGCGACAGTGTAAACTAGTCAAAGTCAGTTTGACTCAACCGTTACTCATAAATATTATTGACAATGAAAGAAAAGCATGCGGGAGCCGAATGCTAACCGCCTGCCAGAATGTGCTGTTGGCCAAGTCCAAGATTTTGGCCATATCTTAATACCCTGAAGATTTCATGTTGATAGCTCAAACCGTTTATGAGATACAATGGTGCCAAAGGCAGGCGATAAAAACTAGTTGACTTTTGGCAGCCATATTGGTGACCTTGACCTTGATCCCGAGTGCCCATTTTCGAACTTGTCCGAGATTTTGGCCATATCTTGATACCCTGAAGGCTTCATGTTGACAGCTCAAGCCATTCATTAGATATACTGGGAACACACACACACACACACACACACACACACACACACACACACACACACACACAGGCAAAAACATTATCGCTCCGCCTCGCAAGGCGGGCAATAATAAGCCTAAAATATTGTCTGTTGTCTGCACGATGGTCATTTGCAAATTCAGTTTTTTATTTTTTTAACGCAAGAAAGGAGGAACCAAAGGCCAGGAGCCAGCAAACCTTTCCTTCCAAGAAAAAAGCAAAAAAATTACGAAAGAGAGCCAAATTCAAGAGCCTGGACACACTGGGTTTGAAAGACTGGAGATCATAGGAAGTAGGAAATACAGACGGAGGGAGACAGTTCCAGAGATGACCTGTTGCATAAATAAAGGACTGGGAGTAACGGTTAACCCTTGCGTCTTTCCAACCGCTCCTTCATTCCACCCTCTTCCTCTATCAGACCCCTCCTTTTCTCCAACATTTCCTTCTGTCCAACCCCCTTCCCTCTCTCCAGCCTTTCCAACTCTCCATCCTCTCTCCCTACTCCATCGTTTATCTGGCAAAAAGCTTCGTTTAATTGCAAACCTCACAACTTTCCTCTGCCCTCCTTAATCGCCAGCTGTTCCTCTCTCTCTCTCTCTATCTATCTATCTATCTATCTATCTATCTCTCTCTCTCTCTCTCTCTCTCAGTGGATGCAAAGGACTGAAGAAATACCCACTGGTAAATGATAGACCAACCAGAAGCAATCACAGAGTCCAGTACCCACGCTCGCCAATTGGTTTAAGGGCCGAACGTCTGACTGTGCTGTGTGACCTTGACCTTAGGCTAACTGCTTTCAGGACTGACTTACTTCTTTCTTGCCTGATCCTTAGCCTTCCACCAGGTTTGGTCCAGATAAAAGTAAGAATTTTGTGTCGCCCTTGCCCTGTGACCTTGACGTTTGACCCTTAGCTTGACATCTGAATGACTGTTCTCAAAACTGTATCTCTTTATCCTTCCCATACCCTGAACCTTCCACTAGGTTTGTCTAAAGGGAATATATAATGATTAAATTGGCTGTATCATTTGATCTTGACCTTTGACTTATTGTTCTAAATAACTGATAAACCCCTTAGGCTGAACGCCATATTTTCAGCCAGTTTTGGACCAAATCACAACGTAATTACCTCCGCCAAGGAGGTTATGTTTTACCCCACATTGATTTGTTTTTGTCTTTCTGTCTGTCTGGCTGGCTGTTAGCAGAATTACTCAAAAAGCTGGGAACGGATTTTGATGAAATTTTGTGGAAAAGTGGTTCATGGACCAAGGGTTGGCCTGGATCCGGATCCGGAGCATCCCTCACGATATCCCCAAAAATTCTCAAAGAATTTCAATATAATATTATGAAAGGTGCGCCAGGGACCAAGAAACAAATTATGAGATTTTGGGGCGGATCCAAATCCTATATCAACGGATCCGGACACAGGAGTACTCAAAATGTTATGAACAGATTCTGATGAAACTTTGTGGAAGGGTGGACCATGAGCCAAGGGAGAAATGATTAATAAAATGGGACGGATCTGGATGAGGATCCGATGTATCCGGCAATATATCTCCAAACGGTTGCAATGAATATCAGTGAAATATTGGGAAAAGGTGAGCCATGGACCAAGAAAGAATTTATTAAATTTTGAGGCGGATCCGAATCCTATATCCACGGATTCGGATCCTATATCCACGGATCCGGGTCCAGATCCTTTTTAATGCCAATGACATTGGCGGAGGTATGTGCTCTCTGAGCGATTTCTAGTTGTGTTATATAGTTTGCTGACACACGGATCAAAATTTAACCTCGTCCTATGGCCTTAATCTTTGATTGATATTTTTCAAAATTGAATCCCTTCCTTCTTGCCTTACCCCAACCATTCCACTAAGCTTGGCACAAATTGGATGGACTCTGATTAAGCTGACCTTTCTTAGTGACGGTTGACCTAGTCCTGTGACCTTGGTCTTTGACATACTGTTATTGAAAAGCATTGGTTAACAGCTTGGGTGTCCCTCAAACCTTCCACTGAGTTTTACTGAAATCAGGTAAAACCTGAGTTAGTTATTCTCCCCGACAAGGGGATTATGTTTTCACTCCAGTTTGTGTTTTTGTTAGTTTGCCTGTCTGTTAGCAGGATTACTCAAAAACTAAAGGAGAGATTTGGACCAAATTGGTAGGTAGATAGCCCATGTTCCAGGGAACATTCGATTAACTTTTGGGGTCGATCCGGACCGTATTGTTTTGTCTGTCAGCAGGATTACTAAAAAAAAGAAAAGAGAGATTTGAACCAAATTTGGTGGGTAGATAGCCCATATGCCAGGGAACAATCGATGAACGTTTGGGACCAATCAGTGTCGTATTACAGATTCTGGATCAGGAAAACACTTTTGCGAAACGCTAATCAATGATGAGTAAACCTTGCCCATAATGAAGAGTGGTTTGCAAATTATGTTGCCCTAGTCGAAGAGATACGCTCCGATGAGCGCCCCTCTAGTTTTGTTTACACTCCCCCGACGCACACACGTGTGTTGAGGAGCCTTCACATGGTGGCGCTGTACACCCACGGTGGAGCAGCTGAAGCGACCATCTGAGAACCAAAATTCATTGTATTTCTTTGCACCTCTCCGTTTCAAGGATTCTGATCCGACCCTGGCGATTCGTTTTCTGCCAGATGGGGACGCCTGATGTAACGTCAGTGCATGTCTTATACAAGTAGGACGGCCCCGCAGATGCAGTTGCTTACCTGTGGTCGACAGGTCTGCTCGACCAGAGAGAGACCAGGTCTAGGCAAAGACAACAACACATGCACATCGCGTATAATATAACATCCTCTTTTGCTTTACAAGCGCGGCCTTATTAGAGCGGCAGATGGGTTAAACCTAATAATAAGCCAAAACACAACTGACTGTAAAAGCAGAGAAGAATGGAAGCTAAAGGAATGGATTTAAGGAAGGGGTTAATACAGTCAGGCTCCTATGACTCTCTCAGCTGAACAAAATCGTCCGGCGTTGACTGGAATACAACCCTAGTGTTTTACCCACCATTAGAGGGTTAAGGGCATGAGTAGTAGAAATGAGGCTCATAGGACTCACTCTCAGCTGATAACAGACTGACATTACACAGAGAAGACCACTGCTGTTGTCTCTGCCATGAGATGATTTAAGAGATTAAAACTGACATTACCAGCTCCTCTACAATGGATTAGACTTGTTTTGCTTTTGCCACAAATATGATTTTTTTTTTTTGTCTATATGATTTTTTCGTAGTAAATCATTTAGAAACCAGTTTCATTAATCTCGTCCACTACGTCTGTATTATACCTTTGAGCTGTAAAGTGAATTACTTTATACTGTGAAGGCCTAAGTAGTAAAAGGTTTAAGTCATTATATTCTGAAGGAAACATCTATCTATTTATCTATATCTAGAAACTATGGCTACAAAAATAATTTCCATGTCGCCCTGTCCCCTGCCATTTCGCTGCCCTGCTCCCAGCTCACACACCCCTCTCTCATTTACCTATCCACTCCATCCCTTCATCTTATCCTCGGCTTCCCCCTCCCTCTCCCCCCTCCACCTCCCTCACATACACTTTCCTCGTTAGTCTCTGGCTCTCCATCCTCTCCACATAGCCAAACCATCTCAGTGTATTTCTCCTAACTCTTCCTATCGCATCCACATCCACACCACAACGCTCCTTCACTTCCTCATTTGTCAGTCTGTCTTTCCGTGTAACTCCTCATGCTCCTCTCAGATAGCGGAATTCCACTGCTCTCGCCCTTGACTCGTCTTATAATAATATATACATGACAAGAAATATGTATAGTATTTTACATTTACAGACATCTAGGACTTAAAATATAAAGTGAGGTAAGATTTTCAATTGAAACTTTCACTGGTGACGGATTGCAATGAGAACTTTATGATTACCTGTTAGCAGAAGGAAGCTTGGCAAGGTACTGGCTGGGATGGGTGGGTAAAGTACGAGAGGGGAAAGATGAAACAAAATATAAAAGTGGACACACAAAGCTTATCTTCCTCCTTCCCTCTCTATTCTCTCTCCCATATTCCCTATCTTTCTGGCCTTCCATCTCTCTCTCTCTCTCTCTCTCTCTCTCTCTCTCTCTCTCTCTCTAATCAATTAGCTAGAGAAAATGTGACTAGGATCTATCATAGCATTCATAGACACTTGGGATGCTTTTGTTGAGAACCGTAACTCTTATGTTAAATGATGAAGTCCCCCTGAAAAGGAAAGGATCCGTTAAACTAGGCGATATGTGCTATTGTTCACAAAAATATCGGTGCAGAGGGGATCCGATGCCTACCGAAAACATTCTCACAACTGATGATGTTTACCAACGCCTCAGTGTGTATACTGTGTGCAAGAGAATATTGCTAGTTGGTGATATATGACACCTCCTGACATCAAGAACATCAACGTGTTGCAGGTCGGACACTAATATTTGAGTGGCCTTCGTTCTGTGGTCCCAAATGTTTCACGCATATTGTACACAGATCCTTTTGTGGCCCATAGTACACCACCCTTATACCTCTTAGTCTTTACGTTGGAAATTCTCAATATTATAAGCTAGAGCTCAGACATTTTTAGTACCCATTAGCTGGATGGATCAGACAAAGACAGAGCCTAGTAAGCGTATAGATCACACAAGGACAGAACCCATCAATCGGTAAATCACACAAGGATAGAGCCCTGTAAGTGGATAGACCACACAAGGATGGAGTCCAGCAAGAGCGTGGATCACACAAAGATAGAGCCCAGTAAGTGGATAGATCACACAAGAATAGGTCCCAATAAGTGGGTGGAAGGTGGGTGGTAGAAAATATTTAGTTCATGTTAGATCAGCAGGGTCAGGTGTAAACAAAGCCTCTTAGGGAATACAAGTCAGATCAACCACACTCGCTCATGACAACGCCGTTCAGAGAATGCATGTTAGGTTAAGAAAGTCAGCTTAGGGAAAACACACGTCTCAAAGAGAAGAAGGAAGACGATTAACAAACGTCTCACTGATGACCATCTCCATTATTAAGAATAATGATAAGTAATAAATTTTTCTTCAATGTTATTTTTTAATGTGATAAGCTTAGATGGATATATTTTCTCAGATATTATATGCTTACGTGCAAACTAACACTTCGATGCAGTCACTTTGATTGAAGATTTGTTGGACATACAAAGCTTAATTCAAGACTTGATCTGGACACAATTCTTACATTCTGTGTTTGTATTTGCATGGCTGTTGTTGCAGAGATTAAATCTGTGCTAGAAATGGGAGGGGCCTTTGCCTGTGTATTTGCTTAAACTCGACATTAAATAACACTGGTTTACAAAAAAAAAAAAATTGTAAGGCAAGCATGTGAATAGGTGTTTTTGACTAATTTTGGTAAGCTTAATTCAGATTTCTAAATAGTTTTGCTCTATCACCTCTAGATTTTTGGTTTCACATATCCCGTTTTTTTATTATAATGCATATACTTATAATGAGTTTATTTCATATATTAAAATGGCATATTGCAGAACGAAACTAAACAGACATAGAACACTGACAGAACTAAATATTACTAGGATATAAGCATATATACACACCATAGTACTACAGACAGTCAGAAGTGAGTTTTTTGGGATGATCTGGTGTTCATTCCCTCCACTCTGTCGCGCAGGAGCATCCAGCAGAAGTCCCCCATCATGCTGGGGTTCCACTTGCCTTGGTAGTTGCTCTCCATCTTAGTAATATCTTGGTGGAACCTTTCCCCATGTTCGTCACTTACTGCTCCGAGGTTCTGGGGGAAGAAGTTGAGGTGGGAGTGGAGAAAGTGAATCTTGAGAGACATTCGGTACCCCATATCCTGATAAGCCTGCAACAACTTCTTGACACGCTCTTGGTAATCTAGTGCCCGTGTGTTACCAAGGAAGCCATGGGAGACTGACTTAAAAGCTTCCCATGCTCTCAGTTCCTTCAAGGTGAGCTTCTCCTCAAATACCTCATCCTTCAGCACCCCCCGGAACTGAGGTCCGACGAAGATGCCCTCCTTGAGCTTAGCAGAGCTGAGAGTTGGGAACAGAGTGCACAGGTGGGAAGGCAGCGCCATCCTTGTCCATGGCCTTCACGAAATTCTTCATAAGGCCAAGCTTGATATTATGAGGGGGAAGAAGCACCTTGTTCATGTCCACCAGAGGATTTTCTTGGACACTGTGTTTCCCAGGCAAGAAAGTGCTCCTAGACCCCCAGTCCTTCTGCGTGTAGTGCTTGACATGTTTGGCCTTGTTGTGGCGCGCGTTTTAAATCAAATTCCAAGAAAATAGGACGGTAAATGGATTTTTGGCGAATATTTTGGGTCTAGACCTATATGTATACATGAACGTACATGTATACATGTATATCTCAAAAACTAGAGGTGATGAGAGAAAACGGATTTCGAATCTGAAATCAGCACCCCCAAATTAGGTTAGAACACCTAATTTCATGCTTGCCTCAAATTTTTTGTAAACCAGTGTAATTAGTCATGACTGTTTTCAAACTGTTAACTTAATAATCGTCTTGCTTTCTACATAACATATTAATTAGGTATAGTTCTTCCCTTTCCACGTATAGGATAGTGTATTTTCATTCGATTAATTTAATTGTTTCACTACCTTCCTTGTTTTACGTTCGCGTTTTAGTTGTAAGCTACACAGCACGTTCCTACATGCTGTCTGTTTTAACATTTTAAAATTTAATTGAGAACGAAAGTCCGTAATTCATAAACGTCATCCTTTGTAACTTCAATAAAGATACTACAGCGCTTCGTGGCTCTTCCAACACTTCTGTTACAAATTAGTTACCCCGTAGATGCATCTATAGCGATGCAGGTTGATGGAAATATGTATGTAGACTGATGTTGTCCATGTAGTGTACTGACAGCATTGTGTATGTGTCATCCTCATAGTAAACTTGCGTGCATGAAATTACCTGTGTTCATATGAGACACACTCATTAAAACGCATGTTATGGTACCTCATTGGTTTTGAAAAGACACTACAAACAAGAGGACAGCGACTTCCGCGATTAGTTGGTCCTGCGCTTACATAACACTAAATCCCTCCCTGAAGTAATGTAGTAGTAGTACTATCACTACCACTTCCACTACTCAGACGATTCTGCCACAACTACTACTACTACTACTACTACTACTACGGCTACCATTACTACTACAGGTACTACTACTACTACTACTACTACTACTTCTTCCATAACCAACACATCACCACATTTTGTTAGGTCCAGGTTTTAAAAATCCGCTTATGAGATATTGTCAGTCTGGAGGGTTACATTCAGCTTTCATTTCCCCATCAATAAAGAGAATATTCTTATGTTGACTAAATCGCCCGGAAGAAGCAAGAATAAACCAACTAATAAACATCATTTGGTTCAAGGTGTTGTATTTTTTCTTCTTTTCCTCCCAGTGACAGTCAGTTCTTATCTTCATCTCTTCGTCTGTGTCTCTTCCTCCTCGTCCTCCCTCTCTCATCTCAGTCGCACTCTTCTCCCCACCTCTTATATCCTCCACATCCTTATATCTACTATTTTTGTTTACTATCTTTCCTTTCCCATCCTCGTATAGCAATAATTTCCTTACCCCATTCTGTCTCGTGTTTCCCCATCCTTTTACTCTCCTCTGCGTCTCATTCAGCTTCTTATCGCCATCTTCCTGCTTATTTTGAACTTCCCCTTATACACTGCTGTCAGTTTGTCTCATAACTGTTCATTAGTTATATTCTTTTCCCTTAACCCTTTACAGATCCCTCTCGCCTTTCCTGTAAACACTGTTATTGTGTTTCCTTCATATTATATATATTCGTGTTCCCACTCTCTCCTCCTCTTCCACTAATCTCATTCACTCCCTACCACCATCCCTCCCTAGGCCTTTGTCTTCCTATTTTCTGTGGCCCTTCCTTTTCTCTTCAAAATTCTCTCCCTTCCTTTTTCTCCAGCAACTCCTATCCCCTCCTCTCCTTCCTTCATCTTTTCCACGTATCTCGGTCAGATCCTATAATCCATTTCCCAGTCTAAGTCTCCGCTTCCTCCTTCCCTAATCTCATTCAGCTTGATCACCATTTCTCCATTACCCTTACATCTCTCCTCTCCCTACCATTTCCTCCTTTAGCTTTCTGCTCCTCATCTTCTAGTAAATCCATTAACTTCATCTGTCTCTGATTCCCCATTATTCTCCTCTATTTCCTACCTCAGTTTATTGTTTTTCCATGTCTCTAAGTCTGCCCTTTCCGTTTTTCCTATGCTCTCCGTCTCCCATCGTCTTTCTGTGTGTACCAAAGTTAGTGTTGTTGGTGGTGGTAACTTGCTTGAAATACAGTCTTTGATCCCGTGTTAAGTGAGTTAGTCTTCCCTCACACATTAACCTCCCTGCCCCCCCCCTCTCTCTCTCTCTCTCTCTCTCGGTTGGTCTGTGGGTCATGGAAATAAGCCTGATAACTGGTGATGGAGAGGGGTGGGCGGAGACTGTAATGGTGGGGCAGGGTGGAAGAAGCACACCCTGTGAAGATGGTCCATTTCCACGTACGAGCAGCAGCGCCGACATTGGGAACATATTTATATTCATGGTTCGGCGTCTGTGTCAGGGGAAGGGGAGGGGCAGGAGCTAGAAAATACATGGAGTGGGTGGAGAACGGTTGGAGGATGGCCGTGAATAATAGTGGGTGAGGAGGTACGGTGGGGGTAATACTCAGTGTGACAACGGGTACTGAATGTTTGTCGGTATGAATGTGGCGATTATGTCCTTCAAGCAGAGCAACAACGGCTGTAAGAAAATAAACAGACATTAGTCCCATACATCTTGCGTGTCACAACTCAGGTAAAAGCAAGCAATGCATAGTTGTGTTGAAATCTAGTAGAATATACGAGTAAGAATTCACCCACAGGTTGTTTCCCTCGTACTCTGATGATAATTTCATCTTCCATCTCAACCACATATTTTCTTTCTTGCTCATACTCTCCTCAAGGTTCTAAGGCGCATCAAGTTTGCCTGACATGCAATGTTAGGGATGGCCAAAATTACATTTCCAGAATAATTACATACAGTGAGATGCACACAGAAGGGGAGATGCTGCATTCATGATGGAGGTTCAAAGAGAGAGAATATATGAGGGGAAGGAGGCACAAGAGAACAAAATATGGTAACAGAGCACATCCCCCCCAAAAAAAAATATATATATATATATATATATATATATATATATATATACTGATACATATTAATTTTTTTGCGTTTGTTCCATTAATTTAAGGCATTCTTTTGGCGTACACCGCTAATGACCATAGCGGATGGCGTCAGCAGGAAATTCCCTTACCACCGTAATTATCTAGTGAAACAATCCACGTATCATTAGTATACTGACTCCCATTCTCGAGAAATGATTGAGACAGGTTGAATCTACAAATATGGAGAATGAAAATACAAAATTATAATATTAACAAGAGCAAGATATGAGACGTAGGATCACTCACACATCATTCACACCCGCGGAATTCTTTCCTCGTCTTACCAGACTAACCATTTGCACGATATATTTTTTATTATATTTATAGATGACCTTTACAAATACCTATCAGACAGAGCCAGTCCGTTTTGACTATCAAGTTAATAAAAGAGTTACAAAACCTTGTCATGTGCACCTCCTTGCACACTAAACCTAATGAACTAAAAACCAAGTCAGGTATCTAGCTTCCTCACACAGTCATTAATTTGTTATATCCCTCCATCTCCTCCTATCTAATTTTTTATTCGTGTTTTTCACAGATGAAATAAAACGTTTTTATAGACTGCTTAATATCAAACAGCTTATAAAAAGAATCACTTTTACTGTTGGTGTTTGCTTTCCTTTGTGCTTCTTGGTATATCTTCAAATTAACTCACATACATATGTTTCACCAAATTGTGTTCATTCTTTCCTTATAACCTTACCATTCAAATCGCAGCACATTTTCTTCTACCATAAAATCAATGCTTCTTTGCCTGTAACGGGAAGGAAATAATTAACATATATGCATGCACAAACATTTCATTTATCCCACCACACTCAGGGATAAAGATAGTCTCTAATCGATTCCTCGCTAGATTTGAGTGACATTACTGTACACATATTTGCCCTGCACATTTAACTATGATCCAGTAATTCCCAGGCATGACAAAGAAAGGATACCTCTACCCAACATAAACAAACATCGTGAGTACAAGTCTTGTTATATACAGGGTGCTCCGTTCATTCCAGGTGTGAGGAAGGCAGATATTTTGGCTTCTGCTGAAATTACGAATCAACCATGTAGTCAATGGACGTTCAAAAGATTGGCATTATAAAGCAAGAAGAGGGATAGGCCAAGTAGAATATGATGCAAGGCAGACAACGGTAACGATGACAAAGTAATTCAAGCAACACAGGAAAATTATGCAGCGAGTGGCAATGGACGCAAAAAATATGGACCACCTTGTTCTATGTACCGCCAGTTTTGTGGGCTTTCCTGTGGCTGAGGCTTCCTTGCATTCGTTGTTAACACCTTCAACACGAGGACATCCATTACATTTTGTTCTAGCCACTCTCAAAATATTTTATTCAGCTCTGGAGCCAGACCTTCATTCTAGTAACAACGAGTATATTAGTTGTGCTTAATCCCTCCAGCCTGAACTGTCTCTGTAAAGCTAAGTGAATCGTCTGTAGATAGAAGGAATAACTGAAAACGGGCATCATCGCGGGCAACCTCAGTCTACAGTTAACTGAGGTTGCATTTCAGATGGACTCGGAGCTACAACAAGAACAACAACTTCTACTGCACTACTTCTTCCACTACTGCTACTATTACTACTATTTGTACTACTACTTTTGATGCTGAACTTTGAGTCCCTGGAGTCCACCCTACGTTCCTTCCACTTTCAGAAGTTAACAATTTAGCATTAATGCAATGTGTCTATACTAACATGCTAGGGCTGTCTGTTTCTGGTCTATTATGAGTATTACTGTATTAGTAAGGTATTTCTAGGGCATGTCTGGGCATGTTGGTGAAAATCAGCTCTGTCTGAAATAAAAGGCTAACCATTAAACTGCCGCCTATCCCAGCCTTGAATCGAGTTAACTTCCTTGCTGACAACTGTCCGTTTCTGTAGCCTCCTGCCCATTACTTACCGACCCAGGAAGTAAGTGAGAAACATTTTTTTTTATCCCATTCCTCAGATACGGGTGTCCTGAAGGAGAGATCTCACTTCTCCCCCACAAAGATCTTGCTAGGTTTTGAGCTGATTGATATTAGACATTAACTGACCGTGCTGTTGTGGATGTGTATATGCTGCTGTGGATGTGTATATGCTGCTGTGGATGTGTATATGGCTATATAGATGTGTATATGCTTGTGTGGATGCGTGTGTGCATAGGTGGATGTGTATATGCTTATGTGGATGTGTGTATGCTTGTGTGGATGCATGTACGCTTATGTGGATGTGTATACGCTTATGTGGATGTGTATACGCTTATGTGGATGTGTATATGCTTATGTGGATGTGTGGATGTTTATGTGGATGTGTATATGCTGATGTGGATGTGTATATGCTGATGTGGATGTGTGTATGCTGATGTGGATGTGTATATGCTGATGTGGATGTGTATATGTTTATGAGGATGTGTATAAATATAGACAGAGTTACTGAGGAGTAAGTCCACACATACATAATTATATCACGCTCCTGTAGCTCCTGTACTCATTCCTAGTCAAATAACATCGCCTGGCGTTACCTTCAGTACAGTACCTGAGTTGTTCCCATCATGAACGGGTTAAAACTTGCACGTGATCGTTTGCAAGTAGTCCTGCTGGTGGAGCTTGATGGCCGGGTGGGTAGGTTGGCAAGTGGATGGACGAGGTGGATTGGTGGATGGATGCGTAAGTTGATAGATGGGGTGGGTAGAGTGGGTGCAGTGCAGTGGATGGGTGGGATGGATGGAGGGGATGGTGTGGGTGGGTAGGGTGTGTGGGTGAGTGGGTTGACAATGTGCGTAGTGTGGTGTGGTCAGGAGGACAGCACAAATGAGAGTGAGTTGGGTTGGTGGATGGGTAGGGTAAGTGGGGTGGATGGGTAGGGTAAGTGGGGTGGGTGGGTGGATGGGTGGGTCGTTAGGAAGGGCAGGGTGGGAAGGGTGGGGTGGATGGATGGGTGGGCAAGGCAAGCAGGGTGAGTGGTGGGTGAGTGGTTGAGTGAAGAAGGTGAACAGGTGAGTGATTGGGTGGGATGGGAGGTGGATGGGGAGGGTGAGAGAGTAGGCAGGCTCGGGGGGTTAGTGGGTGGGTGGGTGGGTGGTTTTGCGAAGGGTGAGGCGGTTGGTTGGGTGGGGTCGGCAGGGTTGGTAGCTAGATGAGTGGCCCTGAAAGTGTGGGTGGGTTTGTTTGGGTGGGTAGGCAGAGTGCGTGGGGTTGTTAGGATGGGTGGGTTTGGTTGATGACGTTTGTGGGACTATGTGAGCAAGGAGAGTGGGTGAGTTGGCGATTTGTTTGGGGTGGGGTGGCTAGGGTTGGTAGGTAGTCATGTGAGCAGGGTGAATGGGTGGGTGTGTTGGACAAGTAAGGTTGGGGACGGGTGGGATTAGGTAGAATGGCTAGGTGGAACAAGAGAGGTGGGTGGGTGAGAGTGGAAGGGTGGATGAGTGTGGAAGGATGGGTGGAGTGGGTGGGCAGGTGGGAGGGGTTGGTGGATGGGCTTAGTTGTTAGGTGGGTGGGTTGATCTGTGGGTTACTGGAGGACCAAATAGGAGAGGATATAATAGTTATATTGAAATGTAATATGGTACGTAAAACATATTTTCAAATACCCGAGAATTTGGCATAATCATAATAGCAAAAAGTGCTAATTGAGTAACATATCAATGTATTAATAAAATTTATCCACATACTACTGGAATGTAATAAATATTGCCTGTGAAACACTCAATAAAATTTATTTATATATTACTGGAATGTAATCAGCGCTGCCAGTGAAACACTCCAATAAATATTCCAGTACAATATAAGCTCGTTTTCACTACATTTTGCCTCTGTCCTGCAGGGAATGTTGAGTATACACCGTACCTATCTGTCTATCGCTAACCGCCCTTATACCGTAGTGGTCACAAACGAATCGCTTCCGTCATCCTTTCCTCTGCCATCTGCCCCCCCCCCTCTATTCAGCTCACACTCCACTCTCTCATGTGCCTCTTCACCTCATCCATCCATCTCAACTTCGTTTTCTGGACCTGGAGCGGTGGCGTCATCACAGTGGGTCTACTCCCCAGAGGCTGTCGAAGCAGTAGAGGAGGACAGCATGGGGGCCAAACCACTGCAAACCACCCCCGCCCCTCACGGGGCCCGATAATCTAGGAGTGGCTTCTGTCGCCCGGGCAAGTACCACATCTCCCAACACAACACACACAACAACACCGTTTTCCCTACACCGAGAAATGACTCCCCGCTGATCATTTCTCGACGCCTTCTTCTAGCCGGGGACATTGAGAGCAATCCAGGACCCACCAACAAATACATATGTCCAACATGCTCAAAACCTATCACGTCGAGCCGACTGACAAAGGGTTCAGTTCCGTGCAATTCCTGCAAGAACTGGACCCATTACACCTGCACAACACTTGCATCCAGAAAACATTTCTCAAACACCTGGACCTGCTCCTTATGCTCCTTCCACCCCCCCACTAACCCCCCCCCCCACACCTCCTCAGCTTAATCTACCGATCCTTCTCACACCATCCAATCCTCCAACCCCTCCCATTCCACCTCATCCTAATCCACCCCGACCCTTACCTCCATCACAACCTCCTCCTACCCCTTCCCCTCCACCCACACCACCACCTCCCCCCGTGGTACAGCAGCCAACACACATCGCACACACAACATAAACATCCTTCAATTAAACATAGATGGCATAAGCACCAAAAAACAAGAACTCACACAATTCATCAAACAACATACATACACATTGCCATCGTACAAGAAACAAAACTATGCAGAACACAAAAAACACCTACATTTCAAAATTTCACGACCATCAGACAAGACCGGGCCGACGGCGGTGGCGGTGGACTCATCACCCTGGTACACAAATCCTTCAACTTTTCAGATACCAGTGCACACACAAAGTCACCTCTCCTCCCACATGACACCACAACAGAATTACAATAAATTATAATACGCACTGGTAACAAATCACATATAACAATCACCAACACATACATTCCCCACCAGTCGTCCCCCACAGTACCACACAATTACTCTCCACAAATACGCTAGGCTACATCACTAACATACCCAACATCATCCTGAGTGGTGATTTCGACTCCAAGGCGTCGGCCTGGCATGTCAACAATCCTGACACAGACAGAGGGATGGTACTACTACAATCCCAAACAGATCATCTTTTCATACTGAATAATCTCCATCATCATACCCACATCCCACACCAAACCCTCTTCCTCCCATCAGCCCCAGACATCACATTTTGCTTCCCAAACCTCGCTCCCACAATATCCTGGAGAGTGGTCAAAGCCCTTGGATCTGATCACCTCCCAATCATCACTACCAAAACCAGAATCACCCCAGCTGGCCACAGACACACATACACTAATTATAAGACAGCCAACTGGGAGGCCTTCACAACTGAAACAGAACGCTTTGAAACATTAAACAGCACATCCATCACAACCATCAACACCGCTGTGCACACTTTCAATACAATTACACAAAAAGCAGACAAAAGACACATACCTAGAGGCAACGGAAAGAGACAACCCTGACTTCACACCAGAAATTCAAGGCCTCATCAGTCAGCAGGACACACTGTGACACTCCCCAACACCCCATACACAAGACACCATACAACACATACAAGAACTCAACACTCAGATAAACAGTACCAGAACAGCAAACACTAAATTGGAATAATTATCTCCAAACACTTGACCACAAAACAAACACCAATAAACTCTGCAAAACACTAAACAGCATCACACCCTCCATCAGCAACATTACACAATCACACGCTGCCATCACAACAACAGACACCATACCCTCAAACAAACAACAAGCAAACACTCTCATCAATCACTTTTCACATGTCAGCCATCTAAACCCCCATCGCGACGACTGACGTATCATCTGACTTAAGAGACAGTTCCCCACAGACCCAGACTTCGCACCTTTCACTTACAACCAGACGAAGCACATCATTATTAACCTTTAGCACTCATCTGCCTGTGGACCAGACAACATAAGCAACATACACCTTAAACACCTTGGATCACAAGGCATACAAGCACTCACTAACATATCAAACTGCAGCTACTCACACAACATAATACCCAACATTTGGAAGCATGGCACTATCATCACTATCCCCAAACCCAACAAAGACCCCACGATGCCTTCCTCACGGCGCTCCATCACAGTCCTCTGCACCCCCTCCAAAATCACTGAATGACTTGTACTACAACTCCTCAGACCCCCCTAGCCCCATCACAGCATTGTTTTAGGCCACTACACTCCACAAACATTCTTCTTGCAGACCTTACACAGAGAGTTTTCGATGGCATGAATTCAGCTAGGCCACCACACAGAACAATCCTAGTCACACTAGACATTAGCAAAGCTTTTGATACCATCCCCCGCCACAACCTCACAAAATATTCAACACAAACATGTGCAATAACACAAAAAGATGACTGGCAAACTACTCAGCAGGCAGATGTGCACATGTAACATTTGCTGGTCAGTCTTTGAACACCAGAAACTTCACAAATGGCGTCCCCCAAGGATATGTTTTGTCCCCTACACTCTTTAACCTATACATGCACCACATACCCACGCACCACAGATACACATAGCTTCCTATGCAGACGACATAACACTTACATGTACACACAAAACGCAGACACAGTTGCACACATCTTCCAACCTTACCTCAACACATTACACGAATGGTTCACCACAAACAGGCTTAAAATAGCCCCAGCCAAATCTACAGTGACCCTTCTCACAAACTGGACAGCAGAACATAGTCACATTCCACATCTCACCAAAAACAACACCCCCCTACCACACACACACACACACACACACACACACACACACACACACACACACAATCCTTTGTGTAACAAATATACATGAATGTCATTTAAACACCACATCACAATCATTAAAAATAAATTAACACCAAGACTCAATGCCTTGAAGTTACTTGCCTATACAACATTTGGACACAACAAAGAAACTACCACCACAGTATACAAACAATACATACGTTCAGTGATGAATAATGGAAGCCCTGCTTGAACTTCTAACCTCACTAAAACACACTACAACACTCTACAGACCATACAGAACAAGGCCCTAAAAATAATCACAGGCTGCACAGCTACTACCCCCACAGACCACCTACATCAAGAAACCAAAGTCCTCAAAGTCAAGGATCACTCAAATTCCCGCTGCAGCCTCCACAAACCCACAACATCCACTACACTACATGGCAGCACATCCACACACACCAAGGAACATCAAAACAGCACCCAGCACGCGATATCACTCAAATACTGTCATCTCTCCCCCCTCGCCCACCTCAGACCAGCTTCCAGAAGCATATCCATACTCAAATCACTTGCTGCTCCATTCAGTCACTTAAAGACAGCACACAGCTGCATGCACGGCCTCCTGATGTCCACCCTTCTGAATCCTATCTCCCTAGTGAGGACAGGGTACACCAGGCCAGGCTGAGATGTGGGCATCATCCATCCTCTTAAGTTACCAGAAGAGACTGGATCACTGTCGCTGATGCCTGTCCAGGATGTAACACAGCACCCCATACTATTAAGCACATTACGGAAGACTGCATTGCACACAATCACCTACGCCAACCACACAACATACACTCCTTGAGATCTCTGTGGGAAAGTCTGGTCTCGGCTGTGGCCTTCCTTAGGGACTCGGGGCTGTTCGGCCAGACTGCCTAGGGAACAACAACAACTACTACTACTTCGTTTTCTTCTTCCCCCCCCCTCCCCCGTCCACCTGACTGACATACACCTTCTTAGTCAATCTCATGATATTTAAATTTACATGACTAAGCCATCTCAATATATTACTACTAATTCAGTCTCTCCACGTAACTTCACTTTCTTCTTAGGTAACTAATTTCCACTGCTCCTAGTGTGGACTGGAATAGTGTTATGTAGTGAAATTTTTATTACTTTGCTCTCATCACTGCTCCTTGTTGCTGCTCTCAGTGATACAGTAACCTTTCTTTCGTACATCATACAGAACGGCCAGGAATAGAGCTGTAGGATGTGTTGAATTATCGGTTTCCTTTAACTCTTAAATATTGTGGGTTTAGCAAGATGAGCCCTTCCCGTTCATTTTTTTTTTTTTAAGTGACATGATTTCAACCAATCATAGCCCCATAACAGCACTTAGAACTTTCAGTTAAAGATCATATTACACATCAATCGTTCTTTTCTCTATTGCAAGTGTCCCCAGGTTTCTATATGGAGGCTTTGGGAAGATAGAAGGTACGGAATGGAGGCAATGTGGGTCGTCCATACAAGTGGATGAGTGGCTGGCCATGGCTCATAGGCCGAGCACATGTCCATCCCAGACGGGGGTTCACCACTAGCACTCACACCGACCCCTGTTACTGCCGCAAGAATGAACAATAGCAATCCGAGATTACGAACCTCCGCCAAGGCTGAACAATCCCCCATTTGTTAACATTCCAGTGGCATTATCTGTCATCTCACAGCAGTGAATATGCCAGGAGCCCTATATATTAGAACACTTTGGATCACCAGATCCGATATGTTTCTTGGATCCAGATCAAACATGGGTGTGTGGGAGATCTAATGGAGATGTTGTCTTGTAATTCTTGTGGAAGCATTGTAGGCATTATTTATCGAGTTAGAAGCAAAAACGATGAAATTGCCACTATCCCGCAATCGTAAAGAATCCTTTAAAATATTCGTGGATCCGGATGATGATCCGGATCGCCACCAAAATCTAATGGATCGTTCCTTCGGCCATACCCTACCCCACCAAAGAACTGCAGCAAAATCCGTTCATAACTTTTTGGGTAATCCTGCTAACAGACAAACAAACAAATCCACGCTAGGAAAAACATAACCTCCTTGGCGGTGGTAATGAGCATACTTTGAAGTTGTGGCAAAGAGAGAGAAGAAATTTCAAGGTTTATTACATATTACTTGCCAAGAATGGTTATTTTCACTCTCCTGTGAGTACACAACCTTTGTTGTGTTAGATCACTTAAGTTATTCCTTAGGTCATTTTCTTTCTTACACCCCAATTTTTCTTTGTTTTCTAAGGCAACTGATTAGCTAATTTCTTATTTCGCAACAGGTTTATCACAGATACATGAACTGATGATTATCATAACACCTGTTTGTACTTCTATTGTGATGTCACTTTTGCTGTCACTTGAGTTCAGTTTCTTATACACATACCTTTCCTCATACTCTAAATTCTTAAGCAAAAGTCGCTTACTTGGTTAAGGACTTACTGCACTACAGGAACTGCACAAAATTACTACTAATTTACTAACATAAGAAAACCAATTTGGATATACTGCATATTGCACCATATTACCATAACACATCTTTGCACTTGTACTGCTTGATCACTTCTTCTGTCTCCTGGGCTCATTAAGATATACCCAGGCTTTTCGTTATATTCTACATTCTTATATAAAGTCACTTACTTGGCTATGTTCTTACTTCACTACAGGAACTGCAAAAAATCACTAATTTACAATTATGCAAAACCAACTTGCATGTATATTGCGCCATATAACCGTAACACAATAGAAAATTACTGTACAGTACTTGTCCAAAAAAAAATAACACTTTTTTTTTTTTTTAACTCCAGCACTCGTTTACTATACCAGATAACACAATACCACTGTACAGTTTTGGTCATGATTCTTATTCCCATATCATAGTTGTCCTTACCTTCAATTGCTTACATATTTTCTTTTTACAATCTTACTTCACAAAATGAATACCAGTCCTTACCTTTGTAAACATTATTCTCTTCGCTGAAATAATACTTGTTTCTCCATACCACTTTCTTTATGTACAAATTTACAATGTATAGGGTAAACTTTCCCACACGCCCGCGAGTTCAAGCTGGGGTGATGTAGATGGTGGTGAGAGGGTGGTGACGTGTAAGCGCCAAGATGATGGGAAGAGGGAGACCATAATTTGTGGCCAAGGCACGTCATTTTACACTATGTGGTAAACTCCCACCTTCATACGTCGTCTCTTCACTCAGTAATGACGAGACTGGGTGGCCCACTTCCAGCAGCAAGGGAATCGGACTATTGGTGTGTAATCAGAAATCAAACATTTCTATCCTTTCCAACTCCTGTGGAAGGCTGGCAGTGAAGCTCCTATATGTCTATGTCATGCACTGGTCACCATATAGAGAGTACACTGTAGCACCAGTCAAATAGGGTGTTACTCCCAGGGTGGATGGAAAGCTGATGACAGGGAGAGATGGAGTTCTCATTTCATCAGCCCCTGGGACCAACTTCTGACCATCCCCCATTGCTAAACTTTCCAGTGTTTCAATAACACAGAAAGTACAGCGGCATACTTTCTGTCATAAGTCGGGTAAAATAAAGGAGGAGGCAGACCACAGGCTCCACCCACCCACACAGTCCCAGGTACAGTCATGGGATGTGGGACCTCAAGCCCACCAGCCGTGGCCACTGATTTTGGCAGTGGCCTTGAAGGACCTTGCCAGGACATCTCCAGCAACACACTCCAGGCATGCCATGGCACGGTAACTACCCCACCATTATACACCCACTGACAGGGCAACCTTCTGGAGTGGTACACGCAGGTTCGGACCCGTTTCTATTGCGTGGAAGCGGCAGCCCAGGTACCGCAATGCCATGTAACCTTTGGCACAGATACGAGCCCCATCCCACCCTGGTTCGCGAAACTGCTCTGGTGTAGCGCACAACACGCCTCCACTTAGGTAGTGGGGGCAAAGATTTCTGGACACATTACCTTGCTGGCGTCAACTCCTGTGACATTGTGGGGGTACCTTGTGTGCATGAAGAGTAGCGCATGAGACAGAGAAGAGCCAACTGAACTGTTTATCAACAGCGGTACTGTTGATAAACAGTTGGCTAAATAACAGTCGTAAGTAATTTCCGATGGTAGTATTTTTCAGACTAATATTCATGTAAGTTTGGTTTTAAAATATTTGATAGCACAAATAACTTAATAAGAAAACTGTGACTAATGTTGGCCAAGGTTATTGTGTTCGGGCATTTAACGTTAGGGACAAGTCACTTGTCCAAGAATGGCAATATAATTTGTAAGAATGTATTCCTTTGTCACCATAATTTAATACCTCATTGGCCATAGCCGACTGGATTCCACTGATTCTCTCAGACCACCAGGAGGCTGGGTTGCCAGTCATGTAATGTAGATTCAACACTAAACTCTCATATATTTATTTTCTCATTAAGGCTGGCTTGTTAAGAAGAGCACACTTCATGACACGACAGTAACTTATTGTCGAATAATCAGGCCCGTCAGTTCCCCCTGATGCATCATATGGAAGAGCATCATATATGGGCAGAGAAACAACCCAAAGCTCTCTCAGCTTGGAAATATAGGATATAAGCAGACTTAAAGATGAAATACTAGATAGTTTTGTCCCTTGTATACACGCTCATTCGTACATACATAAATTCCACCATAAATGCACCCACTTGTATATATGTACTTTCCCAACACTAAGGTGATAAAAACACATTAACACACACACACACACACACACACACACACACACACACACACACAAGCAAACAAACAAAGGCTATCGTACTCAAACATTCAATGCCTAGTACAGAAAGACCAACACTGATACACATGCACAGAAACGCAACCGCCGACATACTCATGAAAATAATACTCCTACACATGCACACACCCACCTTCACACAGGTAGAGAGCGACGCCCAGGCCTCGAATCAAGCGAACACGATGCTCTTACATCTGGGATGATATGGCGGCAAAGCATGCACCCCGTTTGTTTCTGTAAATGCGGAAGAGCACTCAAGTAGCCTACTCTGTCCTAGGCAGGAATGTGTTTCCACTGAGGCCTGCATGTTTGTGCTTTCTCTCTCTCTCTCTCTCTCTCTCTCTCTCTCTCATAACATCCACTATATCCTACTGATATATTGACTAGTGAATGCCCGCAAAAGTTTGCAGCCTCTTCGTGCTGTTGAGTAAGAAGTTGTAATTAGAATCTTTTATTCCGATCATGAGCGTCCTCAACTTTGCCCTATCAACCACAGTTCAAAAGTTTGTGAGATTTTGAAACAGCTCAGCTGCGCCTCGAGGTTCGGATCACAGCAAACGATGAAACTGTGGCACGCAATAGCATCTGGATAGTAAGAGGTGTAGGTGTTTCTTTACCTGGCCTCCCAAGTCATGGTTTATTAACACAGTATATAAAGCCCACAATAACCAAAGCTGAATTAAAAATGATTAAAAAAATGGTTTTGCATATTTTTCCTCACTGCGATTTCCGATAATTCTACGTCGTCGTATCCTGCGTGATAGCTAAAATTGTGGTGCAATTTTCTGACGCTCCTGGGCATCACCACCGACCCGATGCAAAAACAATTAGGTCGACATCTATTACCGTTCTCATGAAAGAAGCGAACAATGGCAAAGACACACATTCATACACAGCTTGAAGTTTTATTTAGATTTTGGGACCGTTTACACACTTTACGTAGTGCTGCCGTCGATGCACCGTGCACTGAGTGACAAACCATTTTCTCTTCTCTAAGGTTCTATTAACTATGTCAATTGGTAGCCAAAAAAACAACTGAAAGCCTGGTTACCTAGGGAGTTGAGACCCTTCAAATAACTACAGTAACTGGTAGAAGCCAGGTGACCTAAATGGATATGGTTCTCTAACTAACCGTTGCCGAAAATGGTTCATTTGTAAGCGCAGTTGGGATTTATTGCCCTCATGATACAACCCACTCCAGCACTCCTGATGAGGCAAGAAAATTATCGAATTGTAATGGTGACAAAGGAGCGCTATTGGTGATATAATTATCTGCCTCTGATTAATAGGGATGGCTTTGCTCTTTTCTCATTCAGAACTCTTTCCCCTGAATGAATAAAATCGTCGTCCAAGACCCAGAGTTTAAACGTAATCCTCGAGTTCGAGGAGAGAGAGAAAAAAAAGTTGGACACAGATCCCTTCACCTCGAGCACTATCTCCCAACAACACCACATATGCAGCTAGAGCAGAGGACGTCTATAGACGGTAGGTATTAGTGCCTAAATTGTGACATGTGAAAGTGTTTGGCACGTCAGAGGGCTGCAGAACCTTATAAAACAAAGTATATGTTGGCTCTGCGCCGACAGCTGTACACTTAAACGTTAAAAAAAACAATGTTCGGAGGTAACCAGAATATTTTGCCAAAAATACCAGTGACTGCAGAACAATTAAGAAGTTTATTTTTAACTCCTCAAACAAGTACACGTAATACGATGAAAAGCAAAGGAGCAACATACGTATTGTTCCTTTCATCACCATTTGTTGTAGGGAAGGTTCTGACAAGGTATCTGTTCTCTGGGTCAAAAGCACCATGTACCACAAAACTCTCACAGTTCAGGTTATCCTTGAATAGGACCTTGGAAAAGGCTGTCTGCGGGTGCCGTACTGAAATGGGAGGTTCTGTGCAGTCCACTGGGCTGATATTCAGATAAGTCTTGGGACACAAGACAACAAGAACAAAGTAATTATGGTTTCTTTACCTTCCAATCCCCTCCAGCTGATGCACGAATACGAGGCATATCATTTAATCTAAATACACTCTGTCTGTCCTGCATCCGTTGACTGCGTACTTGTGTTGGCATAACAGTAAGCCGGTGTATGAGATAAAACATCAGCTGAAATGGCCTAGGACTTATCATCAGTAAAGTATGAAAAAGTTGGTCCAGTGGTCAGATGATTCCAGTTTAGGTGTTACCTTCGTTCTCTTGGGTTATAGTAGCCATGTTCACAAAGTAATCAAAATGCTTTTTTGGTTAGCTTTGGCCAAGTCAGGTGAATTTGATCCATCACTGTCAGTTCAGTATACATTCGTGTCACTTTTCCTCCATTATAGTAGGCTGATGGCAACTCAGGTTTAGTTAAGTCAATTTTACCATTTAAAATTCACTAAAATCCTTCACACTAAGTCAGGCTCTGTCAGAACAGATAAGGTCCACTCAGGGCCATCCAGGGCGAATCAAGTCCATCAGTGTCACTACAGGCCCAGTCAACCCTTCACATCCATTTCGAGGTGACTAGGTAAGTTCCTGTAAGTTTAAGGAAGTTCAGGTCCTATAAACCCCACTCAGAACGACAAGGTTCCCTCAGGTTCTGTATATCCAATTAAGATCTGTCAGGTGAGTTCACGTCTGATCAGTGACTCATAAATCAAGTAAATACTCGTATAACTAGCAAGGTGAAATGGAAGATGGCGGAAGGCACTGAACAAATGAAAATAGGAAAGTAAAAGCCATCTATCGTTTTGGGGGAAATAAGATGAAAACAGGGAGAGACGTGGGGACGTACCGGATTGGTGAGTTTTATAATTTAATTAGGAATCCAAGGAGAAGGGACTGAAAGGGGTAAAAACGAACCAGTCCCCTAGTGGACGTCACTTATGTTTTATCTTGCTACCTACGAACGATTTCTTTAAGCCTTGGAGAGATTTTCCCAGTTGGATGTATTCAGTATTGTCCTCGTTAACTCTTCCACATCTAGAGAGCTTATTAGACTAATTAATTTAGAGAAAGTCTAAGCTGAGCAGCGTATGTATTATACAGAGACTTAATATACTAAGTCTAGTTGGACCCCTCTTCTCATTCGCTTTCTCCACTACCTGTCGGTTCTATGGCCAGCCTCCTTCTGTGCTCAAGATTCCTACATTCTCGTGTAACAAGGGTCGTGTCACCTGTGCTCTACTTTCGTGGAAGCTTAAATCGCCTGTTGGTGGACTGATCAAAATGAAATACGGCATCAGGCTGAACGAATTACAGCAAACCAGAAAGGACCAGAGGAACTGAGGATGAAAGAGATAGGGAGTTTATGGAACAGGACGAACTTAGTTATGTGAGGATTACATTGGCGAGACAATGTGTTGTACAAATGTATATGTTAATACTGATCTGAATAACTGACTAACTAAAGCCACTCTGCTCATCACTCACTGGAACTTCTATCTCCCTTACTTTCTCTATAATAATTCTCCCATACAGTATACCTTCCCTACCACACTCAGTAAACTTATGCCACGATAATTCTTGCACTCACTTCACTCACCTTTATTTTTTGTGCAAGTTACTAATCAGGAACCATAGACAGAGAAATATTAAGAAAATATAAAGAAAAGTAATGTGTTTCAGAATATTAATGAACAATTAGGTGAACAGAGTAATTCCTATGAGGAACAAAGTATGAAAGGAGAAGGAAAATACACCTGATAGGAAACACATCCCCTACATACTCTACCTCCTAACCTGAATAAAATCGTCTGGAGATAACAAGAATAAACTAATATGGACTCACTAAGCTATTTTACGCAGGCTACCATAAGAATGTTTTGTTCAACCGAAACAAGGTCTAGCAGCAGCAGGTGTAAAAACTGGATAAATAATCTCTAGTAAGAGTACAAGAATTTCTCATAACCTGTATAAAATAGTCTACATTTATCCATAATAAAATGCGTTGTTATGGGACTGTACGTGTTATGTGGCTGCTCCCTATTCCATTTTTTTTCTTCCTTCCTTCCTTTATTAATCTCTCATCTCTCACATCTCATATTCCTCTTTTCACCAGCCTTGTTCGTAATCCACCTCATGTTTTGTTTAATTCTTGCTACCGGCAGACAATATGACTCAGAATAAATGAACTCTCCAGTACAGAAGGAGTTAATTTAGACTATATCTACCACCACCCAGTGTGGAAATTTACGTCTAAGGTAAACCAGCTGGGGATGGAAAGAACAGTCCACAAAAATATTAGCAAACTGAACCCGACAGCTTTCCGGGGCTTGAAATAACTCAAGTATTTTCTTACCTGTAACGCCAGACGAATTTGTCCAGCTGTGAGAGAGCCATATCAAGCTGCGTACGTTAATTTAGTTGTTAATTTCATAATCTCATGATCCCTTGTTTATAACCTTTACTAATATCACAGTTTGCGTTATCATCCGTTCCTCAGTTTTGCAGGTAATGCTCGTTGCATGCATCATCGTAATAGTTTACTTAATTGCTTTGTATTCCCTCGGTCACTCATTATCACTCGTTATTTAAGCAAACTAGTTTAGTCGCTCACTAGTTTCAGTGGCAATTCTCTCAAAAATTTCTCTTCATTATAAATTAGCCATTCATCGCTGTATTCAGTTCATCACCATGCCGTGCAACACACAACGTCCATTTTCACAGGATATTATTGTTACCCTCACCTCCACCTACCACCTGCTACCATTCCTGCTCATCATGCCCAACCTTCTCGACCCACACCATCATTATTCTACTCTTCGCCCTGACACTGAACTTTTAAGAGATTCTACTGCCACTGCTGTCCCGCTTACATAGCCATTTTTCGCAGGGTGTACTTGTCCCACCTTGCTGCGCCACACATCACCACCTTAGCCCAGTCCGCCTACTACAATCCCAGCTATTCTGTAGAGACCACAAGCTTCTTTTTGTCCTTCAGCTTTGACCTGCAGTTTTCCAGCCTATTTACAGCACTCAAAGAAAACCTTCGTGTTTTGCTATCCTTATCTTCAGCTCTTAGTTAGATATATTCATAGTCTTCTTTGTATCAAATAGCCCCGAAACGATCATTAGCTTTGATGTTATTTGCTTTCCTTTGTATTCCTTTGTACTTTTCATGGAATGGTACACAGCCTTCCTTCACAGCAGTCAGTCCTCCTCACCTTGCCCACAGGAACCAGCGATTTCGGGTTTACTTTGCACTTTATACTAATCTTGGCGTGGTACACCAGCCGTCTTCACTACAGTCTGTTTTGCTCACTCCTCCCCACACAACCCAGCCATTTATGTTGCAATGCTAAGAATAATAAATATACTGGAGACTTGGTCAGATTTCCTAGCCGACCTATGAAGACAGGATCACACTATAATCATTTTCCCATCATCCCCCACCCACCACCACCAACTCCACATCCCATCCCTTCACAACCCATCCCATCTACTTGTCAATACTCAGCCTCCTGTCGACCTGAATCGACCTTTCAAAGGCCAGTGGTTTGATACCGTAAATGCTGGGCACACGACCACACAGGCATGACCTAAACCAACTCGCACTGATCTAAACCGACATGATAGACTGCACCTAAAGTGACCTGGAAGGACGTAAATTGACTGATATAGTTTTATAATCTACGCTGAAGTGTCAGGATGTGCCTTGACATGAACTACTCTGACTGGGTTCAGTTGAATATGAAGGCCTTGAATATGAGTATGTGGACTTACGGACCCAATTAGACAAGAATGGTTCTGCACTCCCTTCAACTGACCAGATCTCATGTGACTAAACCTGAAAGTTAATGAAATTGGTGTGTAGTGCCATAATTTTAAGTATTAGTGTAAGTTAGTATAAGCTAGTACTGTAAGTATAATCATAAGCTTAAGTATAGTTGTAAGTATAGTTCATGATTTAACCGTTAAGTTCTATAATTTAGTCTTAGTTGATATTCATAATGTGAACATGACTGTGATATTGATAGTACTGAGTCAAGTATTGATGTGAATATGATTGTTATACATATGGACCAGCTCTTCCCCCCCAACAAAGACGTATAACCGCGAAACATTAGTAGAGATTAATAGTCGCTAATGTCTTTCTTCGTATTCTGATCTAGAGATTTACCTGCCGAAGTTATATGCTCTAAGACTAAATGCACGATAACTGAAGAATCTTATAAAAGCTAGACACAATAATCAAAAGGACCAATAATCATATGGACCGTAATCAAATGGACAACTGGACCAGCCGACATGCACCTCGATTCCATGAACTAAAGGGGGGGGGGGATTTAGTGTGTTAGCGGTTAGGCGGCGGCCAGATCGTTGTTCCTCTCCTCATCGTTGCAGGTTAGTGCCCGAGCTCTCACCCACCCCCCCTTTCTCCCTCGTGTATTAAGTCATCATATATTTTCGTGAGCTGAATTAGTGATATTTTCCCCTGATCCTCCTTGTGCTGAATAATCAAATCGCTGTTCCGCGCCTCATCGTTGCAGACGAGAATTATGGAGGGTCGTAGCTAGCATCCCAAGGATTCGAGCGTTCTAGCCGCGGCCTAACCGCTAACACACTAAATCACCCCCCTCCCCTGTTAACTAGCTGGAAAGGAACAAATGTGACGTCCATCCATTAACAAAACCTCTACACTCCTCCCCAAGCCTCGCTGTGGCGAGGCGTTGTCTGCTGCAAGGAAACATTGGTTCACTGTACAGAACAGCCCAGCAGGCACATGCCTATGGTTGATGGGTCAACCAGGCCAGACAGTCAAGGGTTGTTCACCAACAATAAAAACAACAACCAAGCGATACAGTACAGCTTAGGGAAATATCTCTGGTTACGGGGTAAATTAGGCCACATCTGTTCCTTCCAGTTACGGAAATGTATCTATAGGTACGATACCACTTCTGGAGATAGCCAGAATATAATGAAAATCGAGGGGGAGAGGTGTGGAGCGTGTTGAGGGTGATGTGAAGGTGTGAACGGGGATGGCGTGTCGGAAGTGAAGGGTAATTACAGGAAGGGGAAAATGCAGACGCTAACGGACACAACAATTTTGAATGGCGTACCAAGCTATGACAAGGTAATAAGGCGCTGTTGTAAAACAGGAAGGGACTGACGACATGAAGTGTCACGGTGGAACATTGCTGGGCCTCAGGCAACGGCCTATCATGTCTATGCCTAGTTATGGACGTACAGAAAGAACATAAAAAAAGTGGGACGTTGGAAAGAGTAAATGGGGGAATGTCACAAACGTTCCTACTCTCGAGGTCTACGAGGGAAGGGCGCTGAAGGTAAATTGGTTACCATGTCCAGATGCCAACTGCTGGAACCAAAGTTTGATTCTTGGGCTGGTCAGACTGGTAGATTGACTTTATTTATGCTCCATTTCTTGACGCAGCAGAACAGGGAGCCTGGGGTAAAATTGGACTGTTGCGAATCGTGTTCTAAACTTTCTGTGGTCAGGGAGACTCCTGTAGCACTTTCATTACAAGTATATTTTTAAATAATGTACTTTATCCTTCCACCACAGTAATCATATTCTTCAAAGATAAGCTGAGTTGTGAGCTGTTGTTTGTGGTCACACTCAAACAATGTCTCTGCCTGAAAAATCATACACAGGAATTCTCAATGAAGGCTGACGTGTTGGTATTTGGAAAGTTCCGTAGACTGATCAAGCTTCGACCTACCACCTAAACACTTGCCCACGGGTTGTCGTTCGGTGTGAAACCCTGAATACTTCCATCCACCCAGCGACTCGAATGAAGTATGAGGGGAAACCTTGGCTCGTGAATGTGCATTTAAGGTCAATTAGTCTTTTACCTCACCTCGAAACTATGTGAAATACATAAGAGTCTGGTTAAGAGGTGAAGGTTTAGAATTAATGCCTATCAAATGCCCGAGAATCAATAAAGCAGAAATCAGTATATCAGGTCCCTGTCTTCCCCTCGAACACGACCGGCAATGGTGGATGTTATGTCCAGGTTCCCAATTACAATGCTTGGTGAACAGGAACACGCCGGCTAAACAAACACATAATATGCAAGTTAGTAGGGAGGGAGGTCGCCTTGTTAGTTCAGTAGCCAGACACAATTCATTTACACTGTCTCAAAACCATGAACATAATGATATCCTGCTAAATAAACAAATATGCAACCGAGTTAGTAAGGAGGGAGGTCGCCTTGTTAGTTCAGTAGCCAGACACAGTTCATCTACACTGTCCCAAAACCCTGAACACAATGATATCCTGCTCAATATACCAGTAATATCTTTCTTTCCACTTTGGTGGGTTGGTCTGGTCCAGCAATACCATCCCCATTGCTACACACAGCCTGTCCCGAGCCAGCCATTCGCCCTCACCTCTCCTGACATGTGCACTTACTCATTCTCAACATATTGTATTTCACCTCTCTCTCTCTCTCTCTCTCTCTCTCTCTCTCTCTCTCTCTCTCTCTCTCTCTCTATCTGTCCATCTATCTATCTATATCTCACTTTATCTTCTTTTGTGTATGTTGTAACTGTGCCTGTCTACGAGAGAGAGAGAGAGATTGTATTTCAGCCTTACACTCTCTCGCCACTTTCCAGGGGACGGAATCACAGAACATTTAAGGCACCGGATCCCCTAACATCGCTAAAGATACGGCACTGAGGCAGGCATAGTCATTCACACAGTATGGCCACAGTCATCTTGCGGCGATATATGGCGTCGGAAGTTAAGCGCCTGGAGGACATGCCCTAACCTACGCCACAACACAGAGACAGTGTGTATCATTTGTGTGACCCCTTGGCCGTCCATAGCCCCTGGCCCTCTTCCACTCAAGTCAATGTCATTAAGGCACCAATGGAACTGCTACAATGATAGACGTGCCACAAGCGTTGTTGGTGCAGAAACACGAGTTCTAAGGCTACTCAGTCACTGGTAAACTAAAAGGAATGTATAAAAAATGGAGGTAGCAGAGGGAAAGCCATCTTCGTATCGCTCGAGCAGACAATGTTGTTTATTTTTACTTCTCAAAATTACACCCATCAAACCGACACTGAAATTAATATGCTCATTTCTTACTTTAGGCAGTTCTAAGCAATTTCTCTTCAATAAATATCCGTTAGAAATGCATTAATATTTGCTAAGTAAATAAAGAGGGGAGAGGGAGATTCTCTACTCTGTACACCCACTAAAAAATTATCGGCACTCTTTTAGCTTGATAAAACTTGACAAACCGGACAAGAGAGCTGAAAATGAACTAAGTTAAAGTGCCTGGTTGATGTCCCTGATCTTCTGAGCCTTCATAATGGCATCAGAGGCTTCATAGCACCGCTTATTGAGCAGTTTGTTTTGCTTATTAACTACCCCAGCCTTTTAACTTACACAGAGTTCGATCATCAACATAGTTTTCATAAAAATTATAAACGAGGATGTTGATGTGTAACGTAGATCAATTTTAGAATCAGCTTTAAAACTCCTACTGCTCGTTCGATGCCCATATTGTTCAAGCTGAGCAATTTCATAGGCAACACAATCCTCACATTATATGCAAATTAAGAACTATCTGAGGTAAAAGCCAATCCTATAATAAACAAATATGCCTAGTGATGGACCCCTTGGCGATGTTGTTTTTATCATCAAATTGGTGATATACCATTCTCAGTTTTATAATCCTCGCATTGCTACATTCCCGTGTCATTGATGTGGTTAATATTATAGCAATACTACGACGCATAGTGTACATACTTTACATGTGTTGTTCATGGGGTGTTGTGTATACTGGATTGTTAGGGTTATGTAGTTTACTATCAATCCATTCTTAAAATGCAAATGGTGGTTGTCATTGTATTAAAACGTGCAAGAAAATCCTAAGGTGGTAACTTCAGCTACAATGGGTGCTAAGCAGACAAATAGCACTTTGATTTCTATATCATCTGGTGGATTTTGAGACCTTCCTTCAAGCACTGTTACCATTGCTATGAATTATTCGTTGTACACGACATAAAGCTCCAGGAGTTATACTATATCTAGAGATAAAGAGTGAGAGATGGAGGGTTGGAGGGGTGGAAAGATTGATGGAGGGAGAAGCAGGTATACCAACCCTTACCGCATACTCACGGCTTCTGTGCCAGTGATTGTTGCGAAGAGTACCGAAGCAACGGGTGCCGAGGATTATCTTAGTGGGTGTACATCAGTTAGGACAGGTCTCGCTAGGTTAGATTAGGTTTAGCTATCTCCCCTTTTATGGCATCTATTTCATAATTAGTTTAGGCCATGTGTGGTTAGCCTAAATTAGGTTATCTCAATCTGTCTGTACATTAAAATTAGATTGTGTCAGGCCTGGTTAGGTTACGCCTAGCTCTTTCTATTATGGTATGTACCATAAAATTAGGTCAGGTCAGGCCCAGGTAGGTTAGGAAATCTCAGTCTATTATGGTTCCTACAATGAAATAAGATCGTCAACTCTAGCTAGGTTAGGTTAGAATCTCTTTTTGCTATGGCAAGTACGTTCAGGGGAGGTTAGGTCTTAACTCCTTCTGTTATTGCATTTACATTAAAAGTAGATTGTCAGGTCTGGTTAAGTTATTTCCCTCTGTTACTGCATTTATACCCACCGCAAAATACTTTATAACATTCGTTTCTCTGCGACAGGGCAAAAGTTTTGAAAGATTCTGAACATTTTCCATCTCTGAAATTCACATAATGATGTTGGACTGAACCTGGTTGCTCTACTAGTTCCACTGTCACATTCTGTCGTGTACAAGCCTTCAGTGTTCATGGAGTTCCCATCACAAGACGGCGCATGTGAATTATTTACAACTCTGTCCACCTGTCTTTTGTGTGTGTGTGTGTGTGTGTGTGTGTGTGTGTGTGTGTGTGTGTGTGTGTGTGTGTGTATGTGTGTGTGTGTGTGTGTGTTTTGTGAACCCCTCTAGTTTTTCCCCGTCTTTGTTTAAGATGCCTACAAACAGCATGTCAGGTGAGGAAAAAGTCAGAATCCTCCCTTTACAAGAAGAAACTGCGAGACAAAAAGTGCAGCACTGCAAACCGAAGGCTTCATTAAGTGCCTGCCAGCTTTTCAGTTCCTGCCATTAAATCCACGTCCTGATATGACTTCTGAGTCTGTTAGTCGAGGTATTTTTGCCATTAGTGTAGGTCTAGCTATTTGTCTCTGTAGGATTCAGTATAAGTTAGCGATTTCTCTGTTAGGTGATTAGTTTTAGGGTCTTTACATTAGGTTTTCTTTATACTATAAAGTATAAAAAATATAAAACCAAGAAAAAATTTGAAAAAAATAATACAAAAAAATAAATAAAATAACATTTATTATATATATATATATATATATATATATAGATATATATATATATATATATATATATATATATATATATATATATATATACGTGTGCATGAAAGTGTGTCTGTACTGTATATATGCATGAAAGCGTGTGTGAGTGTATGTATGTATATATATATATGTTTGTATATATATGTATATATGATTATAAGTATATATATATATATATATATATATATATATATATATATATATATATATATATATATATATACGGCCTTAATGACCAGGGGCTTTGGCCCCAATGGTCGATAGGCAAAAAAAAAAAAAAAAAAAAAAACTCCTGAGGTCGCAAATAGTCTACTGAATCAAGAAGTCCCTAACACCCCCAGAAAGACAGCAGGAGTGTTACACAAAACTACTTTTGATATCCTGGGAATGTATCACAAAACATCATCCAGCATCATCTCCCAAAAGATTAACTGGCCTGTTGCCATAATGACAGAAAAAATGCACAGGTTCATCATGACTTTGCCCACAACTATCGCCTTTGGACAAGAGAGCAATGGGCATGTCATGTAGTGTGATGAGACCTATTCCAGTGTGCTAGCTTGAGTGGTGGCAGGGTAAGCCGTACACGGCGTGAGCAGGTACGACCACCAGTATATCAGGAGAACACTCAAATGGCGTAATCTTGGGCTTTTTAGTGATGTTATGGGGAAAAGGTACTTGTATTTTCTACCGCAGAATGTTACAGTGAACAGTGCTCGGTATATGTGGGTGTCAATACTGCATTTGCGTGTAGTTTATGCTATTCGTGTTTGTTACATCTTTTTTGCAGGATAGTCCACTGTGTCACTGATCAAAAAAGTGCCCTAGCTTGTAAGTGGTAACAATTTTATCGATATGTAATGACCGCAGGCAAGCCCAGACCTGATTCCAACTGAAAATTCCTGATCATACGTGAAACAGAACTTTAACTCTCAGAATATCCCATCTGCGCCATGCCTGACACAAGCCATAAATATGTGGTTGAAAAACTAAAGTATGGAATGATTTCAGAGTCTCTCAGATTCCATGCCAAATCATCATTCACAGTGTTATCTGGATCATCAGATATTATGCGTTGTTAGCAATAAATTACCTTGTTTCTTTTCACCGTAAAATAATTGTGTCCCCTCCCCCCAAAACCAGGAATTATTACAAAATTTATAGCTGAGAGTGTACAATATAATAAAGTTGGGTCAGGTCTGGTTAGATTACCCTCCCATTTGTTATGTCATTTATATCAAAATCGCGTTAGGCCAGGTTTGGTTCTGGGATCTCCATCTGTTAAGACATTTACAGAACCCGTAATATTAGTTTTGGTCAGGTCTGGTTTGGTTACCTCGAACTGTTTTGTCATTTACATTAAAACTGTTAGTCTAGGTTAAGTTAAATTATCTCCCTCGCGTATCGCATCAAGTGGTCATTAAATTAGGTTGTGAGGTCTGTTTGGGCTAGGTTCTCTCCCTCTGTTACAGCATCTTGATTAAATTTACGCTAGGTCAGGTCTGACTAGATTGGGTTACCTCTTCATATGACCTCTAAGGTAAAATCCCGCTAAGTTGGTCTGACATGGTTAGATCAGGTGTTCTGTCCCTGTTATGGCAACTTCGTTAATATTACGTTTTGTCAGGTTTGGTTTGGTTAGGTCAAGTGCAAATTGTGTCTGCTCTGGTTGCTGATTATTCCTCAGGACAATGCTAGTCTACTTTTAAAAGAGTCATTAATAAAGTGAGTCAAGCTGTGTGATAAAGCCAGAAATAAAGAATCCTAGAACACTGAAGGAGATAACTAATTTATGGGACGGACTTAGTCAAATAAATAGATTTCCAAGGGCAACTAGTGGCACTTATGGGACCTATATTCCCATCAAGGCACACAAAGAGAAGAAACAGGCTTCTTAACAAAAAAGTAAAATAGAAAAATAAGCGATGTCATGGCAGTTTATCAGTTCGCCATTGGAAAAACGGGGACATCTCTTGGCAGGTCCTGTATCGCCGGGGATTCTTTCTTTCCCTCTTCATGACGCTATTGCCTTAAATAAATAATCAGATGTTTGTGTTCTTTGTATTAGTGGACGCCCAAGCATTATGTTAACATTAGGGAGCCGAACAGCTGATGAGGGAGAGTTCCATTATGGGTTGATCATGTCAACTTTCCGCTTGTAAGAGCACTGAGCAAATTCAGTTACGGTAATGTGGCAGACATGAGATGGGTGCAGTTTAACGAAATGGGTTAAGGCCCCGTTAAGCACGGTAGAGAATACCAAAATCTGGTGCATGTTACAGTGCCGTGTTAGTGAGTAATCTGAGACACTGAATTTAAGTTGGGTGCCTTAGTTTACGAACACCTTAGTGAATCCGACCCCTGTACTCTGGCTGTTTCGCACCTAGAATTCCTGATCTTCCCCTCCTGGCTCCGGTGACCTGTTGACCTTAACACCAAACAGCGACACATTTAACTCCTGCACTACGTGTCAAGTGGGGTTGGTGGAGGATTAGTGCCCCTCCCTGTAAAACAATTAACTCTAAGCCCTTGGCCACCCCGTTTGGGATACATGGCGTCTGGCAATGAATGAATGAAAACTACAAAGGGAAGGAAAGACAACAAACTTAATGCCTTCAGTACAAAAACAATGATAAT
This sequence comes from Coenobita brevimanus, assembly GCF_032717465.1. Classification (NCBI taxonomy): domain Eukaryota; kingdom Metazoa; phylum Arthropoda; class Malacostraca; order Decapoda; family Coenobitidae; genus Coenobita; species Coenobita brevimanus. Next base: position 11,063,843 of record NC_136990.1, read on the forward strand.
AAATAATAATAAATATAACCCGTACAGCACAATGAAAACCAAAGAGAAACAAACTCTTCCATGTAGTGACGTCATTTTTTTAAACAGTTTTGGCATCCTCATACAATATCATTTTGCATAAAGGCAACAAACTGAAGTGATTATTGTTTTTATTTATCCCAAGTGCATCGTAGCATCACTGAAATCGTCTGTTGGTACTTTCGTTAATCTGAACAAGGTCGTTCGTTTAACGCGTGACCAGCATCACTGTATAAGGCCGTGGTATGGATCGGATAAGCTGGAATAATTGTAGGCGATGGGGTAGCACAAAGGGACCAGCCATTGTGAAAACTTGTGCTGAGCTGAAAAAGAGTAATGGTTTAAGGGAAAATCTCCTCAAAATCACAAGTGTAGGGTTAATGGGCACTTTATACAAATGAGTGGGTGCGTTGGGTTGGTAATTTTGTGTGTGTGTGGTGGAGCTGGGGCAGGAATTCATCCCCAGTAAATGTGGATGTTTTAAGATTACTGGTTTGAATGGAGCGAGATTTGATTTATAAATTTCCTTCATGAATGAAACGTCAGGGAGGCGTATAGAGATGGTTGTGGGCAAAGATGAAGTGTGCTGGTTGAGTTAGACTTATGAGGAGGGATTAAGAGGTACATAAGAGTTGACCCAGTGAACATAAGCACTGCTGGCTTAATGGTCTGAGTGCAGTGAACGTTTATTTCAGTGTTTACCTGAAGAGCAAAATCAGGTAAACTCGTAATACTCTTTCCTATTTTACGATTTCTGTTTGAAGTAAAAATATGTATTTTTTGTGAGGGGGAGGCTGGGGCTAATGGTCCTTTCATGATAATCTATATAGTACAGCGATGACAGTAAGTACTGCAGCGATGGTATCTAATTCTGTGAGACAAAGGTACAGTGATTAGAGGTACAACCGGCAGGAAAATATGAGTAGACCATGCTGTATTACGGAAAGAAATATCACTTGAATTCTGTATGATGGGAACAGTCGGTAATTGTGCTCAAGGCAAATACACCCCGCAAGGTAAATATAACATTATTTCCATACAGCCGTTGCTTTGTTGTTATATTTTCTGTGATCTGGAAGCGATAATAACAAGTAGTCACAGTTTCACATTATTCACCAATGAATAACCTTAGATGGATATGTAAAGCCTCATCGATATTACTCCCTAGTTATTGCAAGGGAATTGCTTGCGTCAGAACACACGCACCGAGGGAGCCGCACTTGCCACATATTAAGGCTTTCTCCTAAAGTAATTAGTTCTGCTGTTGATAATGTTCACATACAACAATTAACGCTACAGTTCTTAGCAATAGACAACCAACGTACCACTCTGATACTCTTATAACTCATTATCAAATGTACAACATAATTCATTTGACCTGGACTGGAATGAGAGACTAAAGATTTATAGAAAATAAGAACGGAAAAGGTGTCAGTATTAACACTCTTAGGTTATAATGACTCAACACAGTCGAATACATTCATCTGGCATGAAATGATATTAATTACTAGATATGCCTGAACACAACAACGTTAATGACGAGTTCTGCATTATATTCGTTTCGTATATATATATATATATATATATATATATATTTATATATATATATATATATTTATATATATATATATATATATATATCTCTCTGTATCTATCTATATCTTTGTGTGTGTGTGTGTGTGTGTGTGTGTGTGTGTGTGTGTGTGTGTGTGTGTTTATATACAAATATGTAACGTGATGTATTCTACACAAGAACCAACAACATGCATAAATAAAAAATGGCACGTGTATAAAAATATGTAGCGTATTTATAAAGTATTAATCAATTAATGTTGGTAATTAAGTTTATCTGTGAAATCCTATAATCATTATTTTCAGCTTATATTTTTTTTCCCCAGCATTCTGGATCTTCACTCGCATTAAATGTTTTTAGTATCTTCAACTGATACAACTGAAGATTCACAAAAATGGATCCAGGAATACGAACCAAGAGGAGACAACCTTTACCCTGTCCTGGTACAGTGGAAAACTGCCTAGTCTGAGAGTCCCAGGTTCGATTACCGACACAGTACTGGCAGTATGTTTCTTGATTTTTCCTGTGTTGATACAAATTTATTGCACCATTCTGTACCGTCAACAAATTCCTATATTTCACACAGTACAAACCTTCTTCACTATCACTGGTATAATTCTGAAGCAGACTGGGACCCACCTTCAGTGCTTCTGGAAATCCATATAATCATTCATCCATCTGTGCGACGCCATCACCCCATAACAGATGGCCGAGGCAGCAGGAAGGATGACGGGACGTAAGTCAATCTCTCACGTACTGCAGGGAGGGAGCTCTATAATGAGGAAGTCAGGGAAATTCATATACGGTATATAGCTCTCCCTTTACCTATCCAGCAGTCCGTTTATCTATGCGCGTATCTATCAATGTAAATATATATTATTCTGTCCATGGTACGTAATTCAGTACACAGAGGGTGGTCTGAAAATTGCACTCCACAGTAACTCATCTGGCGGAATCTTAAGTGTGGCAGGGACGGCTAAGTCTGCTGGTGTGGGCGTGGGTGTCGTGGTAGGTGTAGGGATAATAAAATGATGCAGGAAGGACACTGATAGAAATGACCAAGCCCTTCCCGCAACACACGAGAAATGGCCAGGCAGAGTGGCGTATGAGCGTCGTATGTGGAGTGCCATATTTTATATATAGATGGATAGATAGATAGACGAAGAGAGTGCATGTGAGTGAGGTGGACGGGGGGGAGGGCGAGGGAGGGGGAGGTCAAGGATGAGATGGGGGGATGGAGTGGAGAGGTATATGAGAGAGGGGGGTGTGAGCTGGGAGCAGGGCAGTGAAATGGCTGGGGACAGGGCGACATGAAGGCAAAATGTTTGTGGCCACCCCTTACGGGATCAGGGCGTCTGGCAATAGATGGATAGATAGACAAATAGATTGATAGATAGCTCCTGAGATTAATTTCATACAAACCGTCATGATATCGTGGAAAATGTAGCAATAAAGTAAATACTGGTAGCGATCACAGAATGCCAGGAAGGAAGCCCAATCTCTAAAGAAATTCCGGCCATAACTATAGAAGATACATTAAAAAAAAAAAGTTTGAAATGACGCAGAGCATCAGCAGACTGGATCATAGCAGTCTCAATCAATGCTGCAAGAATAGTGTCATAGAAAACTATCAAAACTCTTCAAAAAATGTCTCAGAGAAGAAGAAGTCCCACCATTCTATAAAAAAATAAAAAAAAAACACTAATAATATTAATACATGAGAAAGGAAACTTGAGACTTTTAAAACTATCGACCAATTATCCTGTTCTCGATATATATACAGATTATTCTAAATGATCATCACCAATACAGTTTCAGAAGTGCAAGACTGTAACCAGACAAGGGAACAAGCAGGCTTTCACAGAAGATTCTCGCACATTGACCCCACACATACAAGGAGAGCCAAAGCATTCGCCTAGGAATGTGTATCGTCCGCCGTCACTGAAAAATCCTCTGGCAATGGGAGGCATATCATCACAGCTTCTCCAATATCTAATCAGTTCAACCCACATATCCCGGGATACTGCCTTCAGTGTTTGGTCACTCTTTGCCCATTTCGTTTTGGGATATTATGGTAACACACAGACACATATACGCAGACACAAACATAGACGCAGACGATTACATTAATCGGGGAGAAGAGTGGGTACAGGAAATCTGTGTCTTTGGCGTTCATTGACTGCGAAAAAGACTTCGACTAAGTAAAAACAACAGTGGTATTTAGTGCAGTTCGTTGACATAGGGTTGATGAGATCTGCTGTAGAATATTTGGAAAACATAAACGACGGAACAATGACCATTAAACTTCAAACAGATACTGGAAAAAATCCAGAAAATAAAATGATAGGATAGAGCAATGTTCTTGCCAAAACTGTGTACAACATGTTTAGAAGAAGTATTTAGAAATCTTGACTGGAGTAATATAGGAACTGAAACAGGAGGTATCCGAGTAATCTCAGGTTTGCAGATGACACTGTTCTCTTTCGTGGGGCAGGTGGACAACTGCAGTATAGTTAACAGAAGATTTACGCAGAAAGCCAATGTGTAGGACTGAAGATGATTATGAAATGAAAGTTATGCTTAAAAGTGAGGAAATATGATTAACGATGAAGTTTTAGATTGGTGGAGGACTTTGTATATCCAGGGCAACTCGTACAGACTAACGTGTCATTAAAAACTGAAACAGGTAGACGTGTTATAAAGCTGAGTTGAAGAGATACAGAAGCATATTAGAGGGTCCCTTACCACTGTGTCTGAGGCGATTTTTTTTTCCTTTAATCATTGAATTGTTTAAGGCATTTTTTTTTTTAAATCACTAAATTCTCTCCATACTGACTTACGGCTCAGAGACGTGGAAAATGACCGAACAACTGGAAAGAATGTTGAGCAAAGCCAGAGAGTTATGGAAAGATCTATGCTAGGAATCACTTTAAGAGATAGGACAGAATCAGCATGGGTTATGTAATGGACTGACGTAGAAGTATAATAAAATAAAATAAAAAGAATTAGCAGTGGGTGGGCCATGTTTGTAGAAGACACGACAACAGATGAACAGACAAAGAAACAGTGTGGGTAATAAATGACTTAAAAAAAAAGAGAAAAAGAGTAAGGCTAGCAACAACGTGATGAGATTCTAAAATATCAGGAGATACAGGGTCACACACACACACACACACACACACTCACAAAGAGCATGCAATGAAGATACAAAATTTAATAAAGATCTTCGGGCTCTGGACCGGAATGAAATAACGCAAGACCGAGATAAGTGTAAACGTTTGGGTGAGACCTATGTCCCGCAGTGGAACATTACGGGCTGATGATGATACCGGCATATACATAAACTAAACGCAGCTTTTTGTGTGTGTGTGTGTAACTGTATTCATAATGATCTGATATACGAGGTGTAAGGCTGAGAAGAAGGCCACGGATAGGATGGATGGATAGTGAGAAGAGAGCGTTAGATGCGAGAGGGATATCGGCAAAGGAATGACTGGAGAGCATTTGTGAATGAATAATCGGTGACGCGGCCCCGAGAGGATATCCTCCTGCTTTTGGTCTGATCAGCCGCTCATGTTAGGTGCGGGTAAGGGAATGGGTCCATTATGATGTGGCAGGGGTAAACCAGCTCTGCTGTCGGGCCCTGCTGCGGATGTCACTGATTGCACTGTGCAGTTGACTCCCGTGCGGTGTGATGTAGTGAGGATCTGTCCCTTCTCCCCTTGGAGCTAAGATAAGAGTAAATGTGTGTGTGTGTGTGTGTGTGTGTGTGTGTGTGTGTGTGTGTGTGTGTATGTAAATTGGGAGTGTGCCGTCCTGTCTCGGCTACCTCCTATTTTTGGGGGGAAGCAGCCTAGGTATATATATAGAACTATAATCGTTTGGCTTCCCTCCTTAGCCTATTTCTGTATATATGGTGACGTTTTATTGACATAAAAGTAGGCAGTTTTATTCAAGTTGGCATTATTTCGAACTGAATTTGTTAGGTATATCCCTAATTATCCGCCACTATATAAAGTCTCCTCTAAACAGTGTTGATTCATCCATATATAGCACGAAAAATCTAAAGAATAATGGCCGAATTCCATGAGTTAAACACATTTTTCCATCTCCCAGTCCCAGTATCCACTTTCATTTGTCAACATCATTTCCATTTCCCTTCGACTCATTAATGAGTTTTTTTTCCCTCCAGTGTTTGGCATCACTCCGCTCTCAGTTCGCTGGTAAGACCATTATCATTGCCATGTCGTCACCAGTGTCATCAGTATAACTATCATTGTCACTATCATCATCATCATCATCATCGTCGTCGTCGTCGTTGTCGTGGTCGCCATCACCATAAATTCATCACTCAGTCAGCTCATCCATCCATTCATCAACCCGTTCTCAACATCCTCATGCAACCTTTCATTGCCATAATCGGAATCATCATTCAGTCAATCAGTCCATCCTTTCCACCCATCTATCAATTTGCCCCTCTGTCCATCAACCCGCTTCTCAGCTCATCTATACATCAGTCGGTCAATCTACCAGTCATTCAGCCAGTCAGGTCGTCTGTTCGTCAGTCATTCCGTCCCTCCTTCCATCTCCATCATCATCATCATCATCATCATCTATTCACACTGATGCATAAGTGAGCTTGGAAGGACTCGCACACAAAAAACACTAAACACACAAACAAGACTACCATCGTAATACCCGTTATTCATACAATACATATCCTTTCACCCCTGTGTAGAAACTAAATGGATTATGAAATTCATTTTACAGTTAGAGATAATAGTACGTCTAATATATTACCCCTTCTACATATCACTGTCTTTACTGACATATATTACTACAGCAAGCTGAAAGAGACTTGGTACGTTTCTCTGGCCACACGTGATTCTGTGTCATGCTGCGACGGAGAGGAAAGTGATGGATATGCCCTAAGTGTGAAGTACATGCATTGGAACAGTAGGCGAACTTTTATCTTTGATTGTACGTAAGGTTATGGTGAGATAAGCAAATATCTGAGTGTTGATAGACATTTTATGTACAGATGGATCTGAAACAGCCATAAGCCTTAAACAATATCGTTCCTATCTGCCAAATACATCTCCCTATCCACTCATATGCTGATGATTCCACCCTTCACCTTTCCATTCGGTTCCTGCAACGTCCATCTCAACAGTTACTGCAACAGACAAGGCATGAGGCTATGTCACACCTAATGTCTGACTTGGCTCGTATTTCTAACTGGAGTAAAAGTAATCTTTTCGCTTTTATTGCATCAAAGACTCAGTTCTTACACCTATCAACCCGACAAAATCTTCCACAGGAGTACCCACTAATGTTAAATAATATCCAGCTCAGTCCTGCATCATCCTTAAATATAGTTGGGGTTTCATTCTATCAGGATTTATCTTGAAAAGATCATGTTACCTCTCTTGTAAAATCTCCCTCCAAGAGATTAGGTGTGCTAAGCCGACTCCGTACCTTCTTTACCGCTGCACAGTTATTGACTTTATTCATGGGTTTCATTCGCTCCCACGTAGAGTACAACTCTCATGTGTGGGGAGGCTCCCCACATACAGCTCTTCTCAATAGGGTGGAGTGAAAGGTTTTTCGTCTCATGAACCCTCCTCCTCTTACTGGCTCCCTTCAACCTCTGTCTCTTCGCCGCACTGTTGCATCTTTATCTCTTTTCTATTGCTACTTCAATGGTCACTGCTCCTCTGAATGTCTGGCTGCAACCCTCCACCTCTATGGCGGGCGCGTAGAATCCATCTAGCAACAAACTCTTACCCATTATCTGTCCAACTTTCTAAACAAGATTTAACCGTTACTCCCAGTCCTTCATTTATGCAACAGGTCAGCTCTGGAGCTGTCTCCCTCTGTCTGTATTTCCTGCTTCCTATGATCTGCAGTCTTTCAAATACAGTGTGTCCAGGCATCTCGAAATGAATGGATCTTGGGTTTGGGTCTCTGTTGATTTATTTTTTCTTCATTGTCATTTTCTTGGAAGGAACGGTTTGCAGGCTCCTGGCCTTTGATTCCGTCTTCCTTGCGTTAAAAAACATAGCCTAGAATAGTTCATAGCGCTATTCTGTGCCTAGAACAGTCATCATAGTGATTAAACTACAACAGTAAAATATTAAAACACTGTCAAGGCAACCTCAGTTTGTCTATTTTCTTTCCTTCTTTCGCTCTCCTTCTTCTCCTTCTTAGATCGGCATAAATCTAATGTGTCATAGTCAGTCATTTTTTATTAACTTATTTATCAGTACTGAGAAGCAGAATGCTGTAATTTTCGGAAACGTGCCGTATATCGTAGATCCAGCCTGTGTGTGTGTGTGTGTGTGTGTGTGTGTGTGTGTGTGTGTGTGTGTGTGTGTGTGTGTGTGTGTGTGTGCTTTAACTCCTCCTAGGCTATTTGATGAATCTGAATGAAACTTCCCAGGTTGCTTCGTTGGGTTACTGGGAAGATTTTCCAGTGTACACTATTTTCCAAATCATGATCTTCAGGGTCAGCACCCTTCGTCAAAATAAAAATTCTCACATATAGTAACAGGACGCAAGGTGTGACTTCGATATCTTAGTACAATGAACTCTCATCTGTAATGAGATACTTGGGGGGCGTATCCCCCAGTGATTCTTGGGGTCCTCCCCCACAAAAAATAAGAAAAGGGAGAAATATTAGAATGAAACTTCCCAGGAGAGTTCGTCTAGTTACTCCGAGGGTCTTCCAGCATATACACTTCTCCTGCCATTACTTCTTGGTGGTCAGCCGCCTCACCGAACTAAAAAGTCTCAGAAATAAGGAAAGGACAGCAGATATGACTCTGATGTATTAGTACCTGAAATACAACGGACTCTCATCCGTAATGCGATATTTGGTGAGCATGACCCCCAGTGATTCTTGGGGGAATCAAACCCACTCCCCAAAATAAAAACGATTAGAAACTGGAACGTTAGTAAATGGATTTCATGAAAATCGGCATATGTATCGCAGGAATGGCTATGTAGCTTCCATCTTTACTTAGAATTCACAGGAAGAAACTTATCTTGTACTTTTCTTACATGGCAATTTCAGTTTCAGCTGCGTATGAAACGTGCTATTATATATCTATATATATTGGTAATATGGAAAAGGTTAACATTTACAGCTGTGACCCGATTTTTTTTCAAACTTGGTGAAAGAACTCAGGGGTCAGGAAAAAGTTAACTGATTCATTTTTTAGAACAATCGGTCAACGGCAAAGGTCACCCGATAAGGTCAATGTTTTGGTCTTGTAACTCATAGTGTGTTTACTTGATTTGGGTCAAAGATAGTCAGACTGTTTAAGATCAGACAAAGATGAAAAGATGCAAGTTTGAGAATAACAGACCAAATGCCTGATTCACATGGCAAGGTTAGCATCAGCACTTTAGATCAAATCTGAAATACGTTTAGTGGAATGGTTGTTGGTCAGCCAAGGATTATGGTGATAATTATAACAGTTGGCCAATGGTCAAGGTCGCAAGGCATGGTAAAATTTTTGGCCTTACAACGATTATAAGTATTGGGTGTTGCAGCTTGTGTTCTCCGTTTTCTTTTTAACAAACGATTTCATTCATCTCAGAAGGGACGTCTCGAAAAGGAAGGACTGTAAGTAGACGTAGCCGAGGGGTGTTATTATACAGAGAAGGTTATCTGGCCACCAATCTCGATAGTGTAGTTTTAGGTACTTGTAGTGAGATAGGGCACTTGATTATGGATCGCTAAGCTCAGCCAGAATTAAGTAGTGAGATGTAGAGTCAACGAGGTGAGTTACAGCTCTCTTGGGTTACAAAGTCTATTGCATAAAGTTATAAAAAAGATGAGCTACAGTTTAGTAGAGCGTGATACTTACACTGGGCCTTCTCACCAGCCTTCTCACCCCTTTCTCTCTCTAACCCCCTTCTGCTCTGAAGGGAATCTCTCTGACATTACACAGAGCATGGGGAGGATGTGTGTGGTATATTTGCTATCACGTGGACTAACTGACTAGGGCTGGTTACTCCACGTGTTTGGATACATCATGAAATTCTTGTTCGTCTGGCCTACGAGGAAGTTTGATACATCATATGGTTAAGAAGTCATGATGGTCTGGGACAACAAGGGTTGCAGATATACATTATGTGAGCTGACATTCCTGGTTCGTCCAGGAAAGGGGATGTGTTCTTTAACTCTTCCTGGAGGACTTAGGCATAACTACCTGTTCTACATATTGTTACCTATAGCTATATACAGTAGTTACATATAGTATTGTGTTATAATATGCCTACAGGACTAGGTCACAGCCTTTATTAATGCCTTCACTACTACAACGCTTTTCTATGTTTAATGTTTGCACAAACCACAGCAACTTCCTAATGAAGGTTAGAAAATAACTGAAACATATATGAAATATACATTTTATAAAATATTTACGAAGACAGGATTGGGAGTGTGGAAAAAAAAATCACAGGAAGACTGTCGAGCCAATAAATTAACCACAAGGGAAACCATCCCCACAATTATATTTATATCCTACAGAAAGAGCCATTGTAATGTAAAAAGTATTAAAAAAAAAAATACATCCACGAACACTAATACCATGATTATAGTATAGTTATTACTGCATCATAAGTCCATTAAAAAACTCTTAAGGATGGATTTACGTGTGCTTTTACTGTTTACACTTGTTCGTATGGTTTTTGCCAAACCGTCAATCATAAATTTTCATACTATTCATGATGTGTATTATTTATATTGGAATAGTATGACAAGTATAGTTTTTAATAGATGTTAATATTTAGTTATTTCGTCTTTGGTATTTAATATATAAGCTGTCACATCTCTTGCTCGTATTGTATCACTAGTTCTATAATAATCATAGTTTTCTGTGACCTTCCCCTAACCTGAACAAATGTTATGTTTATTCCGATCAACTGGATGAGGGTTGTTCATCATCATCATCAGCAGCAGCCGTTGAGGTCTACTGCAGGACCGGCCTATCGCTACCGAAGCAGGGACGATACAGCCAATGTATCTCTACCCAGTGGCTTAGGCTGTCTAGGAGAGACTTTATGTAGGGTGAGAAGTGCTTTTGAGTGTAATTGTAATGTTGGAGTGGCTTTGGATGTGTGTGTAGTCTGTGAACCAAGTGTAATCGGCCCACCTTAAGCCTACTGGATGCAAGCATACTAGTATGAGACATTGGCTCAACCACAGCACCTCTTATGTCCACCAAAGCAGCAAGTGGCTCGGTGAACACTTCCCGAAGTTTTTACAACTCTGGCGGGAGGCGAACCAGCGTCCACCGGCGTGCGTGACGCACACCATACCATTGTACCACAGGGGCTCTCAAGGGTTGTTAAGTAGCCAAATTCTCCCTTTTCAGTTTTCCACTTGAACATGATCAACAGGAAGCCGTCTGTCCATATCTCCAATTATATTACCGGGTGAACAATGCCGAAGTGGAATAATGACAGTCTACCACCAGAATCCACCCAGGGATGTCATCTAAGTTCTACCAGTTAGACAGCTGATGTACTTACAGTACTCATGCACCATCTCTCTCTCTCTCTCTCATAATCTTGCTTGTTCTTCTCTTCAGTGAAATTCTAAGCTGAATTATTCATTATACGTTAAGCTTCCTCTACCCTTATTGTTGCTTTGCAGTATGCCATAAAGTTCACCTCCCTGATCTACTTGTGTGTGTGTGTGTGTGTGTGTGTGTGTGTGTGTGTGTTGATATCGTTTAGCCATTAATAGCACTGATGAAAAGAATTATTCCTCCATATGAAAAAGTTGGTAACACTGAAAATACACCAGGTTTGCCCCAACATTGACCACCAAAAGTGGAGCCGATACTTCTGTTCTTTCTGAAAAAACAACTTCTCCAAATATTCGTATAATTATTCCTCTTCTTTTTCTTCCATGTCATCTAATTCTCTTCCTCTTCCTTCACATTTTTCTTGTTCGAGTCTGACGTGACAATAGGTAAACCTCTCTTTTTTTTTTTTTTTTTTATTCAACACTAAGTTTTACCTGGAATAAATAATAGAGATTTCCTGACCTTGAAAGAGTTAGAGTAGTCAAGATGTTCTTCCTTCATTAAGTCAAGATGTATCTCTCTTTAATTCCTTGGATGTGAGTTCCTAAGTTCGAATAGTATTTTGGCTAACATCAGGCGATTTCACAGTGTTAGCTGAAGCTACAAAATCACACACACACACACACACACAAGATTTACAACAATCACGATTAACATTTCACAGGAAATACAGAATTTCTTAATCGATCACAAGGATCCATAGGCAGTTTCATTTTCCTCAGTGAAACTTATCGACGCTAAGTGGTTAAGGCCACTTGCACCTTCTGGTTTTGTGATGGATAGTTTGGACTGGTGATACGGTGCTGCATCAGTCACATCTACCACCGTGCATCAGACCTTGTGGACATAAAGCTCAGTTAATGGGACACCAATGCTAGGCAACGTTCTACACACAGTATAACTTGGCTACAAACGACGCATATCGATATTCAGGGTTCTTCCTTCCCACTCCCCCTCCTGCTCATCTATCATACAATGCAACCATGACTGTCGATGCCTTGTCTCAGTATCCGAGTTATCTTTGGACTGGCTGTTTTGCACACAAATCAGTCTCAAGGTAAATGCGGCAATCGATATTCAGCTATAATCTCTCTTACTGTACCTGCCTCCTCAATAATGCGTCATTGGTATATTTCTAAACACGACAGTCAGAGGTATAAGTAAAACCTTTTTTTTCTTTTTCCAACACCCGTGACCCACAGTAGTCTAGACGCCGTATCTCGTTAGCTGGGCCAGCTTTGGTTGTACTGCATTATGTAGTAAAGGACATCCAAAGCATTCGCCCATGAATGCCTATCACATGCCATTACTAACCATTCTGATTAGCAAACATTTTCATTCAGTTTAGTCCCCTAAAACTGCGAAACTCATATGACCGTGAGGTAAAGTCAGTGAGATGCGAGAAAGGATTTTATAGCCGTATGCTCAGTCGGTCCGAAACGTGTTGGGAAGCACGAATTCGAACGAAAATGTGGAACTGAACACTAACTTACGAGAACCCATGGATGAAAGTTTTTTTTGTTTTAATTAGGAAACATTTTCGTTCCATTTCGTCCCCTAAAACTGTGAAACCCAGTATGAGTGTGGGGTAGAATTAGGCGAGGCGCGAGAAAGGACATAACCGTAAGCTCAGTTAGTTGGAAATGTGTTGGGAAGCACTAAATCGAACGAAGAATGTAGAACTGAACGCTAATTTACAAGAACACATAGATAAAAGAGTAACTTTTTGTCTAGCAAACATTTTCATTCCATTTCGTCACATTTTCATTCCATTTCGTCCCTTAAAACTGCAAAACCCATTATGAGTGGGTAAGATAGGTGAGGCATGAGAAAGGACTGATAACCACAAGCCCAGTTGGTCCGAAATGTGTTGGGAAGCATGAAATCGAATGAAGAATGTGGAACTGAACCCTAACTCACGAGAACACATGGATTTTTTTTTTTTTTTTTCCTGATTAGCATACATTTTCGTTCCATTTCGTCCCCTGAAATTGCGAAACTCATAAATTTTGTCTAACCATTTGGCCTTGAGTGTGCCCATGAAGCATATTTCCATTCTTTATGCCTGTTCATCTCACCACCGGGAACCCTCAGCCAGGAACGATGCTCGTCCAGTTGTTTCAAAACTAACCATAGGCTTTTCTCAAAATTATGCTCAGTGTTCCCAGGCAAAATTTTTTCAACCTAACACCTAACCTATCCCACTAGGGCTGCTTGGCTTAGGTGGCTGGGTGTGGTATTGAGATCAATACCCATACAGAATGGAACTATGCGCCCAGGAAAAGTACCCAGAGTTTAGAGGGTGACGTCATAGCGCGCGACTTTCAAATTTAGTCGCCAGGCTAGCTGACTTCCCGCGTGAGCTCGAGTTTTTCCGCGTGTTGACAAGACTTGTCTCATTATGCTGACCGCGTTAGAACAAAAACGTGTTACTCAACCACGTGTTATTGTATATATATATATATATATATATATATATATATATATATATATATATATATATATATACACAGTATGTGTGTGTGTGTGTGTGTGTGTGTGTAATAATGTATATTTTAAATAACAGAACAGAGGAAGGAAAAACAAATGAATAAAAGAATTAATCCATACACGAGATTACTGCTGTCTTCCATTCATAAAAAATCTGTAACAGTTGGACTTGAAGAGTTGTAGGATGAAGTTCAGCGGGAAACAACTCTGGGGAAGCGAGTTCCAAAGAGATGCAATTCGTGGAATAAAAAACTTCTGATAGGTGGAAGTTCTGCAATATGGCAGTGTGACATTCCAGCCATGAGCGCTAACAGACGCATGTGTAGCACAGGGGTAGGCATGGAGAGGTGGCACAATGGACGCAACTTCGCCTGAGCATTTGCCATAAAAGTATCTGTAAATAATGCATGGGAGGCAACATTCCTTCTTACCTGTAGGGGAGGTAGTGTATTTGTAACAGCAGTGTTATTAATAATTCTAACAGCTTTGTTCTGAATTTTGTCTAGTTGGTTTAGTGCAACCTGCCCACATCCACTACAAGAGGGTGAGGAATATTCATGCTGACAGCGCACATGACTCGTATAAACTACAGCCAACTGCCTGTTGGTGAAGAAGCTACAAACTCTGTACAATAGTCCAAGTTTCTTTGAGGTAGTTTCAGCAAAAATGGGAGATAATGGCATTCCCCCGAGCTAGACCCTGCATTGGATCATATAGTTCCACTAGGTTACAGGAGCGCGCTACCACTCCCAGCACGGCAGTCCACGGTGAGGGTCGAACTCGCAATCCCCCGATTACGAGCTTGATGCTCTACCACTGAGCCACCGTACCCCCCTTTAACGGTTTCAGCAAGTGATCTGACATAAGAGGTCCAGCTGAGGTCATTATTAAGTGAAACACCGAGAATTTCAAATCATTTGGAGACTGGGATAATAGTAGCTTTGAAGGTAATATGGGAATCTGGCAATACCTGTTTATTAGTAAACTGTATATGTTTGGTTTTACAAGCATTAAATGAGACAAGGTTATTTTGTCCCCATTCAGTAATCATAGATGAGTTTTGATTTATGGAGATGGCTGTACTGAGTTGTGAGTCAGAGATAATAAACTTCGTGAATGGGCGTTTAAATGTGAATGAACTGTGAAGCGTTGAGTCATCTGCATGTTAATAGATGGGATTATGGGTGACAGATAAGAGATCATCAACACGAATTGGGAATAGGGTTGGAGCCAGAACTGATTTCTGTGGCACGTCAGCATTAGCTGAGTGGAAATTGGAATATACTTCATCTACTGTTACCCTTATCTTTCTGTCACTAAGATATGAGAAATCAGAGGAACAAAGACTTAGTCCAGAGAAGAGAGTTTGGATAGCAGGGAATGGTGCCCCACACTGCCAAAAGCTTTAGAAACATCAAGGGCCACTGCATGAGTTTCTCTATGTTGGTCAATTGTTTGATGGATGGTGTGAGTCAGGAGATGAAGCATATCAGCGGTGAATCTTTTGTGGTGAATACCATATCGTCTATCACTAATTAAGTTATTGGATTCAAGATGTGTAACTATGTGCTTACTGATTACGATTTCAAAAACTTTTTCAAGAGGGGTTGTCACAGCTTTTTGGTCTGTAATCAGAGGGGTCAGAGGAACTTCCTTTCTTCGGAACTGAATGGATATTGGCTTCTTTCCAAGAATTAGGGAATGAAGAAGTACGTACCGGTATGCATAGTCTGAATAATTTAGCTAGAACAGGACAAGATCTGGGGAACACGCTTTCAGAACAGTTGGAGGATTTCTGTCTGATCCTGGAGCTTTGTTGGTGGGTAAATTGTCTAGGATGGATTTTACGTATATAGTCTGTTTTTTAAGTGGAGCAATTTCGGGAGGGTCAAGTTCCAGTACTGGGACGTTGTGGCTGTCTTCCTATAACGTAAAAATTCTGGCAAATGTACTGGCATGGATATTTTCTTTACTACGCAGGTCATTTGTAATGTTACAATCTGAAGATTTTAGTGGGAGGATGGGTGACGACTTGTTAAAGTTATTATTGAAAGAACTGAGAGTTTACCAGAATATTCTCTTGTCATTAGGGTTGTTTAGTAGTTCGGATGCTTGGTTGTGAAGAATGTTTGACTTAGCAAGATTTATTACTGTTTTTGCATGGTTTCTAGCAATTAAAAATTAACTTAGTGATTCAGATGTTTTTCTTTGTTTTAGGTAAGTCTTATATGCTGACTTTTGGGCCGTTGCTCAGGCACAATTGCTATCATAACATTTTGGGGAGTCTGATCTTTTAGTGAACTGTTACTTCCTATGAACATTTCCATACCACCTTGTATTAAGACATTAATGTGGGACTGGGTAGGATTGATGTGACTAGAGGAGAAAGACTGCCACGGAATGTCAGCAAGATAATTTCTGAATCCATCCCAGTCTGCCCAATCAAAGTGCCATCGGGTCACCCTGACAGGTTCAAAATAGGAAGATTTGGGGGAATTGACGAATGAGGCTTTGATGAGATTGTGGTCGGAGGATCCAAGTGGTGACAGTAAGTACTTCTACCCTGTACGGATCTGGATTATTTGTCAAGAATAGATCAGAGATAGGCATTATGGTCAGGATTATCTGGTATTCTGGTTGGCTGCTTGATCAACTGCGTGAGATCAAATGATTCTGCAAACACCTCGCATTCTAGACCAGTATCGTCAGTCCTGGCAGAATGTGATAACCATTTTACATTATGTACGTTAAAAACACCCAAAACGGCAATTTCAGTGATAAGGGTGAGGTTAAGGTTAGTCAGCTCAGTGGATATTGAGTCAAATAAAATGAAGTCTGAAGAAGCCTTTGGGGAGCGGTAGACTGCACAGATATATTTGGTAATGTTTAGATAGTGTATACAGTGAATAATCAAAGTTAGTTGAAGTGAAGTTCAAAACAGTGTCAACTGCTAATTCAGATTTGATATAACAAGAGGTGCCACCCTTGTTACTGAAGTTTGTGAGGAGGTGGTAACCAGGAATAGAAAATGGGGATATTTCAGCAGAGGATGAGATTTGGGATTCTGTAAGGAACAGGGTTAGAGGGGATACTGATTGAAGAAAAAAGTGAACTGAATTCAAACTGGTACTAAGACCATGTGGCCATGTGGAGAGGATGGAGAGCGAGAGACTGATGAGGAGAGTGGATGTGAGTGAGGTGGAGGGAGGGGGAGGCCAAGGATGAAATGGAGGGATGGAGTGGAGAGGTATATGAGAGGTGGGAGTGTGAGCTGTGTGCAGGGCAGTGAAATGGCGGGTGACAGGGCGATGTGGAGGCGATTTGTTTGTGGCCACCACTTACGGGATTGAGGCGTCTGGCTATAGATAGACAGACTAAGACCATGAATACTGGTGAAGCATAGGGCCGAACCTGTGCTTCTTGGCTGAAGAGCATGAATTGTATTTGCAGTAGTCACTGACGGCACAGTCGCCTGATAGAGACCTGGAGGACCCTGCCAGCTCTACCCTGTCGGTGGTGGCAATCCGATATACCACCGGATTTGCATATATTAACCCTTGAAGGGGGGTCAACATTCACGAACGTTCGCCATGCAAAGGGCGATTGATGTTCGAGAACGCATTCCTATTGTGCAGGCTTATTATATGAAACAAGTGGGAGACATGGCAACAGTGCCTGTTAGAATATTAATATATCTCAAGACACCACCTTGAGTCACTTCCTGTTGATGCAATTGACCGTAAACAATAGAGGAGGTGTGAAGAGTGCAAGAATTCAGCAAGACTCCCAGGTAAATGCAGAGGTGAAACTATGTGGTACCCTGAGTGTGGTGTGGGTCTCAGTATCATATGCTTTACAGAATACCACACACTTAAGACCTATTCCTGTGATCGGTTGTAATATACAGTTGTATATAATATTTACATAAGCTTATAACTGTAGAGACGTAAGATAAGAAAAATTATATATTTAATATAGTGCGTAGTGTTCAAAGTGCACCACAAAGACACGGAACACTGTACATAATGTAAAAATAATATATTTTTGGCTGCTGTTACAAATAAGCACAGAAAACAAGACTCTCTGCCATCATGCTCTCAGTCGCGTGCCACTCGTGACCTGGACGCACCACCACCCTTCTCACTCGCCTCTCCCTACCACCCAGCCCGCGCGCATTTGAAGAGATTAATATCAAATTATTTGTTTTTTTCAGCTTTTCTGATCCATTTATGCAGGTTTTGCCTGCTTTCATAACACTTAATTTTTTCCAAAATACTCCGTCCCACACGGATGTAAAATTGGAAAGTAGCCCGCCGTTAAAGGATCTAAGATATGAAGAAAGACTAGAAAAGCTGAACCCACCAACGTTACAAGAGAGAAGAATAAGTGGAGGCATGATTACTCTATATAAATGCATCTCAAGGAAAGAGAAAATAAACACCAGTGAGCATATAACCTATGGGGAGGTATCAGAAAGAGGACACTGAAGAAAAAAAAAATTAAAAAGAGAGGTGACAAAGACGTAAGAAAATGCAGTTTCCCAAATAGGGCGATTGATCAGTGGAATCCACTACTGAATGAAACAGTGTTGCCAAAACCATGATAAAAATGGTTTAATACACGGGAGAGTACGAGCACGACTCATTCCTGTAAAGATACAATTAGGTAAGAACAGTTAGGTACAGTTAGCTAAGCACACACACACACACACACACACACACACACACACACAGGTGCATCAGAACATATCACCCGCTCTCCCTTTTCGAGCTCACGTGTAATTTGCTGTGTGCAGGAGATGAATAACCAAGTGATTTGTGAAGCAACATATGTAAAATATGTAGTACACTATTCAGTTGGATTTGAATTGAAAATATTAAGCTGGCTTTGATGTAAATCGGTATATACAAAGAAGAGTGTGGGTGTTAGTGGTATAAGATGTTTCTCCTGTAATCCATCACCATCCCGTTATTGAGAGTATCAGAATGTACGTAGAAAGACAAAATATCGTTCTTTAGGTAACTGATTTGCTGGCTCAGAACCCACTCAATCCCCTGCACCCCGAGAACGTAATATTTACAGTACAGTTGCGAACATAAATACCGACCCACCTCATAACGGTAAACAACGAGATGGCGACCAATGACTTTCGAAACACCGTGACGCAATATCCTGAGGCCAGCCAACGTTTCCAAATGCTGTGTAAGAGTTTTCGTTATTAGTTGATATAAGAAGTGAACCGATATTACTCTCCGCAACTATACGTCGCCATTATAGTTTAGAGATATGTACTAAGTATAACATTTTTTTAAATATTACTGGTGCTGAAAATTAGTATGTAATTGAAAATCACTTTTATAGGTGGCAGTGGAACCTTATTAATCATTGTTCATTCAAATTATGGATCAAAATACACCAGAAAGATGACATATCAAGTATTTCCGAAATTTATATTTGCCAACTACAGACTATTCATCTTAGCTTTTGTTTTCTATTGAAGGCATTAAATATAGTCCTAACATACCACGTTCAGTACACCGCTTCCCGTTCGATCAGCGAAGTTAAGCAACGTTGGGTCTGGTTAGTACTTGGATGGGTGACCGCCTGGGAACACCAGATGCTGTTGGCATAACGTTCTCCCTACGTGTCAAGTTGGGTTGGTGGAGGATTAGTGCCCCTCCCTGTAAAACAATTAACTCTAAGCCCTTGGCCACCCCGTTTGGGATACATGGCGTCTGGCAATGAATGAAAAAAATGAAGATCAAGTTTGTCAGTAGCAATAATAAACTAGAAAAATGCGTGATCTCTTAAAGGAATGATATGAAGTCATTTTATATATATGGAAGACTTTGTTACATCACCGCACAATTACAGGGACACACTGTATGTGCTGAGCGTCATTCTTCCTTTATCTTTCTTAATACCTCTCTACAGTTTCGTGCCATTCCTTTATTCCATCACCAATTCGCCTCAAACTTGAGTGATAGCTAGACAGTTACCCCAAACGATTTCATTTTAATCAACTGAAGAATTTTTTAGGTAAAGGTCAAGCCATACAAACACACAAATCTTGTGATAGTATATTCTTGTATGTTTATTACTTATCATAACAATTGGCACAGAAATATGTCACTGAACCGTAGCTGTGCGGAGACCATCCTGGACTCTTGAGAACGGTGGTAAAAATTTAATTCCTCTCATATGCTTAGTCGGGAAGGGCCATCAGCTTATATTTCTGACATTTCATTACAAATTCATAAGGAGAAAATAAATGAGTGGAAAGCCCATATTACCTTCGAAGCCACTCTTCATAATTGGCAGGACCTGTAATCTATTTCAATAAAGAAGTTTCCTCTAATTATGGAGATATAATTCTTCCACATAAATTTTAATCCTGGACCAGCTATGTAGCTTAAGGCAAAAAAAAAAAAATTAATTAAAAAAAATCGACCTTTTGCGCACACAGCCAAACTAAAATAACGACGACTATGTTGTACTGGGTGTACAAATAAGTTCCTTCCCCTTCTTGGCTCGCTGCTCAGTCATTCTTCTCAACTTCTACCAGTGTATTTTGGCGCTGGTAGCGAGCGTCGGAGTTGCGGAAGTGAAGGAACCTCAGTGACCGTCGGAACTTGATGTCGGTGCCGTGCAGGTAGTCTAGTAGGCCCATTGACCCGTAGCACTCGTTGAACCTGAGGGAGGGATCAATCAGTGGTTAACCCCTTGAGTCAGATGACCTAATTACTGGGTAATTGCTGTTGCTATGGAAAGAGTTTGCTTGCCTTAGGAGTGACTTTTGGAACTAAGAGATTTAAAACCACATTAATGGACCTTTCGCATTTGCCGTGTTTTCATTATATTAATATTGTTGTCAGGAAGCACTTAAGAGTAAAATGAAACTGATGAAATCTCGTTCCAGGGGCTAAGACACTAGATGGTCGTCGAGACCCTTCAAAAATTGCGTATCACCTTCTCCCTTCAGAACCTATATCCACAGCTTGTAACACTCTGCAAGCCTTTGCCTCTCCTCTCCTTTCACTGATCCACCTGGTGAACAAGCCTACATCTTTTCTATCCGTAATGACCTAGAGCAGCTTGTACAGCACCCTGCCCTTATCCCAGACCGCCTTGGAGAGAGCTCCAACATGCCTGACCTCTTTCTTACAACTAATCCTTCTGCTTACGGTGTTAATCTTTTCTCTCTGTCAGGCTCCTCCGATCACAACCTTATCACCTTAACCTGTCCTATCACTCCGGTACGGCCTGTGGACCCTGCAGGGAAACATCATCTGTGGCATTTTGGAGCCGCGGATTGGGAGGCCCTCAGGCAGTACTTCTTTGATTTTCCCTGGAATGATTATTGCTTCCATGGCCGGGAGCCATCTGAGTGTGCCTTGCGCATTACGGAGGTTATTCTCTCGGGCATGGAAGCATAAATTCCTTTCTCGTATCCTTTGTCTAACACAAGAAAGCCTTGGTTTAATCACGCTTGTTCTAATGCTGTCCGCAACAAGGAGAGGGCCTACAAAAGGTACTGGAGCCAACCCATCCCTGAACCACATCATCTTTACATTTCTGCCCGAAATCGTGCTAAGTTTGTTCTTCGCTCTGCTAAAAATAGTTTCATCCGTACTAAATGCTCTCAACTCTCCAACTTGAATTCTTCCCGCTCCTTCTGGCACCTTGCCAAAAACCTTTCTAACAACTTTACCTCATCATCCTTCACTCCTCTTATCTACTCTGTAGATAAGAGGAGGGAAGCTATTTCTTCTACTGATAAAGCAGATCTCTTCACATAGACTTTATTTCTTCTACTGATAAAGCAGATCTCTTCACATAGACTTTATTTCTTCTACTGATAAAGCAGATCTCTTCACATAGACTTTCTCCTCCAATTCCTCCTTAGACGATTCCGGTGATGTTCCTCCATCACTTCCCCCCTCTGACTTCCTCATGGCTGACATTAAAATTTCTTCAACTGATGTATTTTCTGCCATCACTAGCCTCAATACTAACAAGGCATATGGGCCTGATGGAGTCCCTCCTGTTGTTCTCAAGAACTGTGCTTCTGTGCTTACACCCTGCCTAGGCAAACTCTTTTGCCTTTGTCTGTCCACTTGTACCTTTCCTTCTTGCTGGAAGTTTGCTCTCATTCAGCCAGTCCCAAAGAAGGGTGACCACTCCCAACCCTTCAACCATCGCCCAATTGCTTTAATGTCCTGTATTTCAAAAGTTTTCGAGTCAATACTCAATAGAAAAATTTTAAGGCATCTTTCTTATCACAACCTTTTTTCTGATTGTCAGTATGTGTTTCGTCAGGGACGCTCCACTGGCGATCTTCTCACCTACCCTTCAGACTCCTGGTCATCCTCCTTTCGGGACATTGGCGAAAGCTTTGCCATTGCACTTGATATCTCTAAGGCTTTCGATCGAGTCTGGCATACATCTTTAATTTCCAAACTGGTCTCTTACGGTTTCTATCCTTCTATCTGTGCCTTCATTGCTACAGTCGTTCTATTTTATGAAGGCAGTTTGGGTGGTGCGATTTGGGACCTCACACTGTTAGCTCTGTTGTCACATCGCCGCCGACACACGTGTAATTATTTGTGTTCACCTCTCTCTCTCTCTCTCACTCTCCTATTTTAAGCTAGTAACTACTTATAAATGAAATTTAAACACTCTGTATAGATGTAATTCAATAATAAAGCTATAGTATAGTATAAATCTCATAAGACTTGTCAGAGTTGCTTTTGCGACGTTGTCAGGTGGTGACATGAGGGACAGCCCTGCGTGAGCGGGTAATACTCGGTCAGTCTCCCGCCATGGAAGCTATATAAAAAAAAAAAAAAAAAACGCACCTATAGACTTTTACCTCAG